>NC_086451.1:284594500-284922000 GCF_028390025.1 Pseudophryne corroboree
CATGTCGTCAACCGACTTTTGTAGCGTGCTGACACTATCCCGTAATTCCATAAACAAAGCCATCCATTCTGGTGTCGACTCCCTAGGGGGTGACATCACCATTACAGGCAATTGCTCCGCCTCCACGCCAACATCGTCCTCATACATGTCGACACACACGTACCGACACACAGCAGACACACAGGGAATGCTCTGATAGAAGACAGGACCCCACTAGCCCTTTGGGGAGACAGAGGGAGAGTTTGCCAGCACACACCCAAGCGCTATAAATATATATAGGGACAACCTTAATAAGTGTGTTCCCTTTATAGCAGCTCAAATATTATAAATATCGCCAATAAGTGCCCCCCCTCTCTGTTTTTACCCTGTTTCTGTAGTGCAGTGCAGGGGAGAGTCCTGGGAGCCTTCCTCGCAGCGGAGCTGGGCAGGAAAATGGCGCTGTGTGCTGAGGAGAATAGGCCCCGCCCCCTTTTCGGCGGGCTTCTTCTCCCGGTTTTTTTGGAACCTGGCAGGGGTTAAATACATCCATATAGCTCCAGGGGCTATATGTGATATATTTTAGCCAGAATAGGTATATTACATTGCTGCCCAGGGCGCCCCCCCCAGCGCCCTGCACCCTCAGTGACCGCTGGTGTGAAGTGTGCGGAGAGCAATGGCGCACAGCTGCTGTGCTGTGCGCTACCTCATGAAGACTGAGACGTCTTCTGCCGCCGGTTTCTGGACCTCTCTCTATTCGGCATCTGCAAGGGGGTCGGCGGCGCGGCTCCGGTGACCCATCCAGGCTGTACCTGTGATCGTCCCTCTGGAGCTAGTGTCCAGTAGCCTAAGAAGCAAATCCATCCTGCACGCAGGTGAGTTCACTTCTTCTCCCCTAAGTCCCTCGTTGCAGTGAGCCTGTTGCCAGCAGGACTCACTGAAAATAAAAAACCTAACAAACTTTTTCTAAGCAGCTCTTCAGGAGAGCCACCTAGATTGCACCCTGCTCGGACGGGCACAAAAACCTAACTGAGGCTTGGAGGAGGGTCATGGGGGGAGGAGCCAGTACACACCACCTAGTGGTCAAACTTTTAAATGTTGTGCCCTGTCTCCTGCGGAGCCGCTATTCCCCATGGTCCTGACGGAGTCCCAGCATCCACTAGGACGTCAGAGAAAATACTGTAAAGTCTCTACGTGACAGGTTCACATTACATGATTTTGGAAGTTTTTATAAAGTATAAAAGAAATCAAGAACCACTTTAGGGTCTGTGCACAGTTCTAATAAAAAGGGACTCAAACATGCGGTTCACTCTGGCTGTAGGAATTATGGGCCTCATTCAGAGATTGACGCAGCGCAGCTCCTGTGTCTTTGGATTCCCCGCCCCCATATGGTGACAGGCTGCAACTTAGGGGGCATTGTGTTTGACGATGCAAGACCCATTCTGTACATGCACAGACGCCCCATTATCGGAGATCCACGCAAACCAGAATTAGAGAAACCACAGCAGCATGTGATATATTTGGACTAATGGGAATAAATTAGGACGTTTTTCTCAATTTTCTATTTGATTTATAGACGATTTTGAAATGGTTATCCTAAACCAAACACAAATCACTAGTTATAATCAAACAACATCGATACTCATCGATAGTGTTTGCAGGCACCAATACTCATTTATTCCATTGTTTCACTATTTTGTACTGAAGTATCCTTGTGTTTTTATGAAAACATTTTATTTATTGTGCACCAACTGTAATGTATATGTGTAATTAAATGTAATTAATTTTAATCTTCCTACACTCCAGTCCTTATCTTTCTTTTTTCCCTGAGGTTTTCTTCAGGGGTAAGCCACCCCTCACATGGTGAGCAGCATTTAGATTAATTACACTAACGGACACATACCCAGAAGCGCCTGATATTTTTCTTGCATTGTAAGGGCACATAGCTGTTATCATTCTACAATGAAGAAGCATTGTGTATTTTCTTTTAAATGGCACTGATTCCAGTAGAATAGCAAAGGGATTACCCTTTACAGCTTCCACCAGGTGGACAAAATGCCCATTAAGCAGATTGTTTGATGGAGACTTTGGACAATGGTTATTTGCAGACCAAACCATTTTTCCTCTCCTGTTCTCCCCAAAAAGCTGACTTTCCTGGCTTATCACTGAACTGTTCCTTTACCAGCAACCTGAAAGGACCAAAACCAAGAACGGCACCCTTAGGACATATTTAATTTAATTACTTTGGAAAACAATTACTTTTATTTTTATGGAAAATCTTATTTTTAGTGCACAGGAAAGGGTAACAGATCACTATGTCAACTTTTTATAGCGTACTGAGAGCTTGTTGCCATTTGGTTCCAGAAAGAGCTGGGGCAAATCTGTTGATTTTATTTTATTGACATTTTTTATTTATTAACAGGAAGAATTTGATTAAAATAATTTTTCTCTAAGTTAAACATAAATGATTCTAACATCTGTTTGGTATCTTAAAGCCAGTTTATTGAATATTATTTTTCTAGAGGTAAAAAGAGGTACAAAAAATGTGTAATAAATCCAGATTACAATAACTGTATGCAATCAGATAGAAAATACCATGAAAACTGAGTTTATTTCTAGGACAATTTAAATAAATGAAATAAATGTGTATTTCTAGGACAATTTAAATAAATTAAATAAATGTGTATAAAAAATGTTTCAGAAAACAAATAAAATACATGGTAGCCCAGGCAAACAAACAACTAAATAAATAAATAAATAACATTGATGGAAAAGATTTATTAAAAAGAGATAAAATTAACCAAAATAAAAAAGATGACTATCAATGGGCTTTCTCCATATGAACATTGTCATAAAAAAAAAAAAAATAAAGAATATAATTTTTAAGAAGTTTTGAGAAAAAAGTTGAAAAAACGATATGTATCTAAGTCAAATGCAAAAAAACAAGTTAGTAAATAGCTTTCTGGAAGATCCACATATAAAGAATCCAAATAAAACAAAAACAAAGTGCATAGCTATTGATTTAAAAACAGAGACAGCTAGTACACAAAAAAAGAAATGAAATGGATACATGACTCACAGACGTTCATGCCTAAAGGACTGAATTCTGATTTTCAAATAAAATAACAAAAACATCTAACTTTTAGAAAAATACAAAGCTATTTAGAACACTAAACAAGTCAAGCAATGGAATACTGTAGTTGAATCTACTGTACATTGTATATACTGTATGTTTCCATTTTTGTATCTAAATGTAATAAAATCTTCATGTAATCGTAATGTAGGATTGAACCTTTTAAATTGAGTCTTGTGTTCCTCTGTCATATATGATTAGAGAAAGGGTATCTATTAGAATCCTCATCAAAACACTAGGATTCATAAATGCCTGATTCTTCTGCTACCTTTGCCTTCTTTTTGGGAGAAGCACTGAGAATCAGGCTCTCTCCAAGAGTGGACCAAGGCCGAGCACTAACATTTTCACAACTTAACCAGGAAGAAGGTCTCTAGACTCCTCTCTAAAGAGAAACTTCTGACCAGACTTTAGAAAGATTTAGCCAAGCATTGCATCCAGACCAATACTTATTGTGGCATTATTAAGGGATCTGCAAGCCCTGGCTGCCGCCCTGAGACAAATCTGGTCATTAATGAGGATTCAGCCATGGGGATTGAAGGACAAATTTATACTGCTAGGGTATGTGTGGCGAGCTGCCATGAGCTCAGGAACAGACAGCTCTTAGGATTTAGCCACAGTTACCTTAGTAAATATCACTACTCATTTATCTCTTTCATTTGTACGTATCAAAACCACATTGCTACTGGATCACTTTCCCCTTAGGTGATCTTTAGGTGAGGTTTCCACTTTGGTATATGAAAAGAAAAATAGCTACACCCTAGTGAAACACTGTGAGGCTAACCAAAATACTGAATAAATAAAATACACACTCATATAATTAAACATTAAGGCATGTAACATAAAAAGCCATAACATGGACTTTCTAGCCCCTTCTGGTAAAGCGCTTATTGCATGTAATGGTTGTAAGAACACATAAAAAACAATGTACCGTTAACATGCAGTTCACAACAGGAAGGTCCCTCTTGGTCAGTTCAAATGATTTAAATAGACCACTGGTTTATGTTCTTTATCAAAAGGCATTGGAAGATCTCTGAGGTTAAGAACCCCTATTGGTTTTGTGTTTAGTTTATATGCACTGGATACATATAGTAGCATGTAGTAAAAGCAATATCAACCCATGGAATATTCTACTCAATCTCGGAATATAGAAATGTGAAGATAAAGCATATGATAGTGTAATTCTAGGACATATGGAATCCCCAACAGTAATATTCTTACAAGAAACGAGCATAGTTTTTAGCTTTTGGGAACCTTTCATTGAGCAAATAGGTTCACCTCAGCTTAGATCGTAATACCATTAAAATATTTATTACAGAGTATCATCGATTCTATGCCAGAAGTGTACTGAAATGGCCATGAGATCTTTAAAGAACATAAATTATATAAACAGTAGGATTTAGACCACAATAACTTTTTAATGGTCCATCTTTCCCCTCTTACAAGATGGCAAGTAAGAATGGCCAGGGTTGCAAATACCACATGCGGCCCTGGGACCAAAAATAGCCAGTGTTGCAACCAGCATACAAAAGACATCACTGCGGCTATAAATATATGAAACTTGATACCAATAATAGTATATATATATATATATATATATATATATATATATATATAAAACAGAGGAATGCAGGTGTAAATGTAGGAAATGGAATACACTACTAGCATAAGTAAGATGTCCCTGCAGGTAGAAATATAGGAAACCTGTATACACTCAATACAAATAATTCAAAAGAATAGCATACATTATTTAGTATAAGTAAGAGGGCACTTCAGGTCTAAATTAAGTATATACTATTAGTCAGGGACGTGTGGTAAGGTAAATTGCTCAGGAAGCACTGGCTAGTACCAGAGCCAGCTTTACACACAATATATGAGCCAAAGGGTACATGTGGGCATTATACAAAGATGCAGCAGTATATACTGCTGGAAATCTGGTGAGTTTTGATAACAGATGTGCAGAAAGGTAGGCAGGGGAGGCACTGACTGTAAATTGATTAGAATAATACAAAGAAGATATTTGTAACATATTCCTTGTATTTTTTTACATACTTTATATAGTCAAAAAATAAGAATTTACTTACCGATAATTCTATTTCTCGGAGTCCGTAGTGGATGCTGGGGTTCCTGAAAGGACCATGGGGAATAGCGGCTCCGCAGGAGACAGGGCACAAAAAGTAAAGCTTTCCGATCAGGTGGTGTGCACTGGCTCCTCCCCCTATGACCCTCCTCCAGACTCCAGTTAGGTACTGTGCCCGGACGAGCGTACACAATAAGGGAGGAATTTTGAATCCCGGGTAAGACTCATACCAGCCACACCAATCACACTGTACAACCTGTGATCTGAACCCAGTTAACAGTATGATAACAGCGGAGCCTCTGAAAAGATGGCTCACAACAACAATAACCCGATTTAGTTAGCAATAACTATGTACAAGTATTGCAGATAATCCGCACTTGGGATGGGCGCCCAGCATCCACTACGGACTCCGAGAAATAGAATTATCGGTAAGTAAATTCTTATTTTCTCTATCGTCCTTGTGGATGCTGGGGTTCCTGAAAGGACCATGGGGATTATACCAAAGCTCCCAAACGGGCGGGAGAGTGCGGATGACTCTGCAGCACCGAATGAGAGAACTCCAGGTCCTCTTTTGCCAGGGTATCAAATTTGTAGAATTTTACAAACGTGTTCTCCCCCGACCACGTAGCTGCTCGGCAAAGTTGTAATGCCGAGACCCCTCGGGCAGCCGCCCAAGATGAGCCCACCTTCCTTGTGGAATGGGCCTTAACAGATTTAGACTGTGGCAGGCCTGCCACAGAATGTGCAAGTTGAATTGTGCTACCAATCCCACGAGCAATCGACTGCTTAGAAGCAGAAGCACCCAGCATTGTTGGGTGCATACAGGATAAACAGCAAGTCAGATTTCCTGACTCCAGCCAACCTGGAAACTATATTTTCAGGGCCCTGATAACATCCAGCAACTTGGAGTCCTCCAAGTCCCTAGTAGCCGCAGGTACCACAATAAGCTGGTTCAGGTGAAACACTGACACCACCTTAAGGAGAAACTGGGGACGAGTCCGCAGCTTTGCTCTGTCCGAATGGACAATCAGATATGGCTTTGTGAGATAAAGCCGCCAATTCTGACACTCGCCTGGCCGAGGCCAGGACCAACAGCATGGTCATTTTCCATGTGAGATATATCAAATCCACAGATTTGAGTTGTTTAAACCAATGTGATTTTTTAGGAATCCCAAAACTACGTTGAGATCGCCCAGTGCCACTGGAGACATCAAAGGGGCTGTATATGCAGTACTCCCTTAACAACTTCTGGACTTCAGGAACTGAAGCCAATTTCTTTCTGGAAGAAAATCAACAGGCCGAAATTTGAACCTTAATGGACCCAATTTGAGACCCATAGACACTCCTGTTTGCAGGAAATGTAGAAATTAACCTAGTTGAAATTCTTCCGTGGAGCCTTCCTGGACTCACACCCTGGCACATATTTTCACCTAAGTGGTGATAATGTTGTGCGGTCACCTCCTTCCTGGCTCTGACCAGGGTAGGGATGACCTCTTCCGGAATGCCTCTTTCCCTTAGGATCCGGCGTTCACCCGCCTTGGCGTCAACGCAGCTGCGGTAAGTCCCGGAACAGACACGGTTCTTGCCGAATCAAGACCCTTCTTAGTATCTCTTGAAGTTCCGGGAACCAAGTCCTTCTTGGCCAAACCGGAGCCACGAGTATAGTTCTTACTCCTCTCCTTCCTATCATTTTCAATACATTGGGTATGAAAAGCAGAGGATGGAACACATACACCGACTGGTACACCGACGGTGTTACCAGAGCGTCCCAGCTATTGCCTGAGTGTCTCTTGACCTGGCGCTTCAGGTGGGACGCCATCATAACCACCTTTGGTCTTTCCCAACGGTTTACAATCATGTGGAAACTTCCAGATTAAGTTTCCACTTTTCCGGGTGGAATTCATTTATGCTGAGGAAATCTTCCCAGTTGCCCACTCCCGGAATGAACACTGCTGACAGTGTTATCACATGATTTTCCGCCCAGCGAAGAATCCTTGCTGTCATTGCCCTCCTGCTTCTTGTGTCGCCCCGTCTGATAACGTGGGCGACCGCCATGATGATGTCCTACTGGATCAGCACCGGTTGACTTTGAAGCAGGAGTCTTCCTAGGCTCAGAGCATTGTAAATTGCCCTTAGCTCCAGTATATTCATGTGGAGAGAAGTCTCCAGACTTGACCACACTTCCTTGGAAATTTTTTCCCTGTGTGACTACTCCCCAGCCTCTCAGGCTGGTATCCGTGGTCCCCAGAACACAGTCCTGAATGCTGAGTGTGCTGCCCTCTAAAAGATGAACACTCTGCAGCCCCCACAGAAGAGACACCCTTGTCCTTGGAGACAGGATTATCCGCTGATGCATCTGAAAATGCGATCCGGACCATTCGTCCAGCAAATCCCCTGAGATCTGCCGAATGGAATCGCTTCGTAAGAAGCCACCATTTTTCCCAGGACTCCTGTGCATTGATGCACTGATACTTGGCCTGGTTTTAGGAGGTTTCTGACTAGGTCGAATAACTCCTTGGCTTTTTCCTCCCGGAGGAACACCTTTTTCTGGACTATGCCCAGAATCATTCCTAGGAACAGCAGACGTATCGTCGGAAAACAGCTGCGATTCTTGGAATATTTAGAATCCAGTCGTGCTGTCGTAGAACTACTTTAGATAGTGCTCTTCCGACCTCCAACTGTTCTCTGGAACTTGCCCTTTTCAGGATATCGTCCAAGTAAGGGATAATTTAGATGCCTTTTTTCTTTGAAGAAACATCTTTTCGGCCATTACCTTGGTAAAAGGCCCGGGGTGCCGTGGATAATTCAAACGGCATCGTCTGAAACTGATATTGACAGTTCTGTACCACGAACCAGAGGTACCCTTGTTGAGAAGGGCAAATTTGGACATGGAGGTAATCCTTGATGTCCAGGGACACCATATAGTCCCCTTTTTTCCGGTTCGCTATCACTGCTCTGAGTGACTCCATCTCGATTTGAACCTTTTATGTAAGTGTTCAAAGATTTCAGTTTAGACTATGTCTCACCAAGCCGTCTGGCTTCAGTACCACAATATAGTGTGGAAAAATAATACCCTTTTCCTTGTTGTAGGAGGGGTACTTTGATTATCACCTGCTGGATATACAGCTTGTGAATTGTTTCCAATGCTGCCTCCCTGTCGGAGGGAGCCGTTGGTAAAGCAGACTTCAGAAACCTGCGAGGAGAAGATGTCTCGACTCTCCAATCTGTACCCCTGGGATAATACTTGTACTATCTAGGGGTCAACCTGCGAGTGATCCCACTGCGCGCTGAGACTCTTGAGACTACCCCCCCACCTTGAGTCCGCTTGCATGGCCCCAGCGTCATGCTGAGGACTTGGCAGACGCGGTGGAGGGCTTCTTTTCCTGGGAAGGGGCTGCCTGCTGCAGTCTACTTCCCTTACCTCTATGTCTGGGCAGATATGACTGGCCTTTTGCCTGCATGCCCTCATGGGAAAGGAAGGATTGAGGCTGAAAAGACGGTGTCTTTTTCAGCTGAGATGTAACTTGGGGTAAAAAGGTTGGATTTCCCAGCTGTTGCCGTGGTCCCCAGGTCCGATGGACCGACCCCAACTAACTCCTTCCCTTTATACGGCAATACTTCCATGTGCCGTATGGGATCTGTATCACCTGACCACTGTCGTGTCCATGACATCTTCTGGGTGATATGGACAACGTACTTATCTTGATGCCAGAGAGCAAATATCCCTCTGTGCATCTCACGTACATATATATAGAATGCATCCTATTAAATGCTCTATATGAATAAAATATTTTCAGTCAGGGAATCCGACCAAGCCAACCCAGCACTGCATCTCCAGGCTGATGGCGATCGCTGGTCGCAGTATAACCACCGTATGTGTGTATATACTTTTTAGGATATCTTTCCAGCTTCCTATCAGCTGGCTCCTTTAGGGCGGCCGTATCTGGAGACGGTAACGCCACTTGATAAGCGTGTGAGCGCCTTTTCACCCTAAGGGGTGTTTCCCAACGCGCCCTAATTTCTGGCGGGAAAGGGTATAACGCCAATATTTGCTATCGGGGTAACCCCACGCATCATCACACACTTCATTTTATTTTATCTGATTCAGGAAAAACTACAGGTAGTTTTTTCACTCCCACATAATACCCTTTTTTGTGGTACTTGTAGTATCAGAAATATGCAACACCTCCTTCATTGCCCTTAACGTGTGGCCCTAATGAGAAATACGTTTGTTTATTCACCGTCGACACTGGATTCAGTGTCCGTGTCTGTGTCTGTGTCGACCGACTGAGGTAAATGGGCGTTTTTAACGCCCCTGACGGTGTTTCTGAGACGCCTGGACCGGTACTAATAGTTTGTCGGCCGTCTCACGTCGTCAACCGACCTTGTAGCGTGTTGACATTCTCACGTAATTCCCTAAATAAGCCATCCATTCCGGTGTCGACTCCCTAGAGAGTGACATCACCATTACAGGCAATTTCTCCGCCTCCTCACCAACATCGTCCTCATACATGTCGACACACACGTACCGACACACAGCACACACACCGGGAATGCTCTGACAGAGGACAGGACCCACACTAGCCCTTTGGGGAGACAGAGGGAGAGTTTGCCAGCACACACCAAAACGCTATAATTATATAGGGACAACCTTATATAAGTGTTTTCCCTTATAGCATCTTTATATATATCTCAATATCGCCAAAATCAGTGCCCCCCCTCTCTGTTTTAACCCTGTTTCTGTAGTGCAGTGCAGGGGAGAGCCTGGGAGCCTTCTCTCCAGGCTTTCTGTGAGAGAAAATGGCGCTGTGTGCTGAGGAGATAGGCCCCGCCCCTTTTTCGGCGGGCTCGTCTCCCGCTATTTAGTGAATCTTGGCAGGGGTTAAATATCTCCATATAGCCTCTGGGGGCTATATGTGAGGTATTTTTTGCCAAAAAAGGTTTTCATTTGCCTCCCAGGGCGCCCCCCTCCCAGCGCCCTGCACCCTCAGTGACTGCCGTGTGAAGTGTGCTGAGAGGAAAATGGCGCACAGCTGCAGTGCTGTGCGCTACCTTTAGAAGACTGCAGGAGTCTTCAGCCGCCGATTCTGGACCTCTTCTTACTTCAGCATCTGCAAGGGGGCCGGCGGCGCGGCTCCGGTGACCATCCAGGCTGTACCTGTGATCGTCCCTCTGGAGCTGATGTCCAGTAGCCAAGAAGCCAATCCATCCTGCACGCAGGTGAGTTCACTCCTTCTCCCCTAAGTCCCTCGTTGCAGTGATCCTGTTGCCAGCAGGACTCACTGTAAAATAAAAAACCTAAGCTAAACTTTCTCTAAGCAGCTCTTTAGGAGAGCCACCTAGATTGCACCCTTCTCGGCCGGGCACAAAAATCTAACTGGAGTCTGGAGGAGGGTCATAGGGGGAGGAGCCAGTGCACACCACCTGATCGGAAAGCTTTACTTTTTGTGCCCTGTCTCCTGCGGAGCCGCTATTCCCCATGGTCCTTTCAGGAACCCCAGCATCCACAAGGACGATAGAGAAATCTGGCTTATACATTAGTATGACAGGAAAGGCTCTGCTTCACCTGCTTCACCCCGCCGCACGTCACTGCTATTAGTACAGATGTGTTCTCATATACCAAGCCTAATACACTATACCGCGTGAGATGCCCAATACAGCAGAGCCGTGCTAAGGGTCGTAGCATAGCGACTTTTTCTGTAAATTCTGAGATTTAATGGCATTGCAGACACTGGCAGACACCACTCAAAGTGTAATAGAAATGCTGGGCTGCAACTTTCACCGCACATAAAAGGAGAGTTATGGTAGACTTACCATTGTTAACTCTCTTCCTGCGAGACACATTGGGTTCCACAGGGAAACATCAGGGTAGAGTGGATATTGATTCAGAGGCACTAACAGGCTAAAGCTTTATGCTGTCCCAGGATGCATTGGGGCCTCCTCTATAACCCCGCCTCCAGGCACTGTGAGCTCAGTTCCGTTAACCAGTCCAATGCAGGAGCAGGTAAGAGAGAAGGTAGAGGTTAGTCACATAGAACCACATTCTCACGACAGGAGAAGAGACCAGAGGCTAATGCCATATAAACCCATAGAAGCTAGGTGCATCAGGGTGGGCACCCTGTGGAAACCAATGTACATCACAGAAAGTTAACAATGATAAGTCTACCATAACTCTCCTTTTCTGCAGCAGGTTACATTGGTTTCCACAGGGAAACATCGGGGATGTCCTAAAGCAGTTCCTCAAGGGAGGGGACGCGCCTTAGCGGGTATGAGAACCCGGCGTCCAAAGGAAGCATCTTGGGAGGCCGAAGAATCAAAGGCATAGAACCTAATAAATGTGTTCACAAAGAACCACATAGCTGCCTTGCACAATTGTTCTGTGATGCGCCACGGTGGGCCGCCCAAGAAGGTCCAACAGACTGAGTAGAATGGGCATTAATAGCAGCAGGAGCTGGGAGAACAGCTTGCGCATTAGCTTGTGCAATCACCATTCTAATCCATCTGGCCAAGGTTTGCTTATTCGTAGGCCAGCCACAATTGTGAAAACCAAACAAAACAAAAAGGGAATCTGACCTCCTGATAGAGGCAGTCCTCTCCACATATATACAGAGAGCCTGTACCACATCCAAAGACCGTTCTTTGGAGGGCAAATCAGAAGAGATAAAGGCCGGAACCACAATCTCTTGGTTAAGGTGAGAAGATGACACCACCTTAGAACTGCCCAGTCACGATTAAATATTAGAAAGGGTGGACGACAGGACAATGCGCCTAAGTCCGACACCCTTCTTGCAGAGGCAATAGCCAGTAAAAACAAGACCTTGGCCGTGAGCCATTTAAGGTCCATCGTCTTAAGAGGTTCAAATGGAGACTCTAGCAGGGCATTCAGGACAACAGACAGATCCCATGGAGCCACAGGAGGGACATAGGGAGGTTGAATCCGTAAGACACCCTGAGTGAATGTATGAACGTCAGGTCCTTGAGGGAGGACAGATGAAGGCCTAAGTCCCGGGCTCTTTGCAGAAAAGCCAGAATTCTGGAAGTTCTGAATCTTTATGCATCATAATTCTTATCAGCACCCAAGGTGAAGAATTCCAGACCCTGTAATAAATCCGAGCAGATGCCGGTTTTGCGGGCTTTTAACATAGTTTGGATGACCGCCTAAGAGAATCCTTTGGCTCTCAGGAGTGATGCCTCAAGAGAAATGCCATCAAAACCAGTCTGGCCAGGTCCAGGTAAAAACAAGGGTCCTTTACGAGGAGGTCTGGGTGCTGAGGAAGTAGAAGAGGACGCTCTGTCAATAGACCCTGCAAGTCTGAGAACCAATGCCATCTGGGCCACGCTGGAGCGACTAGAAGTAGAAATCCTCCTTCTTGTTTGAACTTCCGCAGAACCCTGAGCAAGAGTGACACTGGAGGGAACACGTAGGGCAGCCGAAAGTTTCATGGAATTGCCAGTGCAGGCTGCTTGAGGATCCCTGGTCCTTGATCCAAAGACCGGAATTTTGTGATTGTGTCGAGACGCCATCAGGTCTACGTCTGGTAGGCCCCACTTGTCCTCTAGGAGTTAAAAGACTCCACTCTCCAGCGTGCACGTCCTGGCGACTGAGGAAGTCTGCTTCCCAGTTTAGGACCCCCAGAATGAACACTGCCGATATTGCTGGCAGATGGCGATTTTTGACACTTCCATCATGCGGCTTCGAGTGCCGCCTTGATGGTTTATGTATGCCACCGTAGTGGCATTGTCTGACCGTACTTGAACAGGCCTGTTCTGTACCAGAGGCAGGGCAAAAGTCAATGCAATGAACACCACCTGTATCTCCATAACGTTTATTCGGAGGAGTGACTCCTTCTTGGTCCAGCAATCCTGGAATGAGTGTTGCTCCAACACCGCACCCCATCCCCTTAGACTGGCATCCGTTGTCAGCAGGACCCAGTCGGAGATCCGGAAGGGACGGCCCCTGCACAATTTCTGGTCCTGTATCCACCAGGTCAGCAAAGGACGAACCTCTGGAGTCAATAGTGATCATGTGAGATTTGATCCGATGAGATAGGATGTCCCACTTGGAAAGGATTAACCTCTGCAGAGGGCGAGAATGAAATTGAGCGTACTCTACCATGTCAAATGCCGACACCATCAGGCCAAGTACTTGCATCGCCGAGTGCATCGACACACTGGGGCGACAAAAGAAGCATCTAATCCTGTCTTGAAGTCTCAGTACTTTTTCTGGAGACAGAAACAGTCGTTGACTGTGTGTCCAGGAGTGCCCCTGGATGCACCATGCTCTGAGCTAGGACCAGCGAGGATTTCTTCCAATTGATGAGCCACGCGTGGGCTTGTAGGAAGCTTACCGTCCGTTGTAGATTACGGAGGAGGACATTGTGGGAGTTTGCCAGAATCAGCAAGTTGTCCAGATACGGCAGGATCCTGGCTCCATGGCGATCGGACGTCATTACGACCATGACCTTGGTGAAGATCCGAGAAGCCGTGCCAGTCCAAATGGCAGAGCCCGTAACTGATAGTGGAGGTTGCCACTAGCAATGTGCAGATACTACTGATGCGACATGGCAATAGGTATATGCAGGTACACATCCTGTATATCCAGGGATATCATTTAGTCTCTGGGTTCCATAGTCAGTATAATTGGGCGCAGTGTTTCTATACAGAACTTGGACACTTTCACAAACTTGTTCAGTGATTTGAGGTTGAGAATAGGCCAGAAAGACCCATTGGGTTGCGGAACTAGAAACAGGGTCGAGTAGTAATCTCTGCCTCTCTGAACCAGAGGAACCGGCACTACCACTCCTGTATTCAGGAGAGAACTCACAACATTTTGCAAAGCTTGCGCCTTTAACGGATCCGAAGGGATAACCGTGGTGCAAAACTGGCAAGGGGGACATCTCTTGAAGGAGACTGCGTACCCGTGAGAGACAACTTCTTGCACCCATGCGTCTGAAGTGGTCATTAACCAGACCTGGGTGAACTGCAGAAGTCGGCCTCCCACCGTGGGGTCCCCCAGGGGGAGCCCGTGCCTGTCATGCGGCAGGCTTGTCTTGTTTAAAAGCAGGCTGACGGGACGCCCACGACTGCTTTGCCTTGGGCTTAGTGGTTTTGGGACCACGAGATTGTCTTGGGTATGCCTGACCTTTTGCTTTACCTTGAGGCCGAAAGGAATGAAAAGTGGTACCTTTAAACTTCTGTGCAGAAGGATTAGTATTTGGGAGAAAGGCAGCCTTAGCAGCAGCCAATTCAGACACAATTTTATTTAGTGTAGGTCTTCCCCAAACAAAATGTCCCCCTTAAAGAGGAGTACCTCCAAGGTCTTTTTGAAGTCTAGGTCTACCTTATATAACCTCAACCACAGAATACGGCGAGCCAGGACAGACGTAATCGACGCCTTGGTTGCCAACACACCTGCCTCAGAGGACGTCTCCTGAATGTAATAGATTGCGGTGGTAATGTGAGACAGGTATTGTCTAGCATTGTCAGATATATCCTCGGGCAGCTCTTCCTCTAATGCCTGAACCCATGCTTCAATTTCTTTTGCAGCCCTAGAGGCAGCAATAGTGGGTCTATGTACAGCACCTGTAAGGGAGTAAACAGATTTCAGGCATCCCTCCACACGCTTATCTGTCGGTTCCTTCAGTGAAGTGACAGTGGTGACAGGCAGTGTGGATGACTCCAGGAGGCGGGTGACATGAGAATCCACCGGCGGTGAATTTTCCCACTTGTTACATAACTCTGCAGGTAGAGGATAGCGAGCCAAGGCCCGTTTAGACAGAGGGAATTTCTTCCTTGGATTACACCAGGGCTCCTGCCTGATGTCCACCAAATGGGCAGAATGGGGTAATAGATTTTTGACCACCTTCTGCCGTTTAAACATATCAGTTTTCTTAGCCACAGTAGTGGGATACTCATCATCAGAGATCTGCAGGATTTTCTTAACCACTTGCCTGGCATGGTCGCATCAGATGCGACCAGTCAGATAGAGAGTGTTAGCAGCGGCAGGGAAGATAAACTTCCCTCCGCTGCTGCTGTCAGAGGGACTGGAAGGTCCCTCTGCCTCCCTGCACCCTCCCCCTGTGTCTGCCGTGCTGCCGCTGCTGATCGGTCAGCACGGCAGGATCACCCCCTCCAGCGGCTGCAGACAATGGCAGCCGCTGGGGAGAGTAAATGAACCCTATCAAGTCACCCCCTGACCCCCCCTGCATATCTGCAGGCTGTCCCGGCTTTCAAATTGAAAGCCGTGATAGTTGCGATGTTCCCTTTTTTTAACTAAAATCATTTGGGATAGTATTAAAGTCATGTTCTTCACTTAATTCACTCATAAAAAACCCCGTCAATTTTGGAGCGGTTTTCGGCTAAATAAGTCGTCAGTAAAGTGGTTAATAATAATAATAATAATCATAATAATTTTATTTATATAGCGCTCTTTCTCCAATAGGACTCAAGCAACCTCAAGGACAGGGACATCAATTTGCAATGGAGAATCCACGCCAGAAACACCTGATTCAGTGTCTGACAGGACAGTATGCTCCCCCTTCTCTTCAGATGAAACATCTGAGAGATTTGTGGATTGCGAGGAGGAAGCAGCCCGCTTAGATGACCCAGAGACACTAAGAGTGACCTGATTAAATTGCTGCAACTGGTTAGACAAATTTTCCGCCCAAGGTGGATTAACCATAGGGACAATTTGTGGCCGTAATGGCACAGGTAGTCCCATAGGTGGCGTAAGGCATTCCACCAGAGTACTCAGTAGGTTTGTGAACGCAGCCCAGGGTGGCTCCTGATTGGTTACAGGAGCTGAGGACTGACTGGGAGATGTATGATACATAGTACACAGATCATCATACACAGCTTCCCCTCTGGTAAATCTTTGGCACTTTGCATGATGTAGGAGCGTCCACAGACTTACTGCCCTTCTTGTTAGACATTGTACACAAATGCAACAACAGAGCAAATTAGTACGACAAAGCCAGAGTAAAATATCTGCGAATAAATCCGTTAGTATGTGACTGTAGACACAGTACACACCACCGAATAAATCCGGTATTATGTGACTGAGTACATAGTAGAATACACGTAATAGGTGACTACTGTGACGAACTATATATATGACCCTGACGCACCTAGTCCCTCAGGGTACAGAATATAGTGATAGATATATCTGGGAAACACTGAAAGTGAAACCACACAGCAGATACAGGCACGCACAGTCACAGGCAATGAAGATAATTATTATGACAATAAAACTGCACTGGACTGGTATATGTACAGATATATATATATATATATAACACAGCACAGTCCTAAACCGGAGGTATATATCAGAATACTCGTACAATATATCCTGTAATAGGTACACTTTTTCTTAACTAACGCTGTCTGTATAAAGACATGTAGAATACTCAAGTGTTTGTAAAGCCACAGCGCTGCATACCGGCGGCTTTACAGGGGAGACCTTACCCTGCAGTCCCAGAGACTAGCCGCAACTATGCTTATAAGATGGCGCCCAGCATCTCGTCTCAGTCAGGTTGCGGATGGAACGCGATTTAATGTCGGGTCCTGCCTAGGGGACCCTCTTACCTCCTCCCCGTAGCAGCCACGCAAACCAGGAGAGCGACTGCGACCGTGTGCCTAAAGCCGGAGCATCTCCGCCACAAGTACCCGGGAACAGACCGCGAGAGTATGTGCTTGAGAGGTGATGGAGCTGCAGCGCTGAAGTGTCACCATGACATACAGCACTGACAGCCCAGGTTTGAAGAAATTTATGTCAGAAAAAGCTTTTTCAGGGCTTCCCAGTGCAGCACACCTGTTAAGTGACCTGCTGCTGCAGACACCAACTGAAACTGAACTCACAGTGCCTGGAGGCGGGGTTATAGAGGAGGACCCAATGCATCCTGGGACAGCCTAAAGCTTTAGCATGTTGGTGCCTCTGGATCAAGATCCACTCTACCGCGATGCTTCCCTGCGGAAACCAATGTAACCTGCTGCAGAAATTAGTTTTACACATGTACAAAGTCCCAGACGAAGCACAACGGAACTTGGTGTGAGAAAAAGCAGCAGCTGCATTTTGTATAGACTAATTCGCACAGATGTACAAAGGTCACACATCAAATTGGTCAGCGCAGTGTAGCTGAGCAGTTTTGTCTCTTCAAGCTGTTTAACTGGTGTGAATACTGTACAATTTGATTGAAAAGACACGCAGTCGAGTCGCAACGTACCTGGTGCACCATCAAGGGTTTTTGGTGCGACTACAACAATAGTGTACGATAATGCATATCTATATACAGTATAAGAGCGGAATGCATGTGTAAATAAAGTAAACTGTGCTAGTATACTGTATATAGCAGGGGAGTGCAGGTATAAATATAGAAAACAGTATGCACTATTATTATAAATAAGGGGATTGCAGGTATAGATATTAAAAAAAAAACCTGTATACAGGGCCCATTGATATTTGTGTAAATATGAGGGCACTGCAGATGTAAATTCAGAAACTGTTTTTTATTATATAATATATATATATATATATATATATATAGGGAACACCAGGCTTGTTGAAGAGTCTTCTCCCCAACATGATCCTCGTGAGAGGGCCTAGGAGGTCGATTTGGCCACTGCTTTAGACGATGAGGAATGGACTGAGGTCTAAGATGACGCTGCATGTAGTTCAATTTTTGTTAAAATTAACAAGAAAACATGTAAGTTATTGTATACGTGGTATTATGTGCCCTTGAGTGGAATGTACCGTGGCACATCGGATAGACGCTGGAGCGGCTGTGATGCTGAGGGTTCCTTTCTCCACATATTTTGGTCCAGTCCTAGTATATCTTTGGAAGGATGTCATTAGTTTTCTAACACATTTGCTTAATTCCATACAAGCCTAAGTATAGTCTCCTCCCTTAAGGTCTCCCTACGTTGACTAGGCACCTAAACAAATTGATGCACAATGTAGTGTCTGCCATGACGTGGCAGTCTATCCCACACCTGTATCATCTATCGCATGGAGCAGGGGTAGGCAACCTGCGGCTCTCCAGCTACTGTGGAACTACAAATCCCAGCATGCCCTACCACTGGTTAGCTGTTAGTATGTTATAAAACTGTGGCAGGGGATCCTGGGATGTGTAGTACCACAGCAGCTGGAGAGCCGCAGGTTAGCTACCCCTGGCATGGAGCATATGACTAGCATCATCAATCAGTCTTCTAAATCATTTGACAAAATATGGAGCCTCTCAAACTGCCCCTTCCCCTTTTGCCTTGTAATACAGGGGCGGAACTGCCGCCAGGCTCCAGCCCTGAAGGTGGGACATGGCTCCTTCATTGTACCCCGACTTAGACATAAGCGTGTGCACGGTAATGTAAAGAGCAGCGGCTCCAGTGGTGGAAGTGCCGCTCGCTGCAACCCTGTGCAGGGGGGGAGGTAAGCAGGGCAGTCATCCTGCTGGTGCCAGCGCCCGCCTGATCCTGCTGCACGCCGACATTTAAATACAAACTGCACAGTGGCAGGACTGCTGGTGTTCCCTCCCACTTTCCCATGTTGCTCATAGCATCTGTGTTAGCCGTGGTACTACACGCGCTTGCCCCGATGGCTGGCCTCATACACCCATAAGTGCACAGCAGCCTGCAGCCTACCTGCCTGAGCCCCTGGGCCAGATCTTAGGGCAGAATGCACTATCTGACAGTCCATGAGCCCCAGCACCCACCGCAGCAGGCAGGACGCGGAGGTAAAACACCCGTGCACAGCAGCCTGCCTGCCTCTGAGCTCTGTCCTGTGGCCAGTGAGGACTGGAGAACTGACTGAAGACTCTGCTGTGATTGTGAGTACAGTCAGACTGTCTGACAGTGACTCTGACAGTAAATCATATGTTTAACTTGAATGTTTTGAGAATAAAATTGATGCAAGAGGGTATTGCTTTTAACTCCTCTTTGTGTTTCTATGGCAACTATTTTTTGTGATTTTCATTAAGCTATATAGATCATATGTGCAGTGTGTTTTAAAAATTACTAAACCATTTGATCCCTTGGTCAGTTCGAAAATCATAAAGAAATAGATATCAATTAAAATAGATAAAAAATAATTAGTATGCAACATGGTTAGTTTGTATTTGTGACATCTGTGGTGGGTTGCATCATGCATGTTTGTATTAGGGAGACATTTATAAAAAAAAAAACCCCCATTTACAATGTGATCGGGAGCAATGTTATCGCAAGATGCGATTTTACCGGTGGCATGTATTAACTGTCACCCGCAGGAGCCTGTATTTGCATTTGACTCTGAGCGCTGCCAGGGCTACTGCATATGCATGGCCCCACTGACCGCATATTTGCTAAACAGTTGCTAAATATGGCAGCATCGCATCTTCCATAGACACCTATAAGGGTTGCAGCTGCCGACGGGAATGGAGGGATCGCAGTAGGTATCGGAGATATCAGCTGTGGTCCCTCTGTCATACATTTGGGAAATGCTAAATATTTGTGTGGTGGTTGGGGGCCGCAAAGGAAACTTTCACCCTGAGCTCTGCAAAGTCTAGATCCGTCCCTGACACTGTGATCTGCCTTACCGTCGCTTCCCTGAGTCCTACCAAGCTAGGGCTGCTGGAGCGCAGCAATGGCATTACATCACGGCCACACATGCTCCCTGCCCTATCTGATCCTGCAGTAAAGAAGCGACACCTGCCCTCACTGTCTGTCCACCGGCTCACTGTATTACAGGTGAGGGCAGCTATCAAGGCAAGGGAGAGAGAGATTCGTTGCAGTCTGAAAGACTCTGGGGGGGGGGGGGGGGAGAGCAGGCTGAGAGTGAAGTTTAAAGCTGCGTGGCACAGAGTGAATGGAGAGCAGGCTGAGAGGCAAAGAGTGTTGAAGGGGCGCAGGCTGTGAGACAGAGTAAAGGGGGAGCAGGCTGAGTGGAACAGACTCGGGGTGCAGGCTGAGAGGTACAGAGTGAAGGGGGAGCAGGCTGAGAGACACAGAGTAAAGGAGCGCAGGCTGAGAGGTACAGAGTGAAGGGGGAGCAGGCTGAGAGACACAGAGTAAAGGAGCGCAGGCTGAGAGGCACAGAGTGAAGTGAGGGAGGCTGAGAGGCACAGAGTGAGTGGGATGATGGGAGATGATGGCATGGCAGAGAGATGTAGATGGGAGATGATTGTGTGCTGAGAGATGACTCTGGTATTGAGAAGTCAGTTAAAATACTAATAATTTTTTGTAAGGGGGGGAGGCACAAAATGTATCTTGCCTCCCGCCAACTGGGATGAAGTTATGCCACTGTTGTAATAGCCAACTATAGGCACTGCTGTTATCCTAGGCCTAGCCTTAGGCTCTATCCCCGAGATTTTCCCCTTCGCTTTCTTCTTACCTTTCTTCTACTTCTTTCTTTTCAAGTTGTTTCCTTTCTATCCTTTTTATGGCCTGCCTCACTGTAGTATATGCCGGAATCCTCTTTCCTTATTATCTGTATTATGGTTTAAAACTGGATCATGACTTTGATTCATTTTGTATGGCCTTATCCTTTACTCTACTCTCTACCTATGTTATTGATATTCTGATTGTATTGGTTGCTCACTGTGATCTACTTAATAACAAGTTGAAAGGAAAAAAAAATAAGATTTTAAACCTACCGGTAAATCTTTTTCTCCTAGTCCGTAGAGGATGCTGGGGAGTCCGTAAGGACCATGGGGTATAGACGGTTCCGCAGGAGACATGGGCACTGTAAAGCTTTAGAATGGGTGTGCACTGGCTCCTCCTTCTATGCCCCTTCTCCAGACCTCAGTTAGGACTGTGCCCAGAGGAGACTGACAGTACGAGGAATAGGATTTTGTTATCTAAGGGCGAGATACACACCATACACACCGTACAACATGGTATACAATAACCAGTTAACAGTATGAACAAAACAGCATCAGCCAGAGGCCGATCTCAACTGTAACTTAACCCTTAAGTATGCAATAACCATATACAAGTCTTGCAGAATGTTTCCGCACTGGAACAGGCGCCCAGCATCCTCTACGGACTAGGAGAAAAAGATTTACCGGTAGGTTTAAAATCTTATTTTCTCTTACGTCCTAGAGGATGCTGGTGACTCCGTAAGGACCATGGGGTTTATACCAAAGCTCCAGAACGGGCGGGAGAGTACGGATGACTCTGCAGCACCGACTGAGCAAACACGAGGTCCTTATCAGCCAGGGTATCAACTTGTAGCACTTAGCAAAAGTGTTTGACCCCGACCAAGTAGCTGCTCGGCAAAGCTGTAATGCCAAGACGTTTCGGGCATCCGCCCAAGAAGAGCCCACCTTCCTAGTGGAATGGGCCTTTACTGAATTTGGTACTGGCAATCCAGCCGTAGAATGAGCCTGCTGAATCGTGTTACAGATCTAGCGAGCAATAGTCTGCTTAGATGCATGAGTGTCAACCTTGTTGGCTGCATACAGGACAAACAGTGCATCTGTTTTCCTAACCGTAGCCGTTCTGGCTAAATAAATCTTTAAGGCCCTGACTACATCAAGGGACATGGAATTCTCCCAGGCTCCCATAGCCACAGGCACCACAATAGGTTGGTTCATATGAAATGACGAAACCACTTTAGGCAAAAATTGAGGACGAGTCCTCAACTCTGCTTGATCCGCATTGAAAATCAGATAGGGGCTCTTGAAAGACAAGACCACCAACTCGGACACCCGCCTCGCAGATGCCAAGGCCAATAACATGACCACTTTCCAAGTGAGAAACTCCAATTCAACCATTTGAAGCGGTTCAAACCCGTGTGACTCAAGGAAACTTAACACCACGTTAAGGTCCCATGGTGCCACTGGGGGTACAAAAAGAGGTTGGATGTGCAACACTCCTTTTACAAAAGTCAGGACTTCTGTAAGAGAAGCAAATTCCTTCTGAAAGAATATGGATAAGGCAGAAATCTGCACCTTCATGGAGCCTAACTTCAGGCCCACATCCACACCTGACTGTAGAAAATGGAGAAAACGTCCTAGTTGGAAATCCTCAGTAGGAGCATCCTTGGCTTCACACCAAGACACATATTTTCTCCAGATACGGTGATAGTGTTTCGCCGTAACATCTTTTCTAGCTTTAATAGTAGGAATGACCTCCTCTGGAATACCCTTTTTAGCTAGGATTTGGTGTTCAACCGCCATGCCGTCAAACGTAACCGCGGTAAGTCTTATAACACGCACGGCCCCTGTAGTAGCAGGTCCTCTCAGAGAGGAAGGGGCCACGGATCTTCTGAGAGCAGTCCCTGAAGATCTGCATACCAGGCCTTCGAGGCCAATCTGGAACAATGAGTATCGTCTGCACTCTTGTTCGTCTTATGATTCTCAATATTTTTGAGATGAGAGGAAGTGGAGGGAACACATAGACCGACTGAAACACCCACGGTATCACCAGGGCGTCCACCGCCGCTGCCGGAGGGTCCCTCGACCTGGAACAATACGTCCGAATCTTCCTGTTGAGGCATGATGCCATCATGTCTATTTGAGGAAGTCCCCAACGACTTGTCACCTCTGTAAAGACTGCCTGATGAAGTTCCCACTCTCCTGGATGGAGATTGTGTCTGCTGAGGAAGTCTGCTTCCCAGTTGTCCACTCCTGGAATGAAGACCGCTGACAGAGCGCTTACATGATTTTCCGCCCAGCGAATAATCCTGGTGGCTTCTGCCATTTCTGCTCTGCTTTTTTTTTTGTCCCGCCCTGGCGGTTCACATGCGCCACGGCCGTGACGTTGTCTGACTTGATCAGAACAGGTAGGTTGCGGAGAAAATTCTCCGCTTGTTTGAGGCCGTTGTAATTGGCCCTCCATTCCAGCACACTGATGTGTAGGCAAGCCTCTTGGCTTGACCATATTCCCTGAAAATTGTTTCCCTGTGTGACTGCTCCCCATCCTCGGAGGCTTGTGTCCGTGGTCACAAGAACCCAATCTTGAATGCCGAACCTGCGACCCTCTAGAAGGTGAGTACTCTGGAGCCACCACAGGAGAGAGAGACCCTGGCCCGGTGGGACAGGGCAATCTTCCGATGCATGTGCAGGTGGGACCCTGACAACTTGTCCAGAAGGTCCCACTGAAAAGTCCGTGCCTGGAACCTGCTGAATGGAATGGCCTCGTAGGCCGCCACCATCTTTCCTAATACATGAGAGTATTGAACAGACACTCTTTTTGGCTTTAACAGGTCTCTGACCATGTTCTGGAGTACTTGGGCTTTTTCGTCTGGGAGAAAGACCTTTTGTTTTTCTGTGTCCAGAATCATGCCCAAAAACGACAGTCGAGTTGTTGGAACCAACTGCGACTTTGGTAGATTTAGGATCCAGCCGTGTTGTTGTAGCATTCTCAGGGAGAGAGATACGCTTTGTAACAATTTTTCCCTTGAACTCGCCTTTATCAGGAGATCGTCCAAGTACGGGATAATTGTGACGCCTTGCTTGCGCAGGAGCACCATCATTACCGCCATTACCTTGTCGGGGCCGTGGAAAGCCCAAACGGCAACGTCTGAAATTGGTAATAACAATCCTGTACTGCGAATCTCAGGTACGCCTGATGAGGAGGATATATGGGGACATGAAGGTATGCATCCTTTATGTCTAGTGACACCATAAAATCCCCCCCTTCCAGGCTGGAGATCACTGCCCGGAGAAATTCCATCTTGAATTTGAACCTTTTCAGATATAGGTTCAGGGATTTTAGATTCAGAATGGGCCTGACCGAGCCATCCGGTTTCGGGCCCACAAAAAGGCTTAAATAAAAACCCTTCTCCTGTTGTAGCAGGGGAACCTTGATAATCACTTGCTGATGATACAGCTTCTGTATGGCAGCTGCCACTGTTTCCCTCTCTGGGGAGGAAACTGGCAAGGCCGATTTGAAAAATTGGTGAGGAGGCACGTCTTCGAATTCTAGTTTGCATCCCTGGGATACAATTTCTACCGCCCAAGGATCCAAGTCCGACTGAACCCAGACTTGGCTGAAGATTCGAAGACGTGTCCCCACCGGCGCGGACTCCCTCAGCGGAGCCCCAGCGTCATGCAGTGGATTTTGTAGAGGACGGGGAGGACTTTTTGTTCCTGGGAACTAGCCATAGCAGGCGCTCTTTTCCCTCTACCTCCATCTCTGGCGAGTAAGGAAGAGACCCGACCCTTTCTGAACTTATGCGACCGAAAGGACTGCATCTGATATTGAGGTGTTTTCTTTTGCTGTGGGGGAACATAAGACAAAAAAGAAGATTTACCCACGGTAGCTGTGGTAACCAGATCCGCGAGGCCCTCCCCAAATAAAACTTCACCTTTGCAAGGCAAAGTCTCTATATGTCTTTTTGAATCTGCATCACCTGTCCATTGGCGGGTCCACAGGGACCGTCTAGCAGAAATTGCCATGGCATTGGCTCTTGAAACCAACAGCCCAATATCTCTCGCAGCTTCTCTCATAAATAATGCTGCGTCTTTAATGTGACCCAAGGTCAACAAAATGGTATCTTTATCTAGGGTGTCAATGTCAGATGACAAGGTATCTGCCCACGCTGCAACTGCGCTACCCACCCATGCCAACGCTACTGCCGGCCTTAGTAGGGCAACCGTATCAATTGATTTTAAGGTAGTTTCCTGTCTGCGATCAGCAGGATCCTTGAGGGCTGCCGTATCAGGGGATGGTAGTGCCACCTTTTTTGACAAGCGCGTTAAAGCCTTGTCCACCGTGGGTGAGGATTCCCACCGTAACCTGTCCTGGGAGTGGAAAGGTTACGCCATAATAATTCTCTTGGGAATCTGCAGTTTCCTATCTGGAGTTTCCCAAGCCCTTTCAAACAGGGCGTTCAGCTCGTGAGATGGGGGGAAAGTTACCTCAGGTTTCCTTTCCTTAACATGCAGACCCCCGTGTCAGGGACAGAGGGGTCCTTAGTGATATGCAAAACATCTTTTATTGCAACAATCATATACTGAATACTCTTGGCCACCCTTGGGTGCAACTTAGCATCATCATCGTCGACACTGAATCCGTGTCGGTATCAGAGTCTACTACCTGTGAAAGGGGACGTTTCTGAGACCCCGAAGGGCCCTGTGACACAGTCAAAGCTATGGATTGACTCCCTGCTTTTTCCTTGGACTCAGCTTTGTCCAATCTTTTGTGTAATAAAGTCACATTAGCATTTAAAACATTCCACATATACATCCAATCAGGTGTCGGCGGCGCAGACGGAGACACCACAATCACCTGCTCTGCCTCCTCCCTAGATGAGCCTTCCACCTCAGACATGTCGACACACACGTACTGTCACCCCCACACACACTGGGATACCTAATATTATGGGGACTGACCCACAATAAGGCCCTTAGGAGAGACAGAGAGAGAGTATGCCAGCACACACCCCTCGCCACTGTACACTGAGACAAAAATCCCAGCCTGTCAGCGCTTTTTATATATATATATGTGTAAAACACCTCATTTTTGCGCCCAATAATGTGCCCACACCTCATTTTGGCCCTCTGTACTAGTTAACAGCAGGGGAGAGTCCGAGGCCGCTTCTCTGCAGCATGCTGAGGAGAAAATGGCGCTGGTTAGTGCTGGAGGATCAAGCTCCGCCCCCCGACGGCGGGCTTCGGTCCCGCTTTAAATCTTTATACTGGCGGGGGATTTGGGATTATATAGCCTCTACAGTATATATATGTACTCTGCCAGTCTTATCTGAGGTATATTTATGCTGCCCTGGGCGCCCCCCCCTGCACCCTGCATCCTTACTGTGGCGCCTGTGTGTGTGAGCTGGGAGCAATGGCGCGCAGCGTTACCACTGCGCGTTACCTCATGAAGATCTGAAGTCTTCTGCCGCCTCTGAAGTCTTCTTTCTTCTTATACTCACCCGGCTTCTATCTTCTGGCTCTGTGAGGAGGACGGCGGCGCGGCTCCAGGACGAACGGCGAGGGTGAGACCTGCGTTCCGACTCCCTCTGGAGCTAATGGTGTCTAGTAGCCTAAGAAGCAGGGCCTATCATTTAAGTAGGTCTGCTTCTCTCTCCTCAGTCCCACGACACAGGGAGCCTGTTGCCAGCAGTGCTCCCTGAAAATAATAAACCTAACAAAAGCTTTTTCAGAGAAACTCAGGAGAGCTCCCCTGCAGTGCATCCAGTCTCCACTGGGCACAGGAACTAACTGAGGTCTGGAGGAGGGGCATAGAGGGAGGAGCCAGTGCACACCCATTCTAAGGGGTATATGCAATTGCGGTCGAATTCCCGAAATTGTCGAATTTCGGGATTTTTTCGGCAAAAAAAAAAATTCGACAATGCAATTCAGTACTTTCCGACAAAAAAACAGACTTTCAAAATTCGACTTTTTGAAATTCGACTTTTGACAAATTCGACTTTTTTGCAATGATACACATGCTGCAATTCGACCAAAGTCTATTCAATGGAAGTTTGGAAATTCGACAACAGTGCTTTTAGACAGTAAATTCGTCATTTTCAATCCGCCACACTTTGGATGGTGAAACTAATAAAAAAAAATTAAAATTTAAAACATGTTTTTTTTTTCTTGGTAATATCATATCTATTTATATTAGAAGGGATTAGGTACTTGGTTTGTTTTTTTTGGAGGCACAAGAATTATTTATATATTTTTAAAAATAATATTTTTTTTATTTTTTTTGGATGGAATGGTAAAATCCCTGAAAAAAATGGCGTGGGGTCCCCCCTCCAAAGCATAACCAGCCTCGGGCTCTTCGAGCTGGTCCTGGTTCTAAAAATGCGGGGAAAAATTTGACAGGGGATCCCCCGTATTTTTAAAACCAGCACCGGGCTCTGCGCCTGATGCTGGTGCAAAAAATACGGGGGACAAAAAGAGTAGGGGTCCCCCGTATTTTTCACACCAGCATCGGGCTCCACTAGCTGGACAGATAATGCCACAGCCGGGGGTCACTTTTATACAGTGCCCTGCGGCCGTGGCATTAAATATCCAACTAGTCACCCATGGCCGGGGTACCCTGGGGGAGTGGGGACCCCTTAAATCAAGGGGTCCCCCCCCCCAGCCACCCAAGGGCCAGGGGTGAAGCCCGAGGCTGTCCCCCCCCATCCAATGGCTGCGGATGGGAGGCTGATAGCCTTGAGTAAAATGACAAGAATATTGTTTTTTCCAGTAGTACTACAAGTCCCAGCAAGCCTCCCCCGCAAGCTGGTACTTGGAGAACCACAAGTACCAGCATGCGGGAGAAAAACGGGCCCGCTGGTACCTGTAGTACTACTGGGAAAAAAATACCCAAATAAAAACAGGAGACAGACACCGTGAAAGTAAAACTTTATTTCATACGTCGACACACACATACTTACCTATGTTCACACGCCGACATCGGTCCTCTTCTCCAAGTAGAATCCAGGGGCACCTGAAAATAAAAGATAAATATACTCACCTCAGCCATGGTCCAGAGATAAATCCACGTACTTGGCAAAATAAAAAAACGGACACCCGACCAACGGACTGAAAGGGGTCCCATGTTGACACATGGGACCCCTATCCCCGAATTCAGACAGACCTCTCAGTGACAGCTGTCACAGAAAGGTCTCTAAAGCCAATCAGAAAGCGCAACTTCATTGCGCTCACCTGATTGGCTGTGCGCTGTCTGAACTCAGACAGCGCATCGCACAGCGCCCTCCATTATATTCAATGCTGGGAACTTTGCGGCTAGCGGTGAGGTCACCCGCCGGTCAGCGGCTGACCGCGGGTAACCCCCCGCAGACGGCAAAGTTCCCACCATTGCAAGTAATGGAGAGGCTTTGCGATGCGCTGTCTGACAGCTCAGACAGCGCACAGCCAATCAGGTGAGCGCCACGGAACTAGCGCTTCCTGATTGGCTGAAGGGACCTCAGTGACAGGAGTCACGTGGTGTCCCGGCATTCGGGGAAAGGGGTCTGATGTGTAAGCATGGGACCCCTTTCAGTCCGGCATGGTACAGGTGTTCGTTTTTTTTTGTTAACAAGTACGTGGATTATCTCCCGGACACTGGATTGAGGTGAGTATAATTTTTTTCACAGGTACCCCGGATCGTCGGAGACTGTGGCAGTCGGCGTGTCAACATAGGTAAGTATGTGTGTGTCGGCAGGTGTGTAATAAAGTTTTACTCTCAAGGTGTGTGTGTCCTGTTTTTATTTGGGTATTTTTTTCCAGTAGTACTACAGGTACCAGCGGGCCCGTTTTTCTCCCGCATGCTGGTACTTGTGATTCTCCAAGTACCAGCTTGCGGGGGAGGCTTGATGGGACTTGTAGTACTACTGGAAAAAACAATATTCTTGTCATTTTACTCAAGGCTATCAGCCTCCCATCCGCAGCCATTGGATGGGGGGGACAGCCTCGGGCTTCACCCCTGGCCCTTGGGTGGCTGGGGGGGGGGACCCCTTGATTGAAGGGGTCCCCACTCCCCCAGGGTACCCCGGCCAGGGGTGACTAGTTGGATATTTAATGCCACGGCCGCAGGGCGCTGTATAAAAGTGACCCCCGGCTGTGGCATTATCTGTCCAGCTAGTGGAGCCCGATGCTGGTGTATAAAATACGGGGGACCCCTACTCTTTTTGTCCCCCGTATTTTTTGCACCAGCATCAGGTGCAGAGCCCGGTGCTGGTTTTAAAAATACGGGGGAACCCCTGTCAATTTTTACCCCGCATTTTTAGAACCAGGACCAGCTCGAAGAGCCCGAGGCTGGTTATGCTTTGGAGGGGGGACCCCACGCCATTTTTTTCCGGGTTTTTCCCGTTTTTTCCCCGTTTTTTTAATTCGCGGCAAAATCCGGCAAATCGGACGTTTTTCGCCCGCGGGACTGTCGAATCCGTTTTTCATTGAATATGGTGAATTCCGGCAGCCACCTGCCGGAATTCACCTGTCGAATTGTGTCGAATTAAAAAACGGCGATAATTTGCCGCGATTCGCCGTGAATTGCATATACCCCTAAAGCTTTACAGTGCCCATGTCTCCTGCGGAGCCGTCTATACCCCATAGTCCTTACGGAGTCCCCAGCATCCTCTAGGCCGTAAGAGAAAAAGGGGGAATGCTGGGATAAATATAGGAAACAGTATACAGTACTAGCATACAATAATAATATAAACTGATAACACATACCATGGCAGTCCTCGACTTGATGAACCAATCAAACCTAAATTGTGGAGCATTTCGAACGCACTGCCGCAATTCTTCATATACATTTTCTTTGTCAAAGCCCATTTTATGCAGCATGCAAATCAGAAAGCGGTCTTCTTCTTCTGTGTAGTTCTTTCCTTTGTTAGTCCCATACTGTATCCTCAGCTGATGAAAAGGGGCCTTGTACCTTGCAATCTAAATACAGCACAACAGTGAATTTAGTAATCACTAATTACTGTCTGCTTTTATTTAAAAAAAAAAAAAGCTCATTCTGTTCATTTCCATACAAACCTCAC
Source organism: Pseudophryne corroboree (assembly GCF_028390025.1). Classification (NCBI taxonomy): domain Eukaryota; kingdom Metazoa; phylum Chordata; class Amphibia; order Anura; family Myobatrachidae; genus Pseudophryne; species Pseudophryne corroboree. The sequence continues at coordinate 284,624,081 of NC_086451.1, forward strand.
TTTTATACATTTGCATTCTGCCTTCAGATGCCTAAGCAAATGTCATTAGAAATCAAATGTTGCTTTTATCCTGCAGCTTAACAAGACTTCAGAGTTTATGCAGGAATACTAAATCTATAAAATAAAGTCTACTTTCCCCCTTATTTGTCATCATGTGGGAATATTGGACTAGGGCATCAGCTGGAGATTTATCAAATCACTTTCTGTGTTTTTTTTTATTTGAAGGGGGGTGGGGGGGATTTAAACCACCATATTTGTTAAAGACAGAAGCACAGGGAAATCATCGCCAAAGCACCATTTTCAAGCCACGATACAAATTGCCAACACTTTTTTTAAACATCTCTTGACCGCAGGTCACATAACTACATCCCCTCCAAACCATCCAAGAACAGTTTGGTGACGAACAATGCCTTTTCCAGCATGATGGAGCACCTTGCCATAAGTCAAAACTGATAACTAAGTGGCTCAGGGAACAAAACATCGAAAATTTGGGTCCATGGCCAGGAAACTCCCTAGACCTTAATCCCATTGAGAATTTGTGGTCAAATCTCAAAAGGCGGATGGACAGACAAAAACCAACAAATTCTGACAAACTCCAAGCACTGATTAGGCAAGAATGGGTGGCCATCAGTCAGTATATGGCCAAGAAGTTAATTGACTGCATGCCAGAGCGAATTGCAGAGTTCTTGAAAAAGAAGGGTCAACACTGCAAATATTGACTCTTTGCATAAACGTAATGTATTGGTCAATAAAAGCCTTTGACAAATTATGAAATTCTTGTAATTTTACTTCCGTATACCATAGTAACATCTGACTAAAAGGTCTAAAAACACTGAAGCAGCAAACTTTGTGAAAATCAAAACTCTTGGCCACGGCTGTACAATATATTTGAGCCCAAGGGTGCATGTGGGCATTATACACAGGTGCAGCAGTATACACTGCTAGAAATTTAATGAGTTGTGATCAGAGATGTGTGGAAAAGATAGGCAGGGGAGACATAGACTTTTTACTCCAGAGTTTTGACTATAAAAAGGGTTAGAATAATACAAAGAAGTTCTTTCTTATATATTCTTTGTATTTTTCATTTACTTTATATAGTCAAATCTCTGGCGTATCCATTAGAATGACTGGAAAAGCTCCGCCCCACCTGCCTCACCCCACGGCACGTCACTGATACCTACAGTAAATAAACCTGTATATGTAGTTGCTCAGGGGTTGGCCTGTATCTAAGATGACAATTACTAGATGGATTATTTCACTAATTCAACAAGTTTACATTGAGAGGAGAAACGTTATTTGGTGCAGCAAGGAGCCTAGGCTGATCAGCTGTGTCGGGCAGCGACCTAGTCCTCTGTGTATACATTACCCAGTTTTACAACATCAATGACTTTGCAACAAAGGATGCTAGTTTTGGTCATAGACTGTTTTGCACTGCATCTTCTAAGAGTACCCTCCCAAAGACAATGCTGGGATGTCCTCAAGGTTCCGTGTCTCCCACAAGATTCCATGAAAAATTATATTTGTATACTCCTGTTGGGGGGACACTGAACACCCAAACTTTACACTTCTGTTTTCCAGATAAATGTTGAAATTAGTTTATTTTACTTGTGCTTCTATTAGTACTGTCCTGCGGGACAGGTTTCACTGTAGGGTGGGGATGTAGAAGATGAGATACTTCAAATTTAATGCAGATTTTGGATTAAGTGCCAAACTCCTGGCTGAGGCTGTGTATACCCAGAAGTTCAGTATATATCTATAAATTCAGAAGAAATGATTTAACATTAAGTCTAAAAAGCCAGTTTCAGTATGTGCTAGTGCTCTTTTATCCCCACTTATTACCACTACATTTTTACATAAGTGTTTTTCTTCTCCTTTACATTGCAGAAATAATGTGCTACTTCTAAAAAATGTTGACAGAGCTTGAATAAATTTCTGATAATTCACTGTGGGCCTAATTCAGACCTGATCGGTGCTATGCGATTTTGCACAGCAGCCGATCAGGTCTGAACTGCGCATGCGCCGGCGCATGCCAGACAGCCGACGGTCGTCTCAGCCCTGTGATCGCCTCTGTCTGATTGACAGGCAGAGGCAGTAGCTGGGTGGAAGTGGGCAGGCCGCCGTTTTAGGAGCACGGTCTGGGCAGCACTATTGTTTGTTTGCGGCTAATTTGAAATGTATATTTTTATGATTAAATTGATATGCACTATGGAGAACCCCGTCTGTCTATTTTAGATATTTTAATCCGGTAAAATCCGGGACATTCTTTACAGTTGGGTGTGGCGGTCCGGTGATTGAAGGAGACAGTGCAAGTGCAGCCAATCCTTATTAATAGAAGGAATGTGGTCTAAGCATGGATATAAAAAACTTTTATCTTTTTATTAGTACAACTAACACTAAGCACACCTGATATATGTTCATTGTATATTATATATATTGAGAAAAAGGTAGCACTCATGGGTCTTACTGACAGAACTGACAACCACACAAGGGGTTTGCCTTTATGTCATTGGATGTGTTTGGTATTAGTTTATCCCAGAGGGCACCAGGGCAAGTAATACTTTGAATCTGTGGAGTGCCGGCTATTGTCTGTATATAGTGAACTGGCGGAGCTCCAGCTACGCTGTTATTTAGCCATATGCAGCATGCAGAGTCAGCATTTACTGGCGGGTCCCATCTCACAGTCTAACAGCAGCGGGTGCACTGTCGCTTGCTGCAGTGCAGGCTGAGCGGTACCAGGCGGGAGCCGACCCTGTCCCCTATTAAAGGTGTTAGCTGGGCTCCTGGAACAGAGCCGATTAACTCTGTGGGTGCACCGCAGAGCTGCGTTGGAAGATTAGCAGTCACATTTGGATACCGCTTTGAACCACACAGGTGCTACTGTACATGCTGGTGCCCCTTCATGGCTTCGAGCCAGGAGACAGGAGTCTCCATTGCCTCTGGGAGTTACATCCCTGAGTGGAACAATGGTGGTGTGTTATGGAGTGACGAATCGCGATACACATTTTTCAGATCAGATGGACGTGTTTGGGTTTGGCGATTGACAGGAGAACGTCTGATGCCAGAGTGTACAGTATCTACAGTAAAGCATGGAGGTGGTGCCGTTATGCTGTGGGGCTGTTTCAGTTGGTATGGCATGGGTCCACTAGTTGTAATGCATGGTCACATTTACTCTGAGAAGTATAGAGATGTTCCCGATAACTCTGTGCTCCAGAAACAACAAATGTTTTTATCATGAAGACAATGTCACTGGTCATGTTTCTAGGGCGACGCTGAACTGGTATATAGAAAATTTGGTAACCCAGGTGGACTAGCCAGCTCAGAGTCCAGATCTTAAGCCCATTGAGAGCCTCTGGGACGAGTTGGAGCGACAGGTGCATTCTAGGCCGACTTGATATTCAATGTCACAGTTGGTCTTAAGGTACTCAATGTCACAGTTGGTCACTGTGCTTAAGGTGGAATTAAAAAACATACTGCCTGCTGTTGTCCAGGAACTTGTTGACAGTTTGCCAAGAAGAGTTTCTGCAGTAATCACTGCACGTGGTGGACATACAAAGCACTGACGTCAATAAAATCTTGCTGATCAATTTGCTGTTAGTGTCCATTACTTTTGTTAACATAGTGTATATTTTTACATACTGTGTATATCACAAGTAAAGCATAAAAATGCGGCAACAAACTTCAATGGCTTTACTCTATCACTTGATGAAAAATGTTCAACCTTTTCCAATTCTAGTCTTAGCATTGCCTTTCATTTCCTATGTTAGCAGACAATATGTGTTACCATAGGGATCAATTTATCCCTATACCTGTCTAAATTGTACTGCATTTTCTCTTCACAAGTATTCTGTACAGAACTTCATGAAGGGAAATATACACACATTTGTGCAAATGAGTCATAAAAGACACCAGATTTCATAGGAATGCAAATTTTATACATCTAGAGTACTGTATATATTTTTTTCATGAAAAATTACTTAATTACTTTTGCATCCAGTGCTTTTTTAATGCTGATCCTTCTTTGAATCCTTGCTTCACCTCTTTCAATTTGAGCCATGATTTTCTCAATATCCTGTAATTCATTGCACCGCTCCCAAAACACAGCTGAAAACAAACAAAAAAACTTTAGTTGCTGAACTTTCAAATTATACATACACAGGCACAGGTGGGTATTCAATTGTAGTTGGAAACTGCCGTCTTGTCGGAAAGACGGCAGTTTCCAGCTTTTTTAGGTCGGAAACTGTTCCAACCTATTCAATCCCCCTGCCGTTTTTCAGACAAGTTGGCAATTCTGACTTGTCGGAAAACACGTGGATCGCGGAATAGCCGCGGATCCACATGTTTGGTAGGAAGCGCGGCCGAATTCGACAGGTTTTAGCCCCATTTCCGACAATGTCAATTCGACTGTAAAAAAAAGTCGTAATGGCAGTGTCAGGAACGTCCAAATCGCTAATTGAATACTGAGATGTCGGATCCTTTCCGTCGGAAAGGATCCAACATCAATTGAATATATACCCCAAAGACAGCTAACTATCTTTACAGTTAGATTCAGACATTTCCCCTTTTTGTTTGCAATCATCAAAATGTCTACGACACAATTATTTACCTTAACAGTTTTTCCTCTGTGGATCCTTTTAAGTATTCACTCAGTCTTGCTATCCCGGGTTATTGGGCAAGCTGAGATTTAGTCAAGTGGAAAAGGGTCCACCCAGGTCTAGTGACACGGGAATCCTTCCTGAATACCTAAGCAGGGTTTTACCCGGGAGGGTCCCGGCTGAGTTAAGTGTAAACGGGTAGCCCGGGTCGTCCGACCCGTTTACAGGATGGGGAGAGCCACTCTCCATTGATGTCATCTCCAAGCGCCTGCACTTCACCCATGTGCAGTGCCGATTTGGGAATAACCTGGATCGGGCCGCTGTGGAAATGGGGCTGGGTCTGATGTGGTTTTTATGAACTGTGTTCCAAATCTCGGGTCAGACATGGGACTTCAGTGTAAAAGATGTATTAGAGCTATAGAAGTCTTCCTTCATAAGGAGGGCATTCTCCTACCTTTTCTTTAGCTATTCCATTCTTTTTATATTTACATGTGGCAGGTCCCTCTGGCCTCGGCAATGCAGCTGTGCCGCGGCACTCAAAAAGGCCATGTGAACTAACCTGCTATTATTAGGAGTGTCTAGTGGGGGATAAAATCCAGCAGGAATGGACACTAATGGCAGGTACTGACTGTCAGAGAAACCTCAAGACTAATCTGTAAAACACCTCCCCCGAATAATGGGGATTATATATACCGTATATACTCGAGTATAAATTGACCCGAATATAAACCGAGGCACCTAATTTTACCTCAAAAAACTGGGAAAAATTACTGACTCGAGTATAAGCCTAGGGTGGGAAATGCACAGTGCCAGGGGTTTTCATGCTCAGGGTGTCATGGTCGTTGCCAGGGGTTTCATGCGGTAGGTGTTATGCTTGTTGCCAGGGGGTAATGCTTGTTGATAGGGCTGTGCCCCCAGTGCCACACATACCCCCAGTGCCAGATATTCCCCCACAGTGCCAGATAAAAACATGCCCCCCCGTTGCTTTGCCCCCAGTAGTTGTGCCCCCTTTCTTTGCCCCCAGTAGTTGTGCCCCATCTCTTTGCCCCCAGTAGTTGTGCCCCCTCTGTTTTTGCCCCCAGTAGTTGTGCCCCCTCTTTCTTTGCCCCCAGTAGTAGTGCCCCCTCTTTCTTTGCCCCCAGTAGTTGTGCCCCCTCTTTCTTTGCCCCCAGTAGTTGTGCCCCCTCTTTCGTTGCCCCCAGTAGTTGTGCCCCCTCTTTATTTGCCCCCTGTCGCTGTGCCCCCGTCGCCGCTTACAAACACACAAAATAATAAAAACAATACTTACCACTGCCCAGCTCCTGCTTCCCGCCCGCTTCTTCTGCTGCTGCTGTTGCTCCGTCCGTCCGGCCGCTCCTCTCTATGGGAGAGACATCATGGCGTCTCTCCCATAGCAGCGCCGCACAGACACTAGAGGTCAATAATGACCTCTAGTGTCTGTCCCTGGAGCCGGCTGCAGCAGACGCCCACACAGCCACGGCGTCTGCTGCAGCCGTGAGCTGCTGACTCGAGTATAAGCCGAGCGGGGCTTTTTCAGCATAGAAAAATGTGCTGAAAAAGTCGGCTTATACTCGAGTATATGCGGTACATTATTTCTTGTAATGTTCAAATACAGTCAGTGACAAAGGAATGGTTGTGGTTCACCAAAATACAGAGACATTTTGATAATAACACTGATTCTCTGAAAAAAATGTCCAGATCTTATGGAGATAATTACAAATTAGCACATTTAAGTAGTTTCTGAACCTGCAGTAACCCTGACTGCTGTTTTCAATAGCAAATGTGGCACAGTTTGAAAAGCATATTGTGGTAAAGGTACTATAGCAAGTATCTATCTTTGGCTTTGATCCAACTACTGTTCATTCTATTTTCTCTTACGTCCTAGGGGATACTGGAAATCCATTTAGTACCATGGGTATAGACAGGTCCACTAGGAGCCATGGGCACTTTAAGAAATTGATAGTGTGCGCTGGCTTCTCCCTCTATGCCCCTCCTACCAGACTCAGTTTAGAAAATGTGCCTGGAGGAGCCGCTCAGGTCTCTGGAAGCTCTTGAAGAGTTTTCTGCATATATTTTCTGTGTTTGTTGTTTTCAGGCAGGACTGGATGGCACCAGCCTGCCTGCTTTGTGGGACTTAGGGGGAGGGAACGTCCCAACCTCTCTCAGGGTTAATGGTCCCGTTCCCTGCTGACAGGACACTAGCTCCTGAGGGAACTATTCGCAAGCCCCACCACGGCGAGCGTATATTCCCGCGGCACGCCGCCACCCCTAACAGGGCCACAAGAAAGAAGAGTGGTGAGTACTAAGCTGGCATCCCGGTTAGCAGGTCGCATGGCTTCTAAACGGAGCGGACTGCGTCTTCCACTGTGTATGGACACAGACGGTGAACAGCGGACACAGTACCCAGACTGGCAACATAGCCATAAAAGGAGTATGTCTCCATTTTATGCACAAGACAGCTAGTATAAAAAAGTGCAGGAAGACAGCGCGCCATTGAAGGGGCGGGGCTTCACTATGAGCGGATCCAGCAGCTCACCAGCACCATTTTTCCTCTCCAGCTGTCACAGACGCTGACTGATAGGGACTCGCAGCTCCTCCGGAGAGACTCCAGATTACCTGAGCAGTACCAGTGGGTCATAGCAGGAAGGGGATCACTTATTAGTGTTGCTAAGTCCCAATCTAGGTACTTAGTCTGCGATCCAGCTAAGCTTGGCATTAGCGTTAAGGGTGCAGTGTGCTGGTTCCATACTCTCTCTGTGTCTCTCTGGAAGGGCTCTTTGTGGGTTAATTGTGCATTTAACCTTTTCCTGTGTGTGTGTGCTGTCACTATACAGTATGTCAGGCAAAGAGTGTGATTCATGTAAGGCACAGTGTTCATCTTCCCCACGGGGTTCACTAGTGTGTACTCAATGTAGTGTCCCTTCCCAGACTAGTGGGGCAGAACCAGCATGGCTGGAGTCATTAGGGGAACTATTTCCGCAATCTCTACTAAGTTATCTCGGACCGAGAAAGAGACACAATACTTAAGACAATCTATGACTGAGTTTATGAAAAGAGACTCAGTAACCAAACCAGCGTCTCAGTCCCCTGCCATTTGTCCGCAAAAAACGCACTTTGGCCCATATCCTGCAGTCTGACTCGGATGATGAGGCGTCAGAAATGGAGGAAGAAGAGGTGGACTCAGAGGTGGGGGAGGGTACTCTGTCGCAGGGAATAGAGGCTCTCATAGAAGCTATCAGAGAAGTTCTAAATATCCCTGAAAAGGTGACAGAGGAGAGTGAGGAATCTTATTTTAATATAAAAAAATAAATTCCCAGCCACTTTTCCTGTGTCAAAGGAACCCTGTTTAAAAAAACCGTGGGTAAGTCCTGATAGGAAATTTTAAATCCCTCAATGGTTGTTATCATTCTTTCCTTTTCCTCCTGAGGATAGGAAAAAATGGGAAAATCCACCGATAGTGGATGCTTCAGTATCCAGGCTTTCAAGAAAAATTGTATTGCCTGTCCTGGGTGCAGCCTCCCTAAAAGACGCGGCTGATCGTAAAATTAAGACTTTGCTCAAATCCTTGTAAACAGCTGCTGGGGTGGCCCAGAGACCCACTATAGCATGTGGGTGGATTACTAGAGCCATTGCCAAATGGTTGGGTAACCTGACTGAAGGGTTAGACACCTTGCCTATGGAAGAGGTTATCTTGTTCCTACAGCATATACAGGACTCTACGAATTTTATGGTGGAAGCCATAAAAAAAATAGGCTTGCTTAATGCACGCACTATGGCTATGGCAGTGTCTGAACAAAGGGGTCTATGGCTACGCCAGTGGACTGCAGATGCGGACTCCAGGAAAGGCGTGGAATGCCTACCTTTCACAGGCGAGGCCTTATTTGGAGAAGAACTAGACAAATGGCTCTCCAAAGCTACTTCGGGTAATTCCACATACCTTTCTTCTGCAGCTCCCTCAGCTAGAAAGGCCTACTCAGGTACCAATTTACAGCCCTTTCGGACTGCAATAAATAGTGGAAAACTGCTCTAATCAAGCTGGTAACAATCCCCAGGTGCTGCGGGAGGGGGTTACTTTCGGACTGCCAAGTTTAGGGGCAAACCCAGAGGTTCTTCTACGGCCACCAGAGGCGCTAGAGGTAAACCATGCAAACCAGCAACTGCTGGTTCACAGTAACAGGGCTCAAGCTCTGCTTCCTCAAAACCTTCAGCATGATGGTGGACCGCAATGCCTGGAAGTCTGGCAGATAGGAGCCCAGCTAAAATTCTTCAGTCACATCTGGACAAGATCGTGCCAGGATCCCTGGGTCATAGATCTTATTTCCCAGGGCTATAGACTGGAGTGCCAGGAGCTCCCACCTCACAGATTCTTCAAATCAGGCTTACCAGTTTCACAAGAGGCAAGTATAACCTTACAGGACGCCATTCAAAACCTGGTACAGACTCAGGTCATTGTTCCAGTTCCACCTCATCTGCAAAACAAGGGGTATTATTCCAACTTGTTTGTAGTACTGAAACCGTACGGTTTGGTAAGACCGATTCTGAGCCTCAAGTCGTTGAACCCGTACTTACGAGTGTTCAAATTCAAGATGGAGTCTCTGAGAGCTGTGATCTCAGGTCTGGAGGAGGGGGAATTCCTAATGTCTCTGGATATCAAGGATGCATACCTTCACATTCCGATCTGGCCGCCTCATCAGGCTTATCTACGGTTTGCACTGCAGGACTGTCACCACTAGTTCCAGGCCCTGCCATTTGGTCTCTCCACGGCAACATGTGTTACGTTCTCTGTACTTGGAACCCAGGAGATAGAGTGGCAGCAAAACAGTTGCAAGTACAGATGCGTGAAGCTGTGACAGAACTGGGGTACGCAGCAATACCTAATGGAAAACCCTGACTCCGTTGTCCTTCCCTAGGGGTCGGTTAACGCCTGCGAGACTATGGTTTATTGGGCCCACGGCAGCCGCCTTTGAATGGGCCGAACTCCGATGTCCCCCAGTCTTAGTTGGTGACAAGGCATTAACCGAGAAAGAGAGAGAACAAGGGGAAAACTAACTAAGACAGACACAAAAGCGAAAGGGGAAACCACAGAAAATAATAAACCAATTTATGTGAGGCGCAGCCGCCAAGAAAAAGCGTAACCAAAGTAACGCTGCCCAAATGCCAAATACGAATCCGTCGTAGTTCGGCAAGGACAACAGTGGTGGAACCTCCGCATAACACACAACGGCAAGATGATTAGAATAATACGGCTTCAGCCGTAGGATGCGGCAAAGCTGCTACTCATAACACCACGAAAGGTGCGCGCAGAAAACAACCGGAACCCCGAGGCTTCGGATACCAGACCACTCCACTGGAAGACAAACTCGGAGGACAGCAGGAAACAATCCCTCAGAACGTACTCTGGAAATTGGACACAGGAGTACACAAGCTGGATGCAGGAACACACCAGAGGCAGGAAGACAGGCTCCACTGGAAGCTGCTGACAGGGACCAGGAACAAGCTTGCAGGTAGCTAACCAAGAACTGGAACATACAGGTATCATAACAAACTTCTATCACCGGTGCTGGACTGCAGGGCTAGCTGGGTAATAAGGAAAGCACGCCCCAATCAGGATGGATGTAAGCCAGGCACAAGGTAATGGCCAAAATACTGGCAGGTGAGGCTACACAGACAAGAGCCAGACTGCAGTACACAGACTCACCACATAATGACCAAATATCTGACAGGTGAGGCTTAACACATAGAAAACAGGCTGCAGTTACACAGACTCACCACCAGCAGCCAACAAGAGTCTTCTAAACAAGTAAAAGAGAAATCCTGGCATGCAAACAGAAATATAACATAAAATTAACGAACAGAAAGCAAAACAGGAATGAACCACAGCTTGTAGTTCATAACACCGAGGGTGTTCATCAAAGTGATGGCAGAGATGATGTTTCTACTCCACAAACAGGGAGTGAACAAAATTCCGTACCTGAACGATCTTCTGATAAAGGCACTGTCCAGGGAGCGGTTGTTGGACAGCATTAGCTTCTCAACCAGACTACTCCTGGATCACAGGTGGATTCTGAACCAACCAAAATTTCACCTAGAAGCAACACAGAGGCTTCCTTTCCTAGGAGTAATACTGGACACAGAGTCTCAGAAAGTGTTCCTTCCCTTGGAAAAGGGCAATGGTAATCCAGTCGATGGTTCGGGCTGTCCTGAAGCCAACCCGGATCTCGGTGCATCTGTGCATTCGCCTTCTGGGGAAAATGGTGGCCTCTTTCGAGGCGATTCAGTATGGAAGGTTTCATGCGGGGCCCTTCCAGCTGGATCTGTTGGACAAATGGTCCGGATCGCATCTTTACATGCACCAGAGGATCCGTCTGTCGCCCAAAAGCCAGGATCTCCCTCCTGTGGTGGCTACGGACTTCTCACCTAGTCGAGGGTCGGAGGTTCGGGATACAGAATTGGATTCTACTAACCACAGACGCAAACCTCAGAGGTTGGGGCGCAGTCCCCCAGGGGGTGCAGTTTCAGGGAAGATGGTCAAACCAGGAAGTCGTCCTTCCAATAAAAATCCTGGTACTCAGGGCTATATATACAACGCCCTTCTGCAGGCCTCATCTCTTCTTCAGAATCAGGCCAGTGGGACAATGTGACGGCAGTGACGTAAATAAACTGACAGGGCAAAACGAAAAGCAGAGCCGCAATGTCAGAGGTGTCAAGAATTCTCATCTGGGCGGAAAAACACGCTGTGGCGTTGTCAGCGGTCTTCATTCCAGGAGTAGACAACTGGGAAGCAGACTTCCTCAGCAGACACGACCTGCACCCGGGGAGTGGGGCCTTCACCCGGAGGTGTTCCGGTGGTTGACATATCAGTAGGGATATCCACATGTTGGCATCTCGACTCAAGAAGAAGCTCAGGCGGTATTGTTCCAGGTCGAGGGACCCACAAGCAGTGGCGGTAGACGCTCTGACAACTTCGTGGGTTTACCAGCTGGTGTACGTGTTTCCTCCACTTCCGCTGATCCCAAGAATTCTAAAAAGAATAAAAAGGGGAAAAGGTTCAAGCAATCCTCATTGCCCTGGACAGGCCACGAAGGGCCTGGTATGCGGATCTTCTCAAGATGCTGCTCGAAGATCCGTGGCCTCTACCTCTTTGCGAGGATCTTCTGCAACATGGCCAGTTTGTCTATCAAGACTTACCGCGGCCACGTTTAATGGCATGGAAGTTGAACGGCTGAGTCTAGCCAGGAGAGGGATTCCTGACAAGGTCATCCCGACTATGATCCAAGCCATTACCACCGTATTTGGAAGAAATATGTCTCTTTGTGTGGGAGCAGACAATATTCTGCGGTGGAATTTCATTTGGGACATTTCCTACTTTTTCTGCAGTCGAGAGTGGATGTGGGCCTACGTCTAGGTTCCATAAAAGTACAGATTTTGGCCTTGTCTATTTTCTTTCAGAAACAATTGGCTTCTCTCCCTGAGGTCCAGACGTTCTTGAAAGGTGTTCAGCACATCCAACCTCCTTTCATGCCTCCCACTGCACCTTGGGATCTCAGATTGGTGCTGCAGTTCCTCCAATCGGACTGGTTTGAACCATTACAGGAGGTTGATGTAAATTACCTTACGTGGAAGACCGTCACACTGTTGGCCTTGGCTTCAGCAAGACGTGTTGGAGGTGTTGTCTTACAAGAGCCCCTACCTAATTTTCCATGAGGACAGAGCTGAACTCAGAACTCGTTAGCAATTTCTTCCTAAGGTGGTGTCTGCATTTCACATCAACCAACCTATTGTGGTTCCGGTTGTTATGGACACCTTTGCTACTTCAAAGTCTTTGGATGTTGTGAGGTGTATGTAAAGAGAACAGTTCATCACAGGAAATTGGACTCACTGTTCGTTCTCTATGATCCCAATAAAATTGGGTGTCCTGCTTCAAAGCAGTCAACTGGTCGTTGGATCAGGCTCACTATCCAGCATGCTTATTCCACGGCAGGCTTGCCGGTTCCAAAATCTGTTCAGGCCCACTCTACTAGGTCAGAGGGTTCTTCTTGGGTGGCTGCCCAGGGTGTTTCGGCTTTACAGCTCTGCCGAGCAGCTACTTGGTCTGGTTCGAAGACATTTGCTAAATTTTACAAGTTCGATACTTTGGCCTCCGAGGACCTTCAGTTTATTCAATCTGTTCTGCAGGAACCTCAGCACTCTCCCACCCTATTTGGGAGCTTTGGTACTTCCCCATGGTACTAAATGGATTCCCAGTATCCCCTAGGACGTAAGAGAAAATAGTATTTTAATTACCTACCGGTAAATCCTTTTCTCGTAGTCCGTAGGGGATACTTGGCGCCCGCCCGGTGCTTTGTTCTTCCTGCACTGTTACTTGTCTAAGTATTCTGGTTTGTTCAGCTGTTGCTATTCATGTTTCAAGTTTGGTTAGCCTCTTGTTTTGTGTGTGCTGGTTCGTAATCTCACCACTTTCCTTATCTATCCTTTTCTCAAAATATGTCCGTCTCCTCGGGAACACTTTCCTAGACTGAGTCTGGTAGGAGGGGCATAGAGGGAGGAGCCAGCGCACACTATCAATTTCTGACTACGAGAAAAGTATTTACCGGTAGGTAATTAAAATCCTATTTTCTCCCAAAATGTGATGCCTCATTTTGAAATCTCTTTAGGATTATTGCTGCTAAATACAGAAATCAGGGTACAGTGGAGAAACCCTTTCATAGTCCTTCTGTGATTTTTGGATTATGAAGTATCTGCTGAGGTTGATACTGTATGAATGATTACTGGAAGAAAAGTTTATCCTTATAATCACATCTAAGAGATCTTAGTGCAATAGATTCCTTGATGCAGTAAATACTGTTGCTAGCAGTAGTAAAGCTAAAATATAAACCTGTGCATGACTTAACGTAGATAGTAACAAACCTGAGTATTCAATGACCTCTTCCGGTGTCTTTCCTTCTACCTCTCGCGCAATGTTATCAATATCATCACGGCCATATTTCTCATTAGCTTTGATAAACTGGTTGAAGTCTCGTTTGTTCCAATTTGTAAATCCCTATAAAACAAAACAAAACGTTTAAACAAAATATATAATTTCTATGAATATATTCCTCAAAAGCTTTCTTGCAAATCAAACACTCATTTTGATTTTTTCATGCAAAAGCACATTTAAAAGGGAGCCGCAAATAAAATCTATACATAAAATCTTAATATACCAATTGATAATATGCTGAACTGTAGAGTTCTAATAGAGCAGCTAAAGTATGAGCGCTCCTCTGTAACATTAAGGCTTTAGCTACAAGTACAGTAGTATCACATGCAACTGCAGGATACTATCTTATAAGAACTGTCTTCTCCTATCTAATAATCATCTTATATGTACAGTAAGTGTAGCTATAGTAAGGCACAATACAGATGAGTCCTCACTTGCTATTGCCACAGTCGCACCAAAAGGCCCTTCTCGGTGTGCCAGGTCCTGTGCACCCCAGCTTCTGCATCTTTATTCCTCGTACATGCATCTTAGCTTCAATGATATGCATCAAAACTGCTTCACGAGACTGCAAATTGGTGTGAAACTGAGTCTGAATCTGTATATGAAGTGCTATGATGCCACCGCTTTTTTTTTTTTTTTTACACTAAATTCCGTTGTGCTTCCTCTGCGACTGACATATTTATAACTATTTCATGTGTGGCTAAAGTTGCAGCCTGGTTCTCTGGAGTGGTGTTTCTTTGTGTCTACGGTGAACGTAAGATGCAAATTTACTGAAAAAGTCTTATGTCGCATGACGTATTGAGATTAGAGGCTATTTCTCTAACGTCCTAGTGGATGCTGGGACTCCGTCAGGACCATGGGGAATAGCGGGCTCCGCAGGAGACAGGGCACATCTAAAAAAGCTTTTAGGTCACATGGTGCGTACTGGCTCCTCCCCCTATGACCCTCCTCCAAGCCTCAGTTAGGTTTTTGTGCCCGTCCGAGAGGGTGCAATCTAGGTGGCTCTCCTAAAGAGCTGTTTAGAAAAGTTTTTTTTTAGGTTTCAATCTCAGTGATTCCTGCTGGCAACAGGATCACTGCATCGAGGGACTTAGGGGAGAGATTTCCAACTCACCTGCGTGCAGGATGGATTGGAGTCTTAGGCTACTGGACACTTAGCTCCAGAGGGAGTCGGAACACAGGTCAGCCTGGGGTTCGTCCCGGAGCCGCGCCGCCGATCCCCCTTACAGACGCTGAAGAGACGGCAGAACGGAGGTCCGGAAAGCAGGCGGCAGAAGACTCCTCAGTCTTCTTGAAGGTAGCGCACAGCACGGCAGCTGTGCGCCATTGTTGTCACACGGCTCACTGACTCAGTCACGGAGGGTGCAGGGCGCTGCTGGGGGCGCCCTGGGCAGCAATATAATTACCTTTAGTGGCAAAATAAATACATCACATATAGCCATTAAGGCTATATGTATGTATTTTAACCCAGGCCAGTTTCTTAAAAACCGGGGAAAAGCCCGCCGAAAAAGGGGCGGAGCTTATTCTCCTCAGCACTCAGCGCCATTTTCCTGCTCAGCTCCGCTGGTGAGGAAGGCTCCCAGGTCTCTCCCCTGCACTGCACTACAGAAACAGGGTAACAAAGAGAAGGGGGGCATAAATTGGCGATATTTATATATTAAGAGCGCATATATAGTAAACAACACCTTCTAGGGTTGTTTATATACATTTATAGCGCTTTTGGTGTGTGCTGGCAAACTCTCCCTCTGTCTCCCCAAAGGGCTAGGGGGTCCTGTCTTCGATTAGAGCATTCCCTGTGTGGCTGCTGTGTGTCGGTACGTGTGTGTCGACATGTATGAGGACGATGTTGGTGTGGAGGCAGAGCAATTGCCGATGATGGTAATGTCACCCCCTAGGGAGTCGACACCGGAATGGATGGCTTTAGTTATGGAATTACGTGATAATGTCAGCACATTACAAAAGTCAGTTGACGAAATAAGACGCCCGGCAAACCAGTTAGTACCGGTTCAGGCGTCTCAGACACCGTCAGGGGCTGTAAAACGTCCTTTACCTCAGTCAGTCGACACGGGTACCGACACAGATGAATCTAGTGTCGACGGTGAAGAAACAAACGTATTTTCCAATAGGGCCACACGTTATATGATCACGGCAATGAAGGAGGCTTTGCAGATCTCTGATACTGCTGGTACCTCAAAAAGGGGTATTATGTGGGGGTGAAAAAACTACCTGTATTTTTTCCAGAATCAGAGGAATTGAATGACGTGTGTGATGAAGCGTGGGTTAACCCCGATAGAAAACTGCTAATTTCCAAGAAGTTATTGGCATTATACCCTTTCCCACCAGAGGTTAGGGCGCGCTGGGAAACACCCCCTAGGGTGGATAAGGCGCTCACACGTTTATCAAAGCAAGTGGCGTTGCCGTCTCCTGATACGGCCGCCCTCAAGGATCCAGCAGATAGGAGGCTGGAAACTACACTGAAGAGTATATACACACATACTGGTGTTATACTGCGACCGGCAATAGCCTCAGCCTGGATGTGCAGTGCTGGGGTAGTGTGGTTGGATTCTCTGACTGAAAATATTGATACCCTGGATAGGGACAGTATTTTATTGACTCTAGAGCAATTAAAGGATGCTTTCCTTTATATGCGAGATGCTCAGAGGGATGTTTGTACTCTAGCATCAAGAGTAAGCGCGATGTCCATATCTGCCAGAAGAAGTTTATGGACGCGACAGTGGTCAGGTGATGCGGATTCCAAGAGGCATATGGAAGTATTGCCATATAAAGGAGAGGAATTGTTTGGGGTCGGTCTTTCGGACCTGGTGGCCACGGCAACTGCCGGCAAATCCACTTTTTTACCTCAGACCCCCTCCCAACAGAAAAAGACACCGTCTTTTCAGCCGCAGTCCTTTCGCTCCTATAAAAAGCGACCAAAAGGACAGTCTTATCTGCCGCGAGGCAGAGGAAAGGGTAAGAAAGGGCAGCAAGCAGCCCCTGCCCAGGAACAGAAGCCCGCCCCGGCTTCTACAAAGCCATCAGCATGACGCTGGGGCTTTACAAGCGGACTCAGGAACGGTGGGGGGTCGACTCAAGATTTTCAGCAATCAAGGGGTTCACTCACAAGTGGACCCGTGGGTCCTGCAGATAGTATCTCAGGGTTACATGCTGGAGTTCGAAAGGTCTCCCCCTCGCCGGTTCCTAAAGTCTGCTTTACCAACGTCTCCCTCAGAAAGGACGTCGGTTTTGGAAGCCATTCACAAGCTGTATTCTCAGCAGGTGATAGTCAAGGTACCCCTCCTACAACAGGGAAAGGGGTATTATTCCACACTATTTGTGGTACCGAAACCGGACGGTTCGGTAAGGCCTATTCTAAATCTGAAATCCTTGAACCTGTACATAAAGAAATTCAAGTTCAAGATGGAGTCACTCAGAGCAGTGATAGCGAATCTGGAAGAAGGAGACTTCATGGTGTCCTTGGACATAAAAGATGCTTATCTACATGTCCCGATTTACCCCTCACACCAAGGGTATCTCAGGTTCGTGATACAAGACTGTCATTATCAGTTTCAAACGCTGCCGTTTGGGTTGTCCACGGCCCCTCGGGTCTTTACCAAGGTAATGACCGAAATGATGGTTCTTCTACGAAGAAAAGGCGTATTAATTATCCCTTACTTGGACGATCTCCTGATAAGGGCAAAGTCCAGAGAACAGCTGGAAGTCGGTGTAGCGCTAACACAAGTAGTGCTTCAGCAACACGGGTGGATTCTAAATCTTCCAAAATCTCAATTGACCCCGACAACACATCTGCTGTTCCTGGGCATGATTCTGGACACGGTTCAGAAAAAGGTATTTCTCCCGGAAGAGAAAGCAAGGGAGTTATCCGAACTTGTCAAGAACCTCCTAAAACCAGGAACTGTGTCAGTACATCAATGCACAAGAGTCCTGGGAAAGATGGTGGCTTCGTACGAAGCGATTCCATTCGGCAGATTCCATGCACGAACATTTCAGTGGGATCTGCTGGACAAATGGTCCGGATCGCATCTGCACATGCATCAGCGGATAACACTGTCACCGAGAACAAGGTTGTCTCTCCTGTGGTGGTTGCAGACTGCCCATCTGTTAGTGGGCCGCAGATTCGGCATACAGGACTGGGTCCTGGTGACTACGGATGCCAGCCTACGAGGTTGGGGAGCAGTCACAAAGGGAAGAAACTTCCAGGGCGTGTGGTCAAACCTGGAGACGTCTCTTCACATAAATATACTGGAGCTAAGAGCGATCTACAATGCTCTAAGCCTGGCAAAATCGCTGCTTCAGGGTCAGCCGGTGTTGATCCAGTCCGACAACATCACGGCAGTCGCCCACGTAAACCGACAAGGCGGCACGAGAAGCAGGAGTGCAATGGCAGAAGCTGCAAGGATTCTGCGCTGGGCGGAGAATCATGTCGTAGCACTGTCAGCAGTGTTCATCCCGGGAGTGGACAACTGGGAAGCAGATTTCCTCAGCAGACACGACCTTCACCCGGGAGAGTGGGGACTTCATCCAGAAGTTTTCCACATGATTGTGAACCGTTGGGAAAAACCAAAGGTGGACATGATGGCGTCTCGCCTCAACAAAAAATTGGACAGGTATTGCGCCAGGTCAAGAGACCCTCAGGCAATAGCTGTGGACGCTCTGGTAACACCGTGGGTGTACCAGTCAGTGTATGTGTTCCCTCCTCTGCCTCTCATACCAAAGGTACTGAGAATTATACGGAGAAGAGGAGTAAGAACAATACTGGTAGCTCCGGACTGGCCAAGAAGAACTTGGTATCCGGAACTTCAAGAGATGCTCACGGAGGATCCGTGGCCTCTACCTCTAAGAAGGGATCTGCTTCAGCAGGGACCTTGTATGTTCCAAGACTTACCGCGGCTGCGTTTGACGGCATGGCGGTTGAACGCCGGATTCTAAAAGAGAAGGTCATTCCTGAGGAAGTTATTCCTACTTTAATTAAAGCCAGGAAAGAAGTGACCGCACAACATTATCACCGCATTTGGAGAAAATATGTTGCGTGGTGTGAGGCCAAGAAGGCTCCAACGGAAGAATTTCAATTGGGTCGATTCTTACATTTCCTGCAAGCAGGATTGTCTATGGGCCTCAAATTGGGGTCCATTAAAGTTCAAATTTCGGCCTTATCAATTTTCTTCCAGAAGGAATTGGCGTCAGTGCCTGAAGTACAAACTTTTGTCAAAGGTGTACTACATATACAACCCCCAATAGTGCCTCCAGTGGCACCGTGGGATTTGAACGTGGTTCTAAATTTTCTCAAATCTCATTGGTTTGAGCCTTTAAAATCGGTAGATTTAAAATACCTTACATGGAAGGTAACCATGCTGTTGGCCCTGGCTTCAGCCAGGAGAGTTTCGGAGTTGGCAGCTTTGTCATACAAAAGCCCATATCTGATATTCCATTCGGACAGGGCAGAATTGAGGACACGTCCTCAATTTCTCCCTAAGGTGGTTTCGGCATTTCACTTGAACCAGCCTATTGTGGTGCCTGCGGCTACTAGCGACTTGGAGGACTCCAAGTTACTGGACGTTGTCAGAGCATTAAAAAATTCAAGGACAGCTGGAGTCAGAAAATCTGACTCGTTGTTTACATTGTATGCACCCAACAAGTTGGGTGCTCCTGCGTCTAAACAGACGATTGCACGTTGGATATGTAGTACAATCCAACTTGCACATTCTGTGGCAGGCCTGCCACAGCCTAAATCTGTAAAGGCCCATTCCACAAGGAAAGTGGGCTCATCCTGGGCGGCTGCCCGAGGAGTCTCGGCATTACAACTTTGCCGAGCAGCTACGTGGTCAGGGGAGAACACGTTTGTAAAATTTTACAAATTTGATACTCTGGCTAAAGAGGACCTGGAGTTCTCTCATTCGGTGCTGCAGAGTCATCCGCACTCTCCCGCCCGTTTGGGAGCTTTGGTATAATCCCCATGGTCCTGACGGAGTCCCAGCATCCACTAGGACGTTAGAGAAAATAAGAATTTACTTACCGATAATTCTATTTCTCATAGTCCGTAGTGGATGCTGGGCGCCCATCCCAAGTGCGGATTGTCTGCAATGCTTGTACATAGTTATTGTTACAAAAATCGGGTTATTACTGTTGTTGTGAGCCATCTGTTCAGAGGCTACTTCGTTTGTGTTATCATACTGTTAACTGGGTTCAGATCACAAGTTGTACGGTGTGATTGGTGTGGCTGGTATGAGTCTTACCCGGGATTCAAGATCCTTCCTTATTGTGTACGCTCGTCCGGGCACAGTACCTAACTGAGGCTTGGAGGAGGGTCATAGGGGGAGGAGCCAGTACGCACCATGTGACCTAAAAGCTTTTTTAGATGTGCCCTGTCTCCTGCGGAGCCCGCTATTCCCCATGGTCCTGACGGAGTCCCAGCATCCACTACGGACTATGAGAAATAGAATTATCGGTAAGTAAATTCTTATTATTTACTAAACCTTCTAAAAACAGTGTAATTGTGGTGTTGCCCATAGCAACCAATCAGGTTCCGTCTATCATTTTCTAGAATACAACAGTGAAAGGATAGCTAGACTCTGATTGTTTGCTATAGGCAACATGACCTCTTCTCTGCTTTAGAAGGTTTAGTAATTCTAGCCCCTGATGTACAGTATGAGGACACATCTGTATGTGACCAGTGGTAACACAAGAGAATGCAGAACTCCAAATGTTCTCATGTGGTAGCGCTAACAGTGTAGTGAGGACTAGCCAAAGGAGCTAATGGTCTTCCGGCATGATAATATTACTGCTGAGGTCTCTGGTAATAAATGAGTCTTCACTATGGTAGTTTCATAGCACCTACTGTATATTGGTTATATAGAATTTCAACTTCATTTAAGCATATTTAGTTCAGTTAAATGCCATTGGTAAGTGCTATATTCTAACCCTAGTTGAATAACAATTTCCAAATAATATCATTATGATAGGAAATTAAAACAATTAATAGGTTAAGGCATATAAGGTCCATTATTCTTTATCATTTAGATGGGAGCTGACAGATTTTCTTTCAAGTATGTGTTTGGTTATATGAGAGTCCTGAGTGCGGCTTCTGCGCATTCACAGATCTAAAACCATCGAAGATGAGGGACAACACAGGGCTTGTTTAGAGTCAGGCGGATCCATGTGCACAGATGCAAATGGCAAGTTTCTGCACACAACGCTTGCACTTATGCAAATGAATGCATCTTTGTGTGCCAACTACATCCTCTTTGTGTATATCCGGCCTATTCTGAGTCACATGGAACTTGGCCGGATCTGACTTTCTATTAAATTCTGTTTGATGGGGCAGGAACAGGGTGGCTGCAATGGAATCGCCCTACCTTGTGTGAGTGTGAAGGGCGTTTATCTAAAGCTAGGTGCGACTCTGACAGGGAAGCCTATTTCTGGTGGATCTCTTGCACCTAGCATGGGGCTGGTGCACGTGGCGACTCTTATGGTGACAGTTGCGCAGGTGGCATAAAAACAGTTGGCAGAACAGTAGCTGCACGGACCCTTGCATTAGCTGAATGGTATCTGGAATTAGCATAGGTTAGTTAGTATATCTGGTTTCCACAGCGGCATTCAGCCACTCTGAACTTCATTTTGATGTTTCACTTATGACTGTAGAGCCTATGAAAGTGAAAGTATAACTGCAGATATTTTGAGGTAAATGCATGAAGCAGTGATAAGAGTGGAGAAGTGAGCCAGTGGAGAAGTTGCCCATGGCAACCAATCAGCTGCTCTGCACAATTTTACAGTATGCAAATTATAAATGTTACTTCAATGCTGATTACTAGCCATGGGCAACTTCTCCACTGGCTCACTACTCCACTGTTAACACTGCTTCATACATTTACCCCATTGTATCGATTTATTTGTAATGTTTTATGTTTCTGCAAAATTGTATTGAGCCTCTGTGTCTCCTTACTAGATAGCGGACGTGCATTTATATTAACAATACTTCTATATTTGTATATTTTACATACACATTTGAGATACAGTCACCTAGCGTAGTGGTTTTTTGTTGGTTTCACTTTGCGTGTGCTCCCTATCAGCCCCAGTATCTGACAACACAATCCTTGTTTGTAAATAGTCTCCATTTTCTTTTTTAATACATCTTTGAAACTTATATATTTACCTATTTGTCTTTACCAATTTGCTGATTAGTCGGATTTTCTGACAAATACTTTATTAGAATTACCACATAGGTGTATCTTTTATTTTGGGTTTCACACTTAATAAACAAAACTATTTTCACATATAACTTATACTAAACTGTTAATTATAAAAATACAGGTACATGTTTTTGTTATGTATTTTCATGTTGCATGAGATGTGTGAATAATAAGAATTTACTCACCGGTAAATCTATTTCTCGTAGTCCGTAGTGGATGCTGGGAACTCCGTAGGACCATGGGGAATAGACGGGCTCCGCAGGAGACTGGGCACTCTAAAAGAAAGATTAGGTACTATCTGATGTGCACTGGCTCCTCCCTCTATGCCCCTCCTCCAGACCTCAGTTAAGGAAACTGTGCCCGGAAGAGCTGACACAACAAAGAAAGAATTTGGAATCCAGGGTAAGACTCATACCAGCCACACCAATCACACTGTACAACTTGTGATAACCATACCCAGTTAACAGTATGAACAACAACTGAGCCTCAGTAACAGATGGCTCATAACAATAACCCTTTAGTTAAGCAATAACTATATACATGTATTGCAGAGAGTCCGCACTTGGGACGGGCGCCCAGCATCCACTACGGACTACGAGAAATAGAATTACCGGTGAGTAAATTCTTATTTTCTCTGACGTCCTAGTGGATGCTGGGAACTCCGTAAGGACCGTGGGGATTATACCAAAGTTCCCAAACGGGCGGGAGAGTGCGGATGACTCTGCAGCACCGAATGAGCAAAGGCAAGGTCCTCCTCAGCCAGGGTATCAAACTTGTAGAACTTAGCAAATGTGTTTGAACCCGACCAAGTAGCAGCTCGGCAAAGCTGTAAAGCCGAGACCCCTCGGGCAGCCGCCCAAGAAGAGCCCACCTTCCTTGTGGAATGGGCTTTTATCGATTTAGGATGCGGTAACCCTGCCGCAGAGTGAGCTTGCTGAATCGTGTTACAGATCCAGCGCGCAATAGTTTGCTTTGAAGCAGGAGCACCCAGCTTGTTGGGTGCATGCAGGATAAATAGCGAGTCAGTTTTCCTGACTCCAGCCGTCCAGGCTACATAGATTTTCAAAGCCCTGACTACATCCAGTAACTTGGAGTCCTCCAAGTCCCGAGTAGCCGCAGGCACCACAATAGGTTGGTTCAAATGAAACGCTGATACCACCTTAGGGAGTCCTCAATTCTGCCCTGTTCATATGGAATATCAGATAAGGGCTTTTACATGACAAAGCCGCCAATTCTGACACACGCCTAGCCGAAGCTAAGGCCAATAGCATGACCACTTTCCACGTGAGATATTTCAGCTCCACGGTCTTAAGTGGCTCAAACCAGTGGAATTTCAGGAAATCCAACACAACGTTAAGATCCCAAGGTGCCACTGGAGGCACAAAAGGGGGCTGAATATGCAGCACTCCCTTAACAAACGTCTGAACTTCAGGCAGTGAAGCCAGTTCTTTTTGAAAGAAAATAGATAGGGCCGAAATCTGGACCTTTATGGACCCCAATTTTAGGCCCATAGTCACTCCTGACTGTAGGAAGTGCAGAAATCGCCCCAGCTGGAATTCCTCTGTTGGGGCCTTCCTGGCCTCACACCAAGCAACATATTTCCGCCATATGCGGTGATAATGATTTGCTGTCACATCCTTCCTAGCTTTTATCAGCGTAGGAATCACTTCATCTGGAATGCCCTTTTCCGTTAGGATCCGGCGTTCAACCGCCATGCCGTCAAACGCAGCCGCGGTAAGTCTTGGAACAGACAGGGCCCCTGCTGTAACAGGTCCTGTCTGAGAGGCAGAGGCCATGGGTCCTCTGAGATCATTTCTTGTAGTTCTGGGTACCAAGTTCTTCTTGGCCAATCCGGAACGATGAGTATAGTTCTTACTCCTCTTTTTCTTACTATCCCCAGTACCTTGGGTATGAGAGGTAGAGGAGGGAACACATAAACCGACTGGTACACCCACGGTGTCACTAGTGCGTCCACAGCTATCGCCTGAGGGTCCCTTGACCTGGCGCAATATTTTTTTGGCTTTTTGTTGAGGCAGGACGCCATCATGTCCACCTGTGGCCGTTCCCAACGGTTTACAATCTGCGTGAAGACTTCTGGATGAAGTCCCCACTCTCCCTGGTGGAGGTCGTGCCTGCTGAGGAAATCTGCTTCCCAGTTGTCCACTCCCGGAATGAACACTGCTGACAGTGCTAGCACGTGATTCTCCGCCCATCGAAGAATCCTTGTGGCTTCTGCCATCGCCATCCTGCTTCTTGTGCCGCCCTGGCGGTTTACATGGGTGACCGCCGTGATGTTGTCTGATTGAATCAGCACTGGTTGGTTTTGAAGCAGGGGCTCTGCTTGACTCAGGGCGTTGTAAATGGCCCTTAGTTCCAGTATATTTATGTGTAGTGCAGTCTCCTGACTTGACCACTGTCCTTGGAAGTTCCTTCCCTGAGTGACTGCCCCCCATCCTCGGAGGCTTGCATCCGTGGTCACCAGGACCCAGTCCTGTATGCCGAAACTGCGGCCCTCGAGAAGATGAGCACTCTTCAGCCACCACAGCAGAGACACCCTGGCCCTTGGGGACAGGGTGATCAACCGATGCATCTGAAGATGCGATCCGGACCATTTGTCCAACAGATCCCACTGAAAGATCCTTGCATGGAACCTGCCGAAGGGAATTGCTTCGTAAGAAGCCACCATCTTTCCCAGGACTCGCGTGCAGTGATGCACCGACACCTGTTTTGGTTTCAGGAGGTCCCTGACCAGAGATGACAATTCCTGGGCCTTCTCCACCGGGAGAAACACCTTCTTCTGTTCTGTGTCCAGAATCATGCCCAGGAAAAGCAGACGCGTCGCAGGAATCAGCTGCGACTTTGGGATATTCCGAATCCAGCCGTGCTGTTGCAACACTTCCCGAGAGAGTGCTAAGCTGACTAACAACTGCTCTCTGGACCTCGCCTTTATAAGGAGATCGTCCAAGTACGGGATAATTATAACTCCCTTCTTCCGAAGGAGTATCATCATTTCGGCCATTACCTTGGTAAATACTCTCGGTGCTGTGGACAGACCAAACGGCAACGTCTGGAATTGGTAATGACAATCCTGTACCACAAACCTGAGGTACTCCTGGTGAGGTGGGTAAATGGGGACATGCAAGTAAGCATCCTTGATGTCCAGCAACACCATAAAATCCCCTTCTTCCAGGCTTGCAATAACCGCCCTGAGCGATTCCATTTTGAACTTGAACTTCCTTATATAAGTGTTCAAGGATTTTAAATTCAGAATGGGTCTCACCGAACCGTCTGGTTTCGGTACCACAAACATTGTGGAATAGTAACCCCGTCCCTGTTGAAGGAGGGGAACGTTGATTATCACCTGCTGGAGGTACAGCTTGTGAATTGCCGCCAGTACTACCTCCCTTTCCCTGGGAGCAGCTGGCAAGGCTGATTTGAGGTAACGGCGAGGGGGAGTCGCCTCTAACTCCAGCTTGTATCCCTGAGATACTATTTGTACAGCCCAGAGATCCACCTGTGAGCGAACCCACTGGTTGCTGAAGTTTCGGAGACGCGCCCCCACCGCACCAGGCTCCGCCTGTGGAGCCCCAGCGTCATGCGGTGGACTTAGAGGAAGCGGGGGAGGATTTTTGTTCCTGGGAACTGGCTGCCTGGTGCAGCTTCTTTCCTCTACCCCTGCCACTGGGCAGACAGGATGCGCCTCTGACCCGCTTGCCTTTCTGAGGCCGAAAGGACTGTACATGATAATACGGTGCTTTCTTAGGCTGTGAGGGAACCTGAGGTAAAAAAGTTGACTTCCCAGCTGTTGCTGTGGATACGAGGTCCGAGAGACCGTCCCCAAACAATTCCTCACCCTTATAAGGCAAAACCTCCATGTGTCTTTTAGAATCAGCATCACCTGTCCACTGCCGAGTCCATAATACTCTCCTGGCAGAAATGGACATTGCATTAATTCTAGATGCCAGCAGGCAAATGTCCCTCTGTGCATCCCGCATATATAAGACGACGTCTTTTATATGTTCGATGGTTAGCAAAATAGTATCCCTGTCGAGGGAATCAATGTTGTCTGACAGGGTATCAGACCATGCTGCTGCAGCACTACACATCCATGCTGAAGCAATAGCAGGTCTCAGTATAGTACCCGAGTGTGCATACACAGACTTCAGGATAGCTTCCTGCTTTATATCCGCAGGCTCCTTTAGGGCGTTCGTATCCTGAGACGGTAGTGCCACCTTTTTTGATAAGCGTGTGAGCGCCTTGTCCACCCTAGGGGATGTTTCCCAACGTAACCTGCCCGTTGGCGGGAAAGGGTACGCCATCAGTAACCTCTTAGAAATCACTAGTTTCTTATCGGGGGAACTCCATGCTTCTTCACACAAATCATTTAATTCATCAGATGGGGGAAAAGTCACTGGCTGCTTTTTCTCCCCAAACATAATACCCTTCTTGGTAGTAACCGGGTTAACATCAGAAATGTGCAATACATTTTTCATTGCAGTAATCATGCATCGGATGGCCTTTGTAGACTGTACATTTGTCTCATCCTCATCCACACTGGAGTCAGACTCCGTGTCGACATCTGTGTCTACCATCTGAGCTAGCGGGCGTTTTTGAGCCCCTGATGGCCTCTGAGATGCTTGGGCAGGCGCGGGCTGAGATCCCGGCTGTCTCAAGGCTGCTGCGTCATCGAACCTTTTATGTAAGGAGTTGACACTGTCTGTTAAGACCTTCCACATATCCATCCAATCCGGTGTCGGCCCCGTCGGGGGCGACACCACACTTATCTGCCCCTGCTCCGCCTCCACGTAACCCTCCTCATCAAACATGTCGACACAGCCGTACCGACACACCGCACACACACAGGGAATGCTCTGAGGACAGGACCCCACAAAGTCCTTTGGGGAGACAGAGAGAGAGTATGCCAGCACACACCACAGCGCTATATAACACAGGGATTTACACTATAATGAGTGATTTTTCCCAATAGCTGCTTATTATCCTATTTGTGCCTAAATTTATGTGCCCCCCCTCTCTTTTTTACCCTTCTCGTACTGGATACTGCAGGGGAGAGCCTGGGGAGCGTCCTTCCAGCGGAGCTGTGAAGAGAAAATGGCGCCGGTGTGCTGCGGAAGAAGGCCCCGCCCCCTCAGCGGCGGTCTTTTCCCGCGTTTTGTATAGCTTAATGGCGGGGTTTTTTACACATATACAGTTTCCCAGACTGTATTATGTGTAGTTAGTGCCAAAAGGTATTCTTATTGCTGCCCAGGGCGCCCCCCCCCACCCCCCAGCGCCCTGCACCCTACAGTGACCGGAGTGTGTGGTGTGCAGTGGGAGCAATGGCGCACAGCTGCAGTGCTGTGCGCTACCTTACTGAAGACCGGAGTCTTCTGCCGCCGATTTCATCTCCTTCTTCTGTCTTCTGGCTCTGCAAGGGGGACGGCGGCGCGGCTCCGGGAACGGACGATCGAGGTCAGGCCCTGTGTTCGAACCCTCTGGAGCTAATGTTGTCCAGTAGCCTAAGAAGCACAAGCTAGCTGCACGCAGGTAGGTTTGCTTCTCTCCCCTCAGTCCCACGTAGCAGTGAGTCTGTTGCCAGCAGATCTCACTGAAAATAAAAAACCTAACAAATACTTTCTTTCTAGCAAGCTCAGGAGAGCCCACTAGGAGCACCCAGCTCTGGCCGGGCACAGATTATAACTGAGGTCTGGAGGAGGGGCATAGAGGGAGGAGCCAGTGCACACCAGATAGTACCTAATCTTTCTTTTAGAGTGCCCAGTCTCCTGCGGAGCCCGTCTATTCCCCATGGTCCTTACGGAGTTCCCAGCATCCACTAGGACGTCAGAGAAATATAGTTTGAGCCTTGCCTGATACATGTAAGCAATTATACAGAAAAATATAAATGTTTACCCTATAAAAGGACACTGCAAAAACCTTTCTATTATTATTATTATTATTATTGTTATTTTCCATAATACACATGTGATTTTTTTTCCTAAGTGTTCTGTTTGCTTTGGGGAATTGCTTCATCTGAAAATTGAAGTGAAATTAAAGGAAGTGCATCTTTAATAAGATGTAATTTTGAACTGTGATTGTCTTCAATCAGCAAATGCAATTTCTATTTTCATGTTTTCATTTAAAAAAAAAGAACATAAAGAAGAATGGTCCCTATCTTATGAGTACTGGAAGCTTTTGAACAACTCTGTATGTTAACAAATAGGATATTGCTGTATGTTGTTTGTATGTTGGGAGTATGTGGTATTGTTCTGTAAGGATGAAACACTAAAAAGGTTAATTTTATGTGCACAGCACCATTCATATTCCCCTAGTTTATAAGCTATTCTTATTTTTATTTTATTTTTTACATTAGTGACTGCTAAGTGCCACTTATCTTGCTCTGTCTGCTGGGTATAAATCTCCAAGGGCATTTTGAAGGACCCTCTAAATAGGCATGTCTCTTGACATCCAGGAGATTCTAGATGCATCTCACATTTTACTTTCTGCATCTTGTATACTTCTCTTCCTTTTCCTTTTGTATTATTCTTCCTGAATAGGCATGTCTCTTGACATCCAGGAGGAGATTCTAGATCACAGGTTCTCAAACTCGGTCCTCAGGACCCACACAGTTCATGTTTTGCAGGTCTCCTCACATAATCGCAAGTGAAATAATTTGCTCCACCTGTGGACCTTTTAAAATGTGTCAGTGATTAATTAATACACCTGTGCACTTGCTGGGTTACCTGCAAAACATGCACTGTGTGGGGTCCTGAGGACCGAGTTTGAGAACCACTGTTCTAGATGCATCTCACATTTTACTTTCTGCATCTTGTATACTTCTCTTCCTTTTCCTTTTGTATTATTCTTCCTTTCCCTTATGTTAGACGCTGCACCTGAAATGGCACAGAAACGCCTGCGTTGACTGGACCACTCCTCTTTAACGCCACGTTGTCCCCCCACCATCCAACCCCGCGACATCCACTGCTGTCAATCACAGTGTGACTGCACTCTGTGAAGGTCCCCGCATGCGCAAATGTCTCCGAATAGTGCCGGTTTGTGATTTTCGGACATTTGCAGTCCAAACCTATTTCTTATACTGCTTGTGGTATGCTCTCTTTTACCTCTTCAGTTATTTTCCCATTCTCCAAATATATTATGCTTACTCTCTCATAGGGATGCGGTCAATTTATCTACAATCAAAATCCCAATGGTCAAAACACCGACAACCAATGACCGACGGTCAAAATTCCAACAAGGTCAATATCCCAACAAGGTCAAAATAGCAACATTTAAAATACCGCCAAGGTCATAATACCGACATTTAAAATGTCGACAGGTTGAAAAGTCGACATGAGGTTTTCATGATTATTTCATTGAAACCGACTTGTTTATACTTTACCATCCCTGTGGACCTGGAGAAGGAATATAATAGTGTGCCGAGCGCAGCGAGGCACCGTGCGCGAAGCATGGCGAGCATAGCGAGCCATGCGAGGTGATGCGGTACACTTATACGATGTCTATGACGACATATTTCGACACACATGCAAAAACCCAATGAAAAATCTTGTCGACTCTTTGACCTGTCGACATTTTAAATGTCGATATTTTGACCTTGTTGGTATTATAAATGTCAGGATTTTGACCTTGGAGTTTTGATCTTGTCAGGATTATGAACATCGGTCAATTGTTGCTGGGATTTTGATTGTAATGGTGCCCATTCACTTGTGCGATGCCCCGCGACATCGCGGAGCATCGCACCAGCAGTTCAGGTGCGATTAAATCACACCTGAAATGCCAAAGTGATTACCATGCGATAGATCGCATGGTAATCACGTGATGGGCACGTCACCGCCGAGTGGGAGCGACCCGGTGGGTGCCCATCGCACATCGCAGTGCGATATATTGCATGTGTTAAAAAACCCCACATGCGACAGCTCTAGGAAGAGTCCTGGTGGTTCCGAACTTCTATTTCCGGATAATGGAGGCCACTGTGCTCATTGGGATCTTCAAAGCAGCAGATATTTTCTGTACCCTTCCCCAGATTTGTGCCTCGAGACAATCCTGTCTCGGAGGTCTGCAGACAATTCCTTTGACTTCATACTTTGAAGCTCAGACATGCACTGTCAAGTGTGGGTCCCTATTTAGACAGGTGTGTGCCTTTCCAAATCATGTCCAATCAATTGAATTTACCACATGTGTACTCCAATTAAGCTGTAGGAACATCTCAAGGATGATCAGTGGAAACAGAATGCACCTAAGCTCAATTTTGAGCTTCATGACAAAGGCTGTGAATACTTATGTACATGTGATTTCTTAGTTTTTTATTTTTAATAAATTTGCAAAAATCACAAAAAAACTTTTCACGTTGTCTTTATTGGGGTATTGTGTGTAGAATTTTGAGGGGAAAAAAATAATTTATTCCATTTTGGAATAAGGCTGTAACATAACAAAAACGAGTTTTATGGTAAGAACTTACCCTTGTTAAAACTCTTTCTGCGAGGTACACTGGGCTCCACAAGGAATGGACAATGGGGTGTAGAGTAGGATCTTGATCCGAGGCACCAACAGGCTCAAAGCTTTGACTGTTCCCAGAATGCATAGCGCCGCCTCCTATATCACCCCGCCTCCCTGCACAGGATCTCAGTTTTTAGTTAACCAGTCCAATGCAGTAGCAGGAAAAGAGACGACAAAGGTTAGTAGCCACAACACCGCATTCTCACGACAGGAGACATGTCAGCGGCTAATGCCATACCAACCCAAAGAAGCTAAGTGCGTCAGGGTGGGCGCCTTGTGGAGCCAAGTGTACCTCGCAGAAAGAGTTTTAACAAGGGTAAGTTCTTACTATAAAACTCGTTTTCTGCTGCGGGGTACACTGGGCTCCACAAGGAATGGACAATGGGGATGTCCTAAAGCAGTTGCTTATGGGAGGGGACGCACTGTAGCGGGCACAAGAACCCGGCGTCCAAAGGAAGCATCCTGGGAAGCGGCAGTATCGAAGGCATAGAACCTTATGAACGTGTTCACAGAGGACCACGCAGCCGCCTTGCACAATTGTTCAAGGGTTGCACTACGTTGAGCCGCCCAAGAAGGTCCAACAGACCGAGTAGAATGGGCCTTAATGTGATCAGGAGCAGAGAGACCAGCCTTCACATAAGCATGTGCAATCACCATTCTAATCCATCTGGCCAGAGTTTGCTTGTGAGCAGTCCAGCCACGTTTGTGAAACCCAAACACAACAAAAAGAGAATCAGATATCCTAATAGGAGCAGTTCTCTTCACATAGATACGGAGAGCCCGTACCACATCCAAAGACCTCTCTTTGGGAGACAGATCAGGAGAAACAAGTGCCGGAACCACAATCTCCTGATTAAGGTGGAACGAAGAAACCACCTTAGGTAGATAGCCGGGACGAGTCCTAAGAACCGCCCGGTCACGGTGAAATATCAGATATGGGGAACTACAGGACAAGGCACCCAAATCCGACACTCTTCTAGCTGAAGCAATAGCGAGCAGAAACACGACCTTAAGGGAAAGCCACTTAAGGTCAGCTGAACCAAGAGGTTCAAACGGAGACTCTTTTAACGCCTCCAAAACCACCGACAAGTCCCAAGAAGCCACAGGCGGGACATAGGGAGGTTGGATACGCAACACGCCCTGAGTAAAGGTATGCACATCAGGTAAGGTCGCAATTTTTCTCTGAAACCACACCGACAAGGCAGATATTTGAACCTTGATGGAGGCCAGACGCAGGCCTAAGTCCAGGCCCTGCTGAAGAAAAGCCAACAACTTGGCTATACTAAACTTGGAAGCGTCATAATCGTTAGATGCGCACCAAACAAAGTAAGAATGCCAGACACTATAGTAAATCCGTGCCGAAGCCGGTTTCCGGGCCCGCAACATAGTTTGAATGACCGCCTCAGAAAAACCTTTAGCCCTTAAGACGGTAGCTTCAAGAGCCACGCCGTCAAAGATAGCCGGGCTAGGTCCTGGTAGACACAGGGGCCCTGAACGAGGAGGTCTGGGTGTTGTGGAAGTAGAATTGGACGCTCTGATGATAGGCCTTGCAGGTCTGAGAACCAGTGCCGTCTGGGCCACGCTGGAGCTATGAGAAGCAGAATTCCTTTTTCTTGCTTGAACTTCCGAATAACCCTGGGCAGCAGTGACATCGGAGGGAACACGTACGGCAGCCGAAACCTCCACGGTACCGCCAGCGCATCCACGAATGCTGCTTGAGGATCCCTTGTCCTTGCTCCGAAGACCGGAACCTTGTGATTGTGTCGAGACGCCATCAGATCTACGTCTGGAAGGCCCCACCTTTCCACTAGGAGTTGAAACACTTCTGGATGGAGGCCCCACTCACCGGCATGCACGTCCTGACGACTGAGAAAGTCCGCTTCCCAATTCAGGACTCCCGAAATGAATATTGCCGATATGGCCGGTAGATGGCGTTCTGCTCACTGTAGAATCCGTGAGACTTCCTTCATTGCCAGGCGGCTTTGAGTGCCGCCCTGATGATTTATGTAAGCCACTGTGGTGGCGTTGTCCGACTGTACTTGAACAGGACGGTTCTGAATTAAATGCTGGGCTAGGTTCAAGGCATTGAAGACCGCCCGCAACTCCAGAATATTGATCGAGAGGAGGGACTGCTTGGTCCACCGCCCCTGAAGGGAGTGTTGCTCCAGCACCGCGCCCCAACCTCAAGGACTGGCATCTGTCGTCAACAGGACCCAGTCAGATATCCAGAACGGACGGCCCCTGCACAGTTGTTGGTCCTGGAGCCACCAGAGCAGCGACAGACGGACCTCCGGAGTAAATTAGATCATTTGAGACCTGATCCGGTGAGGCAGGCCGTCCAATTTGGCTAGAAATCAGCCTCTGGAGAGGGCAAGAGTGAAATTGAGCGTACTCCATCATGTCGAATGCTGACACCATGAGGCCCAGCACCTGCATCGCCGAATGTATCGACACTTGCGGACGAGATAGGAAGCAACGAATCCTGTCCTGAAGTTTCAGGATTTTCTCGTGAGACAGGAACAACCGCTGGTTGTGAGTGTCCAATAGTGCTCCCAGATGCACCATGCTCTGAGCAGGGATCAGGGATGACTTCTTCCAGTTTATGAGCCACCCATGGGCTTGCAGAAACCGGACCGTCACATCTAGATGACACAGGAGAAGTTCTGGGGAATTTGCCAGGATTAACAAATCGTCCAAATACGGCAGTATTCTGACCCCTTGACGGCGGAGTACCACCGTCATCACCGCCATGACTTTTGTAAAGACTCGCGAAGCCGTTGTTAAACCAAACGGTAACGCCCGAAACTGGTAATGGCAGTTGCCAATTGCAAATCTCAGGTATTGCTGATGAGACACTGCTATAGGAATATGCAGGTAAGCATCCTGTATATCCAGGGAGACCATGAAGTCCCCAGGTTCCTAGGCCAGAACTATAGAGCGAAGAGTTTCCATCCGAAACTTGGAAACCTTCACAAACCTGTTCAATGCCTTGAGGGTGAGAATGGGCCGGGAGGACCCATTCGGTTTCGGGACTAGAAACAGCGGAGAATATTGCCCCCGGCCCCTCTGCGCAAGAGGCACCTGTACTACGACTCCTGTATCCAGGAGGGTCTGTACAACCGAATGTAGAGTATTTGCCTTTGTCTTGTCCAACGGGACATCTGTCTGGCAAAATCGATGAGGGAGTCGGTTTTTGAAGGCTATGGCTTAACCTTGAGTGACGACTTCCCGTACCCAGGCATCTGAAGTGGTCTTCAACCATTCCTGGGTATACCCTAGAAGCTGGCCCCCCACCCTGGGATCCCCCAGAGGGAGGCCCGCCCCGTCATGCGGCAGGCTTATCTGTCTTGGAAGCCGGCTGACGGGCCGCCCAGGCTCTTTTGGGATTAGGCTTACCAGGTTTGGAAGTGCGGGCCTGTTTGTTGTATGCCTGACCTATTGCTTTACCTGAAGGACGAAAGGGGCTTTCGACACAGAAGGAGCAGTACTTGGCAGACAGGCAGTTTTGGCAGTAGCCAAGTCAGCCACAATCTTATTTAAATCCTCCCCAAACAGAATATCTACCTTAAAAGGGAGTACCTCCAGGGTTTTTCTAGAGTCCAGATCCACAGATCAGGATCTCAGCCACAATATCCGGCGAGCCAGGACTGACGTAGTAGAGGCCTTGGCTGCCAGGATACCGGCATCAGAAGCCGCCTCTTTAATACAACGAGAAGCTGTGACAATATAAGACAAGCATTGTCTAGCATGGTCAGAGGAGATTTCAGCATCTAACTCCAAGGCCCATGCTTCAATGGCCTCTGCAGCCCAAGTAGCTGCAATAGTGGGCCTTTGTGCAGCACCCGTGAGGGTGTAAATCGCTTTCAGACAACCTTCCACACATTTATCCATAGGCTCTTTTAGAGACGTGACGGTGGTGACCGGTAGAGCTGAGGAAACCAGCATCCTAGCCACATGTGAGTCCACTGGAGGAGGCGTTTCCCAATTCTTAGACAGCTCCGGCGCGAGGGGATAGCGAGCCAGCATCTTCTTTTGAGGCACAAACTTAGTACCCGGGTTTTCCCAGGGTTCCTGACGTATATCAATTAGGTGGTCAGAGTGAGGTAAAACTTGTTTAATCACCTTCTGACGCTTGAATCTATCTGGTTTCTTAGGAGGAACGGATGGCTCGGGATCATCCGTAATCTGTAAAATTAACTTAATAGCCTCCAAAAGATCAGGAACATCCACATGTGAACCACCCTCCCCATCAGCCGTATCTGAGTCAGAACCTGTGGGGTCAGTGTAAGTGCCGTCTTCATCCGACGAGGTGTCAGTGACAGCAGTGGATTGTGAGGAGACAAGCGCTCGCTTAGAGGACCCCTTGGACGTAGGCGAACGACGGTCAGACTTTTTAGTAGTCAGGGACTGGTTCAACTTCTTTATTTGAGCAGATAAATCGTCCGCCCATGGCGGGTTAGCTGCAGGGACCACAAACAGTTGTACCGGCATTGGGGGTCCCATAGGGGGTGTTAGTTTATGAACTTGCGTATGCAGAAGCGTGGAAAAAGCGGCCCACGGCGGGTCATTATTTGCCCCCGTTGCCACCGTCCCACTGGGGGGCAAGGAGCCCCCAGAACCAGAGCCCAAAGCTGCTATATTCTCCTCATAGGTATCTGTGGCTTCAGCAACACCGGCAGTGTGTTCAGCCCCAGAACCGTTACCCTCAGAAGCAGACATGATATAACTTGCAGTATCAGGTAACACAGTATAATTTGTCAGAAGCACAATACCCTTAGCCCAAACCCCTGCGCAGTGTAGTTAGCACCAGCAGAGATAAAGGAGAGATATGGTGACTAAATCACAGAGAAAAATACGTGATACAGTATATCTTTGTGAAAATCCTATATTAGATAAAACCTGACGCACCAAGCCCCCTCAGGTTATAGAATATAGGGATAGCAAGTTGAGTGAAAGACACGAAATGGACACCACTCAGCTATCAAATGCACACACAAATAGTCACAGTTTGTACAATGCAGAGGTTATTACTAACAATAATACTGCACTGGACTAGCTTACACAGCTATATAACAATAGATATAACAGTACACAGTCAGAACTGGATGTATATCACAGGGTAATTGTACTAATAAACCCTGACTAAATGCACTCTTTCTTAACTAACACTGACTAAAAAAAAAGGCAGGTAGAATACTTAAGTGTCTTGTAAAGTCACAGCACTGACAACCAGGTGGCTGTACATAGGAGGATTTGCCCAAGCA
The DNA here is from genome assembly GCF_028390025.1 of Pseudophryne corroboree. Lineage (NCBI taxonomy): Eukaryota > Metazoa > Chordata > Amphibia > Anura > Myobatrachidae > Pseudophryne > Pseudophryne corroboree. The sequence continues at coordinate 284,659,626 of NC_086451.1, forward strand.
TTCCCAGGAACAGTGAGCTGAGGGATAATGGCGCCGCAGACACTGCCAGGGAGTGAGGTAGAGACAGATATGAAGCTCCAGGGCGGGAACATTTGCAGAAAATGGCGCCCTGGGGCTGGGGGAGGGGCTTCAGGTCCAAGCTCTATCCCCCTGCTGGCAAAACCACCGGGTACTGCGGGCTCTAATAAAACGGTTTATAGAGAAAACCTGACCTGTCCCATTCCCTGGTGATCTAGTGGGATCGCCTGTACTGCCACAGTGTCCACCGCCAGCGCCTCCCACTGAGCGCGCCGGATCGCGATAAAGACCGAGTCCCGCAAGCGGGACCCACTTACCACCTCCCGAAGCGCGGCCACGCGATCCCGGAGAGCGCCGTCGTGTGTGCCTGACAAGAAGAAAACCGGAGCCTCCTGCTGTAGTTACCCAGCAACCAGGGCTCGGGAGTGTACAGCGCCGCTGGGGAGAGCCGGAGCTGCAGCCGTGAATGTCCACAGACATGCAACACTGCTGCTGCCCTTGAAGTCTTCACTTTTTTCCTCAGAAAAAAAGCTCTTCTTAGGGCTGCCTGGAGCAGCCCCTCTGTTAAGTGCCTGCTACTGCAGCACCAACTACAAAACTGAGATCCTGTGCAGGTAGGCGGGGTGATATTGGAGGCGGCGCTATGCATTCTGGGAACAGTCAAAGCTTTGAGCCTGTTGGTGCCTCGGATCAAGATCCTACTCTACACCCCATTGTCCATTCCTTGTGGAGCCCAGTGTACCCCGCAGCAGAAATGTGTTTTTTTTCCAATTAGTTTTGAATATGATATCACAATTTCTTGGCGTATAGCAGCCTTCAGGTCATTTATGGTTCTTGGTTGATGTTTGTAGACCTAAGCTGTCAGATGGCCCCGTTGGCTGTCTAGAGGCCTTTTATGATGCTGATGAGGATTGTTTCCCTCCCAGTCTTAAAAATTCTGCTTGTTTACATAGCCAGACAAATGACAGTGAGTTTCAGCAAGAAATTGCAACGCTAACGCCGGAAAGTACCAGCGATGCAACACTTCAGAAATCAACTTCAAATGTGTATCACGAATGAAGGCCACCACCTGGACGACATCATATTCAAAACCAATTGTAAATAAACTGTAGTCCATGCACTTTTAGATTATGCACTAAAACGTTGAATAGCATTTACCATGCCTTTTCTGTTAACCTTTAGACTCTGGGAGGTTTTGTTGCCCCACCCTGTATAATATTCTTGCTACATGAGGAGAAACATCATCAGGCCTTCAAGCTTCATACACCCTCTCACCATTATAGCTGAATTGAATCACCAAACCCCAGTGCCACGATAGATAGGTTATATCTACAACATATAGTGACATACAGTACTTATTATGTATCACTTTCAATAAGTTCAGTGGGTAATATCAAAATAATGATTCAAATCGGTAATAAAATGTATGCCTCATATGCATTTGTTACTAGTATTTTTACAATCATTTAGAGGTCAAAGTAACCTTCCCCCAATGCATTAACCAGTGATCAATGCAAAAAAACAGATGGGTTGTGATACATGGAATGCAACTGGAAGCTAGTAAAACCACCAGTAAGTATAGTGACACTAGAAATATCACTAATATCAGTAAAACAAGACATAAAGATGTGTCCCCATGCATCTAGCCTCAATACGCAATGCAACGAGGGATGCTTGTCTTGAGCGAGCTGGCAGTTTGCAGGCAGCTCTGCTAATGTCGGGCATATTTTTTTTATGAATTTGCATCTTATTCTTATTTCCATGAACATACTGTAACGATGCGTTTCGTATGCAGATGCAGGAGCAATCGCACACAGAATATAGGCATGCTAATCAGCAGAGTCTGCTTGTGCGTCGTATTCACATAGCAATGCGAGTAAGATTCATTTTCAGGGGAAATGCACAAAAAGATGCACACCATTAGTAAACACACACGACTAGGTGCTTCTAGAAGGGCTGTTTAATGTGACTGCAGCAACAATGTAGGAGGACACATTTGTAGCATACAGTAGGTATCTTATGCTTAGTTGGCCAGGGCCCTATGCAGAGTCAGGCAGGCGAATACAGTCTATACACCTGTTTTCAGTCGTATGCTTTGCAACAAGGAAAGGGCAGGTGCAAGTGCACAATAACGTCGATGACGGGCATCAAAGCAAACATACGGCGATAGGAGCCTGCTCACAGAGAAGTATATGAGTGACATACACATTTAGTGCTGTGCATGCAATGCAGGGATAATTCAGTTGAACACTACATCAGTACCTACAGTATGAGTTTAAGATGCAGAACCGCCAAGAAAGAGAGCAAGTATGCCTTTGGAAGACAAGAAATTATCTTTGAAAAACTGCAAATGAAGTGTTTGCGTGTGTAAAAATACAATAAATAACCATAATTAAACTTTTCAAAGGGTCAGACCTTTGGAGAGACAATTGGGTAAATGTATGAAGCAGTGATAAGAGTGGAGAAGTGTGCCAGTGCTCTGTATAATTTTATAGTATGCAAATTATAAATGTTACTTCAATGCTGATTGGTTGCCATGGGCAACTTTTCCACTGGCTCACTTCTCCACTCTTATCACTGCTTCATACAATTACCCTAATATCTCTACATAGCAGCAGTTTCCTGCTCCAGACACAATGCATTAGGTATCATTCCCAAACTGCAGTAATAAAGGTAAAACTTCTATTTGGGCTCTTTCACAAGCAGTATTAGCAGACAAAATACCATGCTTTCGAAATTGTATATCATGTGAATTAATTTATGGTATAATTTTAATTCTTATAGGAGTTCTCTTTTAACATCTGCCTGCTTCCAATTAGCAGAACAGCAGTGGCCAAGCGTCCAACTACCTTTACATGAATAAAACACTTATATCTAGTACCTAATGAAGTAGGTTCTCCACATGGTAGAAGAGGGTGAATTTTGAATTTGTAGTGCTGCTGGCGTCTCAGTGCTTCCTTCTGTTGAGAGCACTGAGCAGATGCTGCAGCAGCTGTACAGCTTCCAACTAAAAGGTATCAGAGCTGACACTGACAATTGGATTGCCTCTCTGGCCAATTAGGTAGCAGAAGATCCCTGAAAACCGTGTTTTTATTGTCCAAGCTTCAGAATGCAGTTTACTATTTAGCATACAGAAATGTCCACATTCATTCTTGCTGCAACCATGCCAAGTAGCCTATCTTGGCACGCCAGGTCACGTGAGAATCTTCTAGTATCAGGCGTTTTTCTGCATCTTTTGCCGAAAATGCGTCTTAGTCAATGTGACTAAGAGGAGACTGTGCTGCTTAATTTGATATATAGAACATGTGAAAGAGCCCAAATAGAAGTTACCTTTATTACTGCAGTGTGGGAATCATCTCTAATGCATTGTGTCTGGAGCAGGAGACTGCTGCTATGTGGTAACTTCTTAGGTGTTGTCTCTCCAAAGGTCTGACCCTTTGAAAAGTTTAAATATGGTCATTTAGGGCACAAGAGGAGACCGTGCTGATTAATTTGATATATGGCACTTGTATTTCTGTGTGTGACACAAGTCTCTGAATCTGTATACAAAGTGCTACAATGTAGCAGCCACAGCTTTCTTCCAAGTTCTGTTCTGATCCATATACAGACTCATGCCCTCATTCAGCATGGAAGCAGCTTTGCAAATGCGATCCATAGTAATGTAAATGCAGTAGGAGGTGTTAAACACCTCCTTGCTGCATTTGCGATCCCAGCGCTACGACCGCCTCAGCTTACTCAGGCTGGTCGTCACAGGGGGCCACTGCATCCGAAACACAGACCTTGGCCTCGCCACTCCCGGAAAACGCGGGCGACATGCCCCCATTTCCAGAAACGTCGGCCGTCCCCGCCCCCCAAACGCAGGCCGAGGCTATTGGAAAAATGCGAGCCACACGCAAGACCCACTCTGCATATGCACAGAATGGTTTCTGCGTCTGCACAGTATTCCGATTGCAGGAGATCGCACAAGCAATCCATTCTCAATGAAGGCCTCAGTCACACACAATATACAATTATCATATATCAAATGAATCAGATTCGTGTGTGATGGTTGCACTGTGTTGCGACTAAGACACATTTTTTGTTAAAAAAAAAGACGCCTGACATAAGCAGAGTCTCACAGGACCTGGCAAATCACTTATGTCAGGCTTCTCGCGCTGCATGGCGCATTGAGGCTAGATGTATGAGGACACGTCTGTAGTTTACAGAATGTCAGCATATGACAATTATAGTATCACTGGATAGACATGCAGTGGCTAATGTATAAAGGAAATATTTTCTATGTACCTGGGTTAAAAGTGTCTCCTTTTCTTCAGACTCTGAAGCACCAAGTGGCTCGGACTCATCAATCTTCCTTTGTTCTTCTTTTTGTACCTGAGACGCGTTTGAGAGGTCTGAATTTCTAGGGACCTGAAATCAGAAGTCAGGAAGAGAATTGGCTGCGGACGAACAATGTTATTATACATTCACACTCATATCAATCTTACTTTACAGCACACACTACAGAAATTGAGCAAGGTAAAGCTGATAAAAGGATTGATGGACTTTTCACCATGCAGTATTTGTCAGAAAAACACTGCAGCTGTTCTAATGACCTTACATTTCAAATAAGAACATTTCAGAATGACACACAAATAGTCACCATACAACAGCACATACACCCATCAGCCCTAACATTAAAACTACTGACAGGTGAAGTAAATTACATTGATTATCTTGTTACAATGGAACCTCTCAATGGGTGAGATATTAGGCAGCAAGTGACCTGTCAGTTCTTGAAGGTGATGTGTTGGAAGTGATGAGCGGATTCGGTTTTACTCGGTTTTACTCGGTTCTCAAAACCGAATCTTATTGGCTATCCAAAACACGTGACATCAGTGAGCCAATAAGATTCGGTTTTGAGAACCGAGTAAAACCGAGTAAAACCGAATCCGCTCATCATGAACTTAGGAAAAATTGGCAAGTACAAGGATCTGAGTTACTTTAACAAGTGCCACATGTGTCAGAGCATTAGCAAAATGGCAGATCTTGTGAAGTGTTCCCAGTATGCAGTGGTTAGTAACTATCAAAAGTGGTAATATTATTGTAGTTCTACAAGCATCATCATAACCCAGAGCTTGATGGAACTTTTATTTCCCCAGCCTCATAGCCCAGAGCTATTTGAGTTATTTTCTGTCACATTACGACATCATGATCTCTGACAGTAAGGTAGGACTGGCTCAAATTTTGACAGGGCAGTCTTAAGCCCCCTACACACTCAGCGACCTGCGGCCAAGGTGCAGGTGTCGTAAGGAGTGAAAAAACTTTCACTCCCCACATCACTCGGCCCCATTCCCGATCATGCAAGTCATCCATATCGACCTGCATGTTCAAAAGACGGGAGACCAATGATGAACGAGCACGGGGATGCGCATCGTTTATCGTTGAAGCATCCACACTGAAAGATATGAACGATTTATCGTTCATTTATGAATGATATTGTTCATATATTTCAAAGAAATCGACCAGTGTGTAGGGCCCTTTACATTTCTGTTCTTCCATACTGTGTGTAGCCCAGCCAGCTGCAGTTATTGTGGGAGAGTCCTAAGGTCTAAAGCTGCATACACACTATAAGATTATCTGCCCAATCTTTATGGTTAGAATGAAAATCAGGTAATGTATGACAGCAAATGACAATTGACCATTTGCCCCAAAATTTACGAACTGTCATTATCATCAGTGCACATTTGCACATGCCTACACGTGGTGTAAGATACACCTGGAAACAGGCATATTTACACACTTCGGTCCAACTCTGCATAGCTCGCAGTTCTGCCAATGCACCCTCACTCAACAGGATGTTTTTTTGGGATTTTCAGGTAGTGCCTCAAATGAATGCCCTATTCCAACCATTTATGCCTCTACAGCTGTAAGTGAAGATATGACTCTGCATCACCCATGCTTTCATACACTCAGTCATCATGTAGGCACAGTGCGAAACGACAAAACATTTGCTCCGCCAACAGGTGTATTCTCCACTCTGCATCACCGCCCTATGGGCCTAATTCAGACCTGATCGCTGCTGTGCGTTTTTGTACAGCAGCTGACCAGGTCTGAACTGCGCATGCGCCGGGGTCGCAGGGCGCCGGCACATGCCAGACAGCCAATGGCCATCTGTGCCCGGACTGCGGCAGCTGCACAACGTCACACGCAGCCGCTGTGACCTGGAGAGCGACGAGTAGCTCCCTGCTAGCGTGCAGGAGCTGCGCTGGTAGGGAGCTACTCCTCAGGTACAAAAACATCACTGCCGTGCAATGCTTTTTACCTGTGTGGCGGAGCAGAGCCAAACATGCGGGGCGAACTAGCCCCGTGCTGGGCGTCCCCCCGCATATCTGCTAAAATTAGGCACTATAATGGTAGAGTGAAGCACAGCATAGCATGGGGAGTAGCAAATCCATTAAAGCTGCCAGTGCTGCAATAGATATGCTAAATGAGGACATGAGACAAAGTAGGCTTCCAAACACAATGCTATAGATTATGTACTAGTAAAATTAAATTCAGGGTGTGAGTACTTTGAAGAATGTTGTTGTTGCATAATGGTACTATATGCTCTTACAAACCTGATAAACAGAGGGTACAGGATTGGTTACAGAGAAAGATGACACAAGTAATGGTTGGTCACTTGGAAATATTAAGTATAAGGCTTATGCCTGTAATATAATGCTAAGATCTTATGTTCCGCAAAAAAATCTGCAAATTTGAGGGAATACACAGGAGGAAATACAGTATGTTAAGAATGAGCTACTGGAACAGGTGAAGAAGGTAAAATGTAGTGGGATAGAAAGCAAGGCTAATGTGGTTGTTTTATTCTAACAGAGATGTTTTTCTGCTGCTATTGATTGTCACAGATGGGTCCTCATACACTTATCCTTTTTGCGCCACATGGCGTGAGACCCACACGTAGGGGTTCCTGTGTTGGGTACCCTTTTCCTAATTTTGCTACTTTTTCATCAATGTTGCACCTTAGTTTGCATATAGTGTACTAAGAGGGTCATTCCGAGTTGATCGCTAGCTGAATTTATTCGCAGCGCAGCGATCAGGCAAAAAAATGGCAGTTCTGCGTATGCGGTGCAATGCGCATGCGCGACGTAAGGGCACAATGAACTATGTAGTTTTGCACAGGGTCTAGCTATGCATATCAGTTGCACTGCTTGCTGCAGCATGATTGACATAAAATGGGCGTTTCTGGGTGGCAACTGACGATTTTCAGGGAGTGTGCTGAAAAATGCAGGCGTGCCAGGAAAAACGCAGGCGTGCCTGGGCGAACGCTTGGCGGGTTTGTGATGTCAAATCCGGAACTGAGTAGTTTGAAGTGATCGCAAGCGCTGAGTAGGTTTTGAGCTACTCTGAAACGACACAAATTTTTTTTGCAGGCTCTCTGCGATACAACCGTTCGCACTTCTGCTAAGCTAAAATACACTCCCAGTGGGCGGCAGCATAGCGTTTGCACAGCTGGTAAAACTAGCTAGCGAGCGATCAACTCGGAATGACCCCCTAGGTACTTAGGATTCCTGTTTTCTTTTGCAAAGGAATCGGTATAAAGTTGCAGATAAAGGATAACAATTGACCTGTAGTTTGCCTTTTTACCCTACTTTTCCCTCAATGTTGCTACTTTCCCCTCCTTTGTGTTGCATTTTCCGCAATGTTGCTTCTTTATTCGCTTATAGTTTACTAGGTAGTTAGGACTAGCATGGAAGAACAAATCACAAGCAGCCTGTGAATGGTCCTCCCACTAATCCTTCACCAGGATTTAGCCATGCATGACAGGAGTAGAAGAGCACTGGGTAAAACGACTGCAGCATATAGCAACACCTGAGACCTTGGCTAAGGGAACTTTAAACAATGATCTGATTTATACGTGCAGCTGTGATATTAGTAGCTGTGTGATAATATACTAATGCAACATCCGCCAGAACTAGCATTGGGACACCCACCAGAGTCCTCGTAGCTATCCGCAACTGTGTACAAATACACAGTATCAAAACGCAGATCATGAAAACATTGACTCCATGAGTAAGTCAATGGCCGCACAGCATTGCTGCTGTAACTGAGACAGTGTAGGCATGCTATCTGTGTACGAGATCGCAAATGCTACCTAAGACACGCATCGAAAATGGTCGCAATGCACCTGCGTTTTTGCCATCACTCTTCGTTACCTCCCACAAAACAGTTGCATCCTGTCAATCACTTGCAAATTAATTCTCAATACGTCTGTAATAGCAATTCAATCGCTGCGGCTGGGATGCATGCGTAGACCACCAATAATTGCTAAACTGTGTGAACATCAGAATAGAGTACAAATGAATCAGACCCAATGTTTTGAGGTAATTGGGTAATAAGTATTAGTTTAGGCAGATGCTCCTTTGTTTTTTCTGTATGTTCAAGGATGGTCTTTATAGCATGTACATTTAAATGAAATGCTGCTGCCATCTACTGTCAGAAATGAGTATTTATTCAAGTATTTTATATGAACTTCACACACACAGTAATTCAGACACCATTTTGTTTTCTGTTTTTAAATGCTAAGTTACAAATACAGTATGAAAGAAAATGCTTCACGGTTGGACTACAGTCTTGCTCAGAGTACAGTCTCTATTGCAAAGAAAATGACAGAATACCAGGCTTTCGATAAAAACTATTTCTTTAACACAAGTCTACACACCTTTATGTCTTACTATTAGAAATCTGTCTTTTGCCATGCATGTTGCAGATTCCCTATCCAAAGTCAGTGGCCAACAGATGTAAAGATAAGAGACAGTTGCATTCAGCCACATTTTCTTACATTGTATATACTGTATATACTGTAGATGTTTGGATAATTTCAATAGTTTTTTTCTTTGTATGCACAGATAGCAATAGCATTAATGCCAGTACAGAATCTACAGTATGTCACCTTCAAAATCTCAGACAGTCTTTAAAATCTACTTGAATTCTACGCATTCTACTGTATAAGTTACAGGTATGTTGAGCATAAAAAAGACTGTCAGAACCATACTGTATCTATGCAGGGCTTTAACATTAGATGTTCATCGGTTATTGATGGTTTGTTTCAATATGATTTTATGACAGTGATGGTGGCAATCTTTTGTCCAAGAAATACACCTTAAAATGTTAAGAGCAGTTAGTTTACTCTGCATAGAAAAATGTGGCACAAACCCTGTACACAGCCATCAAGTTATTATTAGCTGTAATTTTACGTGAGGATGATAAATCCTCTGTAGATGGACAATGGGGCTGATTCAGGTTGGATCGCAAAACGTGATCCAACTGCAAATATTATGAATAGGATGCGGGCGCAGCACCCATCCTGTGCATGCGCCGGCCTTTTCTGCGGGGAGGCGCAGAAAATGCGATCACCTCTGCCTGTCAATCAAGCAGAGGCGTTCGCGGGGCGAGGGAGGAGGCGGCAACTCTCCATTTCCTAGGCGAGGACAGAGCGTTGCAGGGGCGTGGCTAACAAATGGGGGGCAGTGCAGTGCAAACGGGGTCGTAGCGTGGGCATGATTGCGGCGGCTGTATGACTTCACACACAGCCGTCACAAACGGGCGCAGGAAGCAACCCTAATTTCTGCTATCAAGGGGCGGGGGGAGAAGCGGCGGTCAGCATGCTGGGCGACCTAATTTGCAATCCAACCTGAATCAGGCCCTATGTACCTTGCCCCGTCCTACCCCTTCCGAAAAAAAGGTAGAATACTGTACATGACAAAGGTCTTTTCACTGCAGTGTTACCGGTACTGCAGCGAAGTAATAGAATCCTAACTCTTCAAGTCAGATCACATTACTTGTTGCTATGTTTGAGGGGTTGATTACATAAGTGTCAAAAGGGAGGGAAAAGGGTGACAAGTAGGAAGAGCTGGAGGCCCCATGGTGCATGTGGAAAGAATTGCTATAAGCATATCATCCTACCAACAAGGCTAAGTATAAAACTATGAGACGGAAACCCAAGTGTGATGATAAATTTGACATTTGTGTATACCTGTCTGTGACTGAGTCCACCAAAAATTTGGTGGATTCTGATTTTATTGAAATAAGTCTTGTTGTCCAATTGGAAATAAACTGTACTTCACTATATATTCCTCAATCTCTGATTTTTTGGAGGAACATGAATTGAAGAAGGAACTGGTTATGAAATTCGTTGGAGGGATTGAAATTCTTTATGGCAGAAAATTCCTGATAAAGTGACTCTTGTGAAATTGTATCTGGTACTATTGCAGAGGGTACGTACATCTGCACACTGTGATTTGGGACTGTGTCTCAATCTGTATACAAAGTGCTACAATTCCAGTGGCTGTGACTTTTTTAACTCCACGTTCTGTTGTGATTATAGATTCAGGCTCTCACACATACAGTATATACAAGTGTCACATATCAAATGAATCCTTGCAGTCTCAGGAAGAGCTACTGTCACACGGCATTGTGACTAAGATGCAAACGTGAGAGAAAAAAAAATGCAAAAAGACGCTCTGCACAAGCTGAGTCGCACGGGACCTGATAGCTCTCTACATCCTGTCTTCTCACGCCTCATGGCGTATTGAGGCTAGGTGTATGAGAACACATCTGTACGGCTCATTCAGAGCTACAGATGTGTCCTCCCTCGTCGTTGCTGCAGTCACTAGTCGTGAACGCCTTTACTAAGGCTGAGCATCTTTTCGGACATCTTTTTCCCCAAAAAATGTGTCTCTGTATACGCAATGCAGAGTTATCTCAACAAAGTCTGCATGTGCATCTTATTCACACAGCGATGTAAGACTCATTTTTTAAGTAAAAAACGAAGCTTGGCACTGGCCGAGTTGCACGGGAGCTGGCAGCTCTCATACGCCCTGTGTGCTGTGACTAATTACGAATGGAGGCTAGATGAGGAAGGATGCCTCTGTAACATAATGCTATTGTTTTCTTTTATTTCTTTCATAAAACTTAAAATGGCGTATTACTAAACTAGATAATAAATATTACATGGCTAAAAGTACAGTTGTGGACATTCAAATATCACACCCATAATGCCATGGGCATTAATACTAAATTCCAATCTTCTGAGAATGTTTTGGAACATGGCTGCTGGGATTCACATCCATTCTGCCACAAGATCATTGGGAAGGTTGGTCGCTGATGCTGGGTTGGAGCTGAGGTTAGGGATCTGTGCAGGTCAGTCAATTTCTGCCATATAAAACTCAGTAAACTACAGTATTTTCCAATAGACCTTGTTGTGAGCACAGAGGAGTTGTAATACTGAAACAGGAAAGGGAACGCTAGAAGAAAACAATTCTATAGAATGACATTGTATGTAGCAGCTTTAACATTTCACTTCACTGCACTTAAAAGGCCAAATCATTCTATTTCTCCTGGCCTCACAGATATAAAACGTGTCACTAGCCTCTGCAAGCCCTGGGCTAATGTGAAAAAACTTAGCCCTGCTATTTATTGAATGGAGGTGGAGTTGCTACTGAATCTCATTTACGGGAGATGAAAGTGTTATAACTGGTTAGCAGAGCTTAGTTTGGGATGCATCTACTGGATCAATCCTTAATCAGAAATAAAACGTATTGCATTACCTTTGGTGAGTCAAACATGGAAGTGAATCTGTGATGATTTGGACAGGAAATATCTTGGTATTTTGCTGGTAATAGAATTATGCTCAAGGGACAAATTACTGTCAGTAACTACATGCAACCCATGAGACAGATGTTTTCCCAACAATGATTTAAGTTTCCAAGTTGACAAAGCCATCAGACTCAGAGGTAGAAGAGTCTATTCTCTGTTTGAGGAGCATAAAGATTACTTCAACACCTTCCCTGGCCAGAACAATCACCAGGCTTAAAAATCATCAAACCACTGTGGTCAGATTTAAAGAGCAGCACGTGAGGCAGAGTCCCTTCTTCATCATCTCTCAAGCAACTCAGTCATTCATGAACTGTGGTACAACATTCCACTAGGTGCTAATCAGTTTATTGCATGGAGCATACAAGCGGTATTACAGGAAAATGGTTGCCTTGTTAAGGAAATCAATTTATTGTAATGTGCTTCGGTTTTTTTTGGGGGGTTTTTTTTTGGGGGGGGGGGCTTTCCCCCTGTATGTATATCATGGTTCTAAATTATTACCAAAATACCATCAAGAAAAGTGTTCACTAACAGAGCATATGCTATACCCGTTAATAGTGATTCCTGAATTACAGACAATGGAGGTCATTCCGAGTTGTTTGCTCGCAAGGCGATTTTAGCAGAGTTGCTCACGCTAAGCCGCCGCCTACTGGGAGTGAATCTTAGCATCTTAAAATTGCGAACGAAGTATTCGCAATATTGCGATTACACACCTCGTAGCAGTTTCTGAGTAGCTCCAGACTTACTCGGCATCTGCGATCAGTTCAGTGCTTGTCGTTCCTGGTTTGACGTCACAAACACTCCCAGCGTTCGCCCAGACACTCCTCCGTTTCTCCGGCCACTCCTGCGTTTTTTCCGGAAACGGTAGCGTTTTTTCCCACACGCCCATAAAACGGCCTGTTTCCGCCCAGTAACACCCATTTCCTGTCAATCACATTACGATCGCCAGAACGATGAAAAAGCCGTGAGTAAAATTACTAAGTGCATAGCAAATTTACTTGGCGCAGTCGCAGTGCGGACATTGCGCATGCGCATTAAGCGGAAAATCGCTGCGATGCGAAGATTTTTACCGAGCGAACAACTCGGAATGAGGGCCAATATTGCTACAGTATACTGAAAGCAGAATATAATTCAAAAGCTTCACATTTTGAAAGACATGATAAAAACTTTAATTCCCACTACATTACTGATCTCTGTGACTCTTTGTATGTTTCTTTTTCCTTAAGCTACAAGTATAGATCTTTTTTTTTTTTTCATTGGGTTTTATATTAACCATTTACAAGTGGTGTATACGGAAGCCTCTGATATTAATTTAGTGTGTCTAATAACTCATACAATATAGATACGTCATTATATAGTTATGGTTCTCACCTGTGCTTTTTCACAAAACATATTGCTTTTTTGTGAGTGTTCCACAGAAAAAGACCAGACTTAGTATTACAAAATAATATCTTTTATGATATTTTCAGTGAGATTTGTTGCCTTTATTAAATGTGTTCCCTCTAGAGGGAGCTGGCAGATAAAAATGTTATAAAGGATATATATATAAATGTCTGCTACAATATTGTGACTGACGATACAGTTAAATCAGGAGCGTGAAAACTAATTGCCAGTTCTCATAACTTGAAAAGCCATAACTCTGTATACAACTATACATGTAATACAAAGTGTATGTTACTGTACACACACACACACACATATACATATATATTATATATATAGTATACAGTACTATATATATATATATATATATATATATATATACACGTATATGCTGTGATCTTTCATCCCACCTGTATATAGCGAGGATCCCTTGCAAGCAGGACTATATGGACCATAAACCTCTGACTGGATAACAACTTCTCCACTTGCTGGGTAATATACCGGACTTACAGACATTGCCATCATTGCATCAACAACTACTATGCCCCCATGTCTTAAAGGGCTTGGTTTTTACAGTATCCCCTACATATAAATGAGAATTGAGACCAATTTGTTTATAGTGAGACCAGCCGTGTGATCTTTAGAGCTTGCCAATTCATATTAGGTTATGCGCATATATATGTGTGTCAATATATATATATATATATATATATATATATATATATATTGTACTTTTATTAAACTTTATTTCTAAAAAAAAACAATCGCAGTGCACAACATTCTTTTCCATCCTGAAACGCTACTTTCTTTTGGTACAATTTTTAACATTTATAGGAGCCTTACACACTCCTACAGTAGAAGCTAATAGTTGCGCAGACACAGCCCTCCCTCTTTTCTTGGCTCAATAAATAAGATAACAAGACCTCTCCCTGCGTAAATGTATTCAACTCGTACATATGCATACTATCATTAGTATGGCCTTGGAACAGAAAATTTTTCCACATAATCCCCATAGAAAACAGTATCAAGCACCTGAGGCCAGGACATGATGGCTTGCTGAACTTCAATGTCAGTTGCAAATCAATTTCCACTTAGGTGCTTCTTCAAAGGTCCAAAGACACACCTCAATGTTTGACCATGTTTCCGCCATCCCTGCCACTTTACAATTGATGTTGGGACAGCATGGCTGATATAAGGCGCAGTCTAATAGCCATGAGTGGAAGCAGTGGTCTGCCTGTTCTGGCCAGGAGGGAAATGCAAGAATGAAACAGAGAACATTACACATGTGAGAGGTCTTGTTACCTTACTTACTGAACCACCCTCGTATGAGGGGGTATGCGATACATTTCTGGATGTGCAGTGCATAGGTAGAGTAGGCATAATCTAAATGTCTGGTTGTGAACTGTAATCTCTGACTAAAGTTCTTCTGAAATGTTAAGTCACAGGATAGTATATAAACAGCACAGCACACAAAAGAAGTCAACATGTTTACTTTCTTCACAAACATTTTGAGGCGCACCAGAGGACACTGGAGAACCATAATCTTCTATGACTACAAGAATGGTCTGCGACAGAAGAGTTTTGACCGTCTGTAAGCTGCTTTTGGAGAGGAAGAACCGGTGTTTGAGTGGTTTGAGAATTTCGGTGCAGAAGACTGGAAGATGAGGAGCACTGCGGCAGACCTGTGTTCGCCATCTTCGAGGACAAAGTTTCTGCCGTGTGGGCCTTGTTGAGTTGGACACCAGGGTGATGGTGGACAAGTTTGAGAAGGAGATAGGCATCTCAATGGGATCCATCCGCTTGATACTCCATGAAAAGCTTGGCCTGAGCAAGGTTTCTGCATGCTGTGTGCCCCATCAGCTGACTCGAGAGCAGGAGGCTCAGGTGACTTGGTGCCACAACATGCTGGCCAGCTTTGGTGGCAGTCGCTCAAACTCTGTCTGGAAGATCATCAGTAGCGATGAAGCCTGGATCTACACCTGGATCTACAGTTTCTACCCCGAGACCAAACAGCAGTCTGCCCAGTGGACCCCAGTTGGAGGGGCGCGGCCACAGAAGTTCCCAAGTGAGCGCAGTGTGGTCAAGAAGATGCTGGCTGTTTTTGTGGCCAAGACTGGTCATGCAGCTACTGTGCCACTTTTGCAGCACGGTACCGTCAATGGGGATTGGTAAACCAACCACTGCCTGCCACAAGTGCTGGAAGCCATTTCCAGGCGCTATTTAAGAACTCGCAGTCGTTGTGCCCTTCTCCATCATGACAATGCACCTGCCACAATTCCAGGAAAGCAATGTATTTTCTGGCCCATGAACACATACAGGAGCTTGTTCATCCGCCGTACAGTCCAGACCTGGCCCCATGCAACTTCTTTGTGTGCTCACGAATTAAGCGTAAGATGCGTAGGATTCGATTTCAGTCAGCAGAAGCTGAAGTGAAGACGTTCAGCCAGCAAGTAGAAGACATGGGCCAGCTGCTTCACCAAGTGGTTTGAGCACATACAACTTTGCATAGACTCATCTAGCAAATACTTGGAAAAAATAAGATTTTACTTACCGGTAAATCTATTTCTCGTAGTCCGTAGTGGATGCTGGGGACTCCGTAAGGACTATGGGGAATAGACGGGCTCCGCAGGAGACAGGGCACTCTAAGAAAGAATTAGGACTACTGGTGTGCACTGGCTCCTCCCTTTATGTCCCTCCTCCAGACCTCAGTTAAGGAAACTGTGCCCGGAAGAGCTGACAGTACAAGGAAAGGATTTTGGAATCCAGGGTAAGACTCATACCAGCCACACCAATCACACCGTATAACTTGTCATAACTTACCTAGTTAACAGTATGAACAACAACAGAGCATCAGACAACCTGAAGCAAACATAACATAACCCTTAGTTAAGCAATAACTATATATAAGTATTGCAGAAGAAGTCCGCACTTGGGACGGGCGCCCAGCATCCACTACGGACTACGAGAAATAGATTTACCGGTAAGTAAAATCTTATTTTCTCTAACGTCCTAGTGGATGCTGGGGACTCCGTAAGGACCATGGGGATTATACCAAAGCTCCCAAACGGGCGGGAGAGTGCGGATGACTCTGCAGCACCGAATGAGCAAACACAAGGTCCTCCTCAGCCAGGGTATCAAACTTGTAGAATTTTGCAAATGTGTTTGAACCCGACCAAGTAGCTGCTCGGCAAAGCTGTAATGCCGAGACCCCTCGAGCAGCCGCCCTTCCTTGTGGAATGGGCTTTTACAGATTTTGGATGCGGCAATCCAGCCGCAGAATGAGCCTGCTGAATCGTGTTACAGATCCAGCGAGCAATAGTTTGCTTTGAAGCAGGAGCACCCAGCTTGTTGGATGCATACAGGATAAACAGCGAGTCAGTTTTCCTGACTCCAGCCGTTCTGGCTACATAAATCTTCAAAGCCCTGACTACATCTAGTAACTTGGAATCCTCCAAGTCACGAGTAGCCGCAGGCACCACAATAGGTTGGTGCACCACAATAGGTTGGTTCAAATGAAAGGATGACACCACCTTCGGCAGAAATTGCGGACGAGTCCGTAACTCTGCCCTGTCCATATGGAAAACAGATAGGGGCTTTTACATGACAAAGCCGCCAATTCTGACACACGCCTAGCCGAAGCTAAGGCCAATAGCATGACCACTTTCCACGTGAGATACTTTAACTCCACGGTCTTAAGTGGCTCAAACCAGTGAGATTTCAGGAAACTCAACACCACGTTAAGATCCCAAGGTGCCATTGGTGGCACAAAAGGGGGCTGAATATGCAGCACTCCCTTTACAAATGTCTGAACCTCAGGAAGAGAAGCCAGTTCCTTTTGAAAGAAAATGGATAGGGCCGAAATCTGGACCTTTATGGACCCTAATTTTAAGCCCATAGTCACTCCCGACTGTAGGAAGTGAAGGAACCGCCCCAGCTGGAATTCCTCTGTAGGGGCCTTCCTGGCCTCACACCAAGCAACATATTTTTGCCATATACGGTGATAATGTTTTGCTGTCACGTCCTTCCTAGCCTTTATCAGCGTAGGAATAACTTCATCCGGAATGCCTTTTTCCGCTAGGATCCGGCGTTCAACCGCCATGCCGTCAAACGCAGCCGCGGTAAGTCTTGGAACAGACAGGGCCCCTGTTGCAACAGATCCTGTCTGAGAGGCAGGGGCCATGGGTCCTCTGTGAGCATTTCTTGCAGTTCCGGGTACCAAGTCCTTCTTGGCCAATCCGGAACAATGAGTATTGTTCTCACTCCTCTTTTTCTTACGATTCTCAGCACCTTGAGTATGAGAGGAAGAGGAGGAAACACATAGACCGACTGGAACACCCACGGTGTTAGTAGTGCGTCCACAGCTATCGCCTGAGGGTCTCTTGACCTGGCGCAATACTTTTGTAGCTTTTTGTTGAGGCGGGATGCCATCATGTCCACCTGTGGCAGTTCCAATCGATTTGTAATCTGTGTGAAAACTTCTTGATGAAGTCCCCACTCTCCTGAGTGGAGGTCGTGCCTGCTGAGGAAGTCTGCTTCCCAGTTGTCCACTCCCGGAATGAACACTGCTGACAGTGCTTGCACGTGATTCTCTGCCCAACGAAGAATCCTGGTGGCTTCTGCCATCGCCACCATGCTTCTTGTGCCGCCCTTGCGGTTTACATGAGCCACTGCGGTGATGTTGTCTGATTGAATCAGCACCGGTTGGTTGCGAAGCAGAGGCTCCGCTTGACTCAGTGCATTGTATATGGCCCTTAGTTCCAGGATATTGATGTGCAGACAAGCCTCCTGACTTGACCACAGCCCTTGGAAGTTTCTTCCCTGGGTGACTGCCCCCCACCCTCGGAGGCTTGCATCCGTGGTCACCAGGACCCAGTCCTGTATGCCGAACCTGCGGCCCTCGAGAAGGTGAGCACTCTGCAGCCACCACAGAAGAGACACCCTGGCCCTGGGGGATAGGGTGATCAGCCGATGCATCTGAAGATGCGATCCGGACCACTTGTCCAACAGATCAAACTGAAAGTTTCTCGCATGGAACCTGCCGAAGGGAATGGCTTCGTATGACGCCACAATCTTTCCCAGGACTCGCGTGCATTGATGCACCGACACCTGTTTTGGTTTTAAGAGGTCTCTGACCAGAGTCACGAGCTCCTGGGCCTTCTCCTCCGGGAGAAACACCTTCTTCTGGTCTGTGTCCAGAATCATGCCCAAGAAGGGCACTCTCGTCGTAGGAATCAGCTGCGACTTTGGAATATTCAGAATCCAGCCGTGCTGTTGTAACACCTCCCGAGAGTGTGCTACGCTGATCAGCAACTGCTCTCTGGACCTTGCATTTATGAGGAGATCGTCCAAGTATGTAATAATTGTGACTCCTTGCTTTCGCCGGAGCATCATCATTTCTGCCATTACCTTGGTAAATATACTCGGTGCCGTGTACAGACCAAACGGCAACGTCTGGAATTGGTAATGACAGTCCTGTACCACAAATCTGAGGTACTCCTGATGAGGTGGATAAATGGGGACATGCAGGTAAGCATCCTTTATGTCCAGAGACACCATAAAATCCCCCTCTTCCAGGCTTGCGATGACCGCTCTCAGCGATTCCATCTTGAACTTGAACCTTTTCAGGTAAATGTTCAGGGATTTTAAATTCAATATGGGTCTGACCGAACCGTCCGGTTTCGGAACCAACAAACATTGTGGAATAGTAACCCCTTCCCAGTTGAGGGAGGGGAACCTGTACCACCACCTGCTGGAGATATAATTTGTGAATTGCCGCTAACACTACTTCCCTTTCTATGGGGGAAGCTGGCAGGGCCGATTTGAGGTAACGGTGAGGGGGCATCACTTCGAATTCCAGCTTGTATCCCTGAGACACAATCTGTATAGCCAAGGGAGCCACCTGTGAGCGAACCCACTGGTGGCTGAAATTTCGGAGACGCGCCCCCACCGCTCCTGGCTCCACCTGTGGAGCCCCAGCGTCATGCAGTGGATTTTGTGGAAGCCAGGGAGGACTTCTGTTCTTAGGAACTAGCTGTATTGTGCAGCTTCTTTCCTCTACCCCTGCCTCTGGCAAGAAAAGACGCACCTCGGACTTTCTTGCCTCTGTGCGATCGAAAGGAGTGCATTTGGTAATACGGTGCTTTCTTAGGTTGTGTGGGAATATATGGCAAAAAATTTGACTTCCCAGCCGTAGCTGTGGAAACTAGGTCCGAGAGACCGTCCCCAAACAATTCCTCACCCTTATAAGGTTAAACCTCCATGTGCTTTTTTGAGTCGGCATCACCTGTCCATTGCCGAGTCCACAGGACCCTTCTGGCAGAAATTGACATTGCATTTATTCTAGAGCCCAGTAGGCAAATGTCTCTTTGGGCTTCCCTCATATATAGGACAGCGTCTTTTATATGCCCCAGGGTCAGTAATATAGTATCCTTGTCCAAGGTATCAAGTTCCTCAGACAGAGTATCTGTCCATGCTGCTACAGCACTACACATCCAGGCCGACGCAATTGCCGGCCTCAGTAGGGTACCTGAATGTGTATAAACGGACTTCAGGATACCTTCCTGCTTCCTATCCGCAGGATCTTTTAGGGAGGACGTATCCTGTGACGGCAGGGCCACCGTCTTAGATAAGCGTGTTAAAGCTTTGTCTACCCTAGGGGAGGATTCCCAGCGTAACCTGTCCGTTGGCGGGAAAGGATACGCCATAAGTAACCGTTTGGAAATCTGCACTTTCCTATCAGGAGAATCCCAAGCTTTTTCACATAACTCATTTAACTCATGTGAAGGGGGAAAAGTCACTTCTTGCCTTTTTCCCCCAAACATATAAACCCTCTTGTCAGAGACCGGGTCTACCTCTGAAATGTGCAATACATCCTTCATTGCTATAAACATGTAGCGGATGGCTTTAGCCATTTTAGGCTGCAACTTTGCATCATCACCATCGACACTGGAGTCAGAATCCGTGTCGATATCTGTGTCAACAATCTGGGATAGTGGGCGCTTCTGAGACCCTGACGGCCTCTGCGCTGTAGGATCAGGCATGGGTTGAGACCCTGACTGTCCCAAGGCTTCAGCTTTATCCAACCTTTTATGCAAGGAGTTTACATTATCATTTAACACCTTCCACATATCCATCCAATCAGGTTTCGGCGCCGTCGGCGGCGACCCCACATTCATCTGCACCTGCTCTGCTTCCACATAGTCTTCCTCGTCAAACATGTCGACACAATCGTACCGACACACCACACACACAGGGGATGCTCTATTTGAAGACAGAACCCCCACAAGGCCTTTTGGAGAGACAGAGAGAGAGTATGCCAGCACACACCCCAGCGCTATATAACCCAGGAATTACACAGTAACTTAGTGTTTACCCAGTAGCTGCTGTATTAGTGATTTTGCGCTAAATTTATGTGCCCCCCCTCTCTTTTTACCCTCTTTCTACCGTGATTCTGCAGGGGAGAGCCTGGGGAGCTTCCTCTCAGCGGAGCTGTGGAGAGAAAATGGCGCTGGTGAGTGCTGAGGAAGAAGCCCCGCCCCCTCAGCGGCGGGCTTCTGTCCCGCCATTTTGTGTAAAATAATGGTGGGGGCTCATGCATATATACAGTGCCCAGCTGTATATATGCTCTATTATGCCAGGAGGTACTCAATTGCTGCCCCAGGGCGCCCTCCCCTGCGCCCTGCACCCTACAGTGACCGGAGAGTGCGGGTTTAATGTGGGAGCAATGGCGCATAGCTGCAGTGCTGTGCGCTACCTCATATGAAGACAGGAGTCTTCTGCCGCCGATTTTGAAGTCTTCTTGCTTCTCTCGCCGGCTTCTGTCTTCTGGCTCTGCGAGGGGGACGGCGGCGCGGCTCCGGGATCGGACGACCAAGGGTGAGTTCCTGTGTTTGATCCCTCTGGAGCTAATGGTGTCCAGTAGCCTAAGAAGCACGACCTATCCGCAGTTAGTAGGTTTGCTTCTCTCCCCTCAGTCCCATGTAGCAGAGAGTCTGTTGCCAGCAGATCTCTCTGAAAAAAAAAAAATCCTAATAAAATACTTTCTTATTAGCAAGCTCAGGAGAGCTCACTAAAGTGCACCCAGCTCTGACCGGGCACAGATTCTAACTGGGGTCTGGAGGAGGGACATAGAGGGAGGAGCCAGTGCACACCTGTAGTCCTAATTCTTTCTTAGAGTGCCCTGTCTCCTGCGGAGCCCGTCTATTCCCCATGGTCCTTACGGAGTCCCCAGCATCCACTAGGACGTTAAAGAAAAATGTAATATGCACTTTGTTTGTAAATAAAATACTTTTTGTGCATTCGAAAACTTATTGCACACCCCTAGTATTATGTTAATTTGTCCATGATAGAAAAAAGAATTAACGCTCCTGTTGTCTAGAATTTGTCTTAATTTTTTTCCAGTGCCCTGCATATCAGGTAGGAATAATTTTTTAGCTTGTATTTTTTTTAAATCTATTTTTACACAAATTAGGGGAGCCTGAGCTCTTCCATAAAGTGTGGCACGAGGGTAAGTCTTCACTGCACTGTCCGCTTGCTTTCAGCATGAATGTACCAGCATGCCTTCAGCATGTATGCTAAAAAAATGCAAAATCATGCACTTGGGTCTCAAAAACCCAAAGGCTAAATATAGTATCAAGGGTACTATAATGGAAACTACTGAGGAGGAAAGGGATTTAGGAGTCACTATTTCAAGTGACTTGAAGGCAGGAAAGCAATGCAACAAAGCAATGAGAAAGGCAAGTCAGATGCTTGGTTGCATAGGGAGAGGAATCAGTAGCAGGAAAAAAGAAGTGATAATGCCACTGTATAGGTCATTGGTGCGGCCCCATCTGGAATACTGTGTCCAGTTCTGGAGACCATATCTCCAGAAGGATATAAATACATTAGAGAGTGTACAAAGAAGGGCAACTAAAATGGTGCATGGCCTACATCACAAAACGTACCCGGAAAGGCTAAAAGATCTTAACATGTATAGTTTGGAGGAGAGAAGGGAAAGGGGAGACATGATAGAAACTTTCAAATATATCAAGGGTCTTAACAAAGTTCAGGAGGGAAACATTCTTCAAAGGAAGAGAAGTATTAGAACTCGAGGACATACACTGAGACTGGAGGGGGGGAGGTTCAGGGGAAATTTAAGGAAAAATTACTTCACAGAAAGGGTAGTGGATAAGTGGAATAGTCTCCCATCAGAGGTGGTAGAGGCTAAGACTGTAGAGCAATTTAAACATGCTTGGGATAGGCATATGAATATCCTTACAAAGAATTAAGGTTCAAAAAGGGTTGAGATTACCTAAAGGATAAAAAAAAAGGGGCAGACTAGATGGGCCAAGTGGTTCTTATCTGCCGTCAAATTCTATGTTTCTATGTTACCTTGTCCACATCACATTTACACCTCTGTACTCAGCTACAACTGCAGTTCAAGGGCTAATTCAGGGTCGCAGACATGGCCGCGTCTTTTGCCACAGCCACTTCTTTATGCTAATGCCAATTTCTACAAAACTAAGACATCTTTAGATGCACCATCCTAACTCGCACCAGCCATATGGGAGGCACAGTTCATCTTGGTGCATCTTTAGATGCACCATTCAAACTTGCACCAGCCATATGGCAGGCACAGTTTCTGCATTTTACCATGGCATCCTGTGTAAGCAGTTGTGCGTCTTTAGGCGCAACCAATGTCAGGCGTCTGCCTAGCCACCCCTGTTACCTCCCAGGAACGCCCACTGCAATCCACACTCCCTGCATCCAAATTTGTTGTGCGTCTCCATGCAGTAACCATCACGACACATAAGCAGTGTAGCTTGGACACATGCACAGTACTTATCATACAATTCAGAATTGCTCACGGTTCACGTGTGGTTCTGAATCAGGCCCTAAGTGTACCTATTACCAATTTTTGGTAAAGAGTAGCACTGTTCCACCCAACCCTTTTATCACATTGTTGTAGGCAGTGAGGCCTAATAGGGAATGTACTCCTCTTGACAAGCAGGCCTTTTCAGAGAGAGGTAGGTTTCAGCAATGAAATAATTTCAAATAAAGTTACCTGACCACATTATTCTTCGTACTCCAAAATGGCAGTGGAGCCTGCAGAAGCATGGACTTTCCAATCAATGAAATCTACACACATGACCCAGCCCAGACAACAGTAGCAGTGCTGAGATGACAGTGTATCTATATACAGAATCCAGTGCCAACCTGTCTCCTTCAGTCCATCCATTTTGCAGATTGAGGAGAAACAGAGTTACTTTGCTGGAGTACTGAGGAAATTTCAAAAAGGGTAAATACATCTTACCTACAGTAGGTGGTAGGATATCCTAATTACTGAAATGAACACCTTAATACTCATTTAGAGAACATGGTTAACGAAATTCTAAAAATAGTAAGTGAAGAAAAAAGCAGTACTGTGAGTTAAAATAAGGATTCCACTGACTTATGTTTAGCACTTCACTAAATTGGTGGACACAATCATATGCATCTTCATGCTAGTTTGAAAAAATGTTCACACTATAAAAAAATGCGTGCCCGAAGCATGGAGAGCACAGCAAACTAGCGAGGTGCCTTGCTGTCAGGATTCCGGAGTCGATCTCCTGATCACCAGGATCCTGACCGTCGGGATTTCATACTGCACCCGTCTATAATATAAGTGTATTATCTGTGTTTAGTTATTATTAAGTGATTTCATATACAACCACCAGCCATAATATTAAACCCACCTACCTAACAGGTCCCTGGTGCCACCAAAACAACTCTGACCTGTTTAGGTTTGGACTCCACAAGACCTCGGAAGGTGTACTGTGATAACTGGCACCAAGATTCTAGCAGCAGATCCCTTAAGTTGTGGAAGTTGCGAGGTGGGGCCTCCATGGTTCGGACTTGTTTTTCCAGCACATCCCACAGATGCTCAGTCACGTTAAACTTTGGGGAATTTGGAGGCCAAGTCAACAACTTGAATGCTTTGTCATATTCATCAAACCATTCCTGAACAGTTTTTGTGGTGTGGCAGGGCGCATTATCCTACTGATAATCAGGGAATACCTCGCATGAAGGGGTGTACTTGGCCTGCCACAATGTTATGCCCAGAGCACCACAGTGCCTCTGCCCGCTTGCCTTCTTCCCATTGAACATCCTGGTGCCATCTCTTCTCCAGATTAACAACGCATGTTCACATGATGTTAAAAAAAAATCTGATTCATCAGACCAGGCCATTTCTTACATTGCTCCATGGTCCAGTTCTGACGCTCACTTGCCCATTGTAGGTGCTTTCAGTGGTGCTGGTCATGGGTCAGCATGGGCACTCTGACCAGTCTGTGCCTACGCAGCACCATATGTGGCAAGCAGTAATGCGTTCTGACACATTTATATCACTGAAGCACTAACTTTTTCAGCAATTTAAGAAACAGTAGCTCTTCTGCAGGATCAGAATAGACAGGTTAACTTTCACTCCCTACGTGCATCAATGAGCCTTGAGCGCCCGTAGTAGGAACATCTCACAAGGGATTAGGTAAAATATTCTGGTGGTGACCATCCAGAAAGTCACAATACTGGCAGCTAAATCCCAATGGTCAAAATTCTGAGAATTTTTGTGAGCATTCTAATCTTAACCCACCCTTCCCGCAGCCTATACCTAACCTGCCCTTTCATCAGCCTAATACTAACCATCTCTTTCGGCAGCCTAACCCTAAAAGTCCCCTCCCCCAGCCTAACCCTATACTAACCCTAACACTCACCGTTGGGATTCGTCTGTATTTTGACCATCGGTATACCGCAGTCAGTATTGTGACCTCTGGGATCATGACTACATCCCCCTCATAAGACCTGTGGTTTTCATGATGTATAGTCATCACTATTTGGCCTTTGTCAAAGTCGCTCAGATCCTTATGCGTGCCAGTTTTTGCTGTTTCCAGCACAACTTCAAGAACTGACTGTTCACTTTCTGCCTAACATATCCCACCCTTGACAGGAGACATTAAAATAAGATAATCAATGTTATTCACTTCACCTGCCAGTGAATGTAATGTTATGGCAAATGGATGTATATTTCTTCATTCAGAAGATAAACTGAAGTTGATACTCAGTAGTTCAGGGTCAGTAATATAATAGGGTGTTATGGTAGAATTAAGTTGTTAGAAGGTAGAACAACAAAACAATTAAGTATCACAGTATGACATGCTGGTGTTAAGCACTGTGCTGTATCAGGTTATTTAATCCCCAAAATAATAAAATATAATAATAATGCATATAGATTGTTTGTGTATTTATAAGTTAAACATTTGTTTCCAATATTGCTGATAATGTTAATTTTGAGATTTTAACAAACCAAACCTGCAGTGTCAGAGCCTGACAGTGTGATATACAAAGTCAGTAAAGTATATCATCCTTCAATGTACATATCTTCATTTGTATGAGCAGTCATTATAAATAACACATCCTCTCTATTACTGCAGGGGTATAGCCTGTCAGTGTGTTACAGATATTATATGTTAGGAGATGAATGAAATCCTAATTTTGTATAATATTGCAACTATTAATTGCACCGTAATAGAGAGCTCATGACTCAGAAACCATTCTTGCAGTGGAAACAGCTAAAAATAAGATTTTACTTACCGGTAAAACTATTTCTCGTAGTCCGTAGAGGATGCTGGGACTCCGTAAGGAGCATGGGGAATAGACGGGCTCCGCAGGAGATAGGGCACTTTAAGAAAGCTTTGGATTCTGGGTGTGCACTGGCTCCTCCCTCTATGCCCCTCCTCCAGACCTCAGTTAGGGAAACTGTGCCCAGTGGAGATGGACAGTACGAGGAAGGATTTTTGTAAACCTAAGGGCGAGATCCATACCAGCCACACCAATCACACCGTATAACTTGTGATAAACTACCCAGTTAATAGTATGAACAAAAACATAGCCTTGGGTCAACCGATAAACTATAACATAACCCTTATGTAAGCAATAACTATAAACAAGTCTTGCAGAAGAAGTCCGCACATGGGACGGGCGCCCAGCATCCTCTACGGACTACGAGAAATAGATTAACCGGTAAGTAAAATCTTATTTTCTCTAACGTCCTTGAGGATGCTGGGACTCCGTAAGGACCATGGGGATTATACCGAAGCTCCCAAATGGGCGGGAGAGTGCGGATGACACTGCAGCACCGATTGAGCAAACAGGAGGTCCTCCTCAGCCAGGGTATCAAACTTATAGAACTTTG
This sequence comes from Pseudophryne corroboree, assembly GCF_028390025.1. Lineage (NCBI taxonomy): Eukaryota > Metazoa > Chordata > Amphibia > Anura > Myobatrachidae > Pseudophryne > Pseudophryne corroboree. Next base: position 284,685,862 of record NC_086451.1, read on the forward strand.
CAAAGGTGTTTGACCCCGACCAAGTAGCTGCTCGGCACAACTGTAATGCCGAGACCCCTCGGGCAGCCGCTCAAGAAGAGCCCACCTTCCTAGTGGAATGGGCCTTAACCGATTTAGGCAATGGTAATCCTGCCGTAGAATGCGCCAGCTGAATCGTGTTACAGATCCAGCGAGCAATAGTCTGCTTTGAAGCAGGAACGCCAACCTTGTTGGCCGCATACAGAACAAACAGAGCTTCAGTCTTCCTGATCCTAGCCGTTCTGATCACATAAATCTTCAAAGCCCTGACCACATCCAGGGACTCGGAATCCTCCAAGTCCCGTGTAGCCACAGGCACGACAATAGGTTGGTTCACATGAAAAGATGAGACCACTTTTGGCAGAAATTGAGGACGAGTCCTCAACTCTGCCCTATCCACGTGAAAAAACAAGTATGGGCTTTTATGTGATAAAGCCGCCAATTCTGAAACACGCCTTGCCGAAGCTAATGCCAACACCATGACCACTTTCCACGTGAGGTATTTCAACTCCACTGTTTTGAGTGGTTCAAACCAAGGTGACTTGAGGAAATGTAACACCACGTTAAGATTCCAAGGCGCCACCGGAGGTACAAAGGGAGGCTGAATATGCAGCACTTCCTTCACAAAAGTCTGTACTTCAGGAAGAGAGGCCAATTCTCTTTGAAAGAAAATGGATAAGGCCGAAATTTGGACCTTTATGGACCCTAATTTTAGGCCCAAATTCACTCCTGTTTGAAGGAAGTGAAGTAGACGGCCCAAATGGAACTCCTCCATAGGAGCAGCTCTGGCCTCACACCAAGAAACATATTTTCGCCATATACGGTGATAATGTTTCAACGTCACGTCTTTCCTAGCCTTGATCAGGGTAGGAATGACCTCCTCCGGAATCCCTTTTTCCGCTAGGATCCGGCGTTCAACCGCCATGCCGTCAAACGCAGCCGCGGTAAGTCTTGGAACAGACAGGGCCCCTGCTGCAGCAGGTCCTGCCTTAGAGGAAGAGGCCACGGATCTTCTGTGAGCAACTCTTGCAGCTCCGGATACCAAGTCCTCCGTGGCCAATCTGGAACAATGAGGATTGTTCTGACCCTGCTTATTCTTATTATTCTCAACACCTTGGGTATGAGAGGAAGAGGAGGAAACACATAGACCGATCTGAACACCCAAGGTGTCACCAGAGCGTCTACCGCTACCGCCTGAGGGTCCCTTGACCTGGCGCAATACCGCTTTAGCTTTTTGTTGAGACGGGATGCCATCATGTCTATTTGAGGCAGTCCCCACCGACCCATGATCTGTGCGAAGACTTCTTGATGAAGTCCCCTCTCTCCCGGATGCAGGTCGTGCCTGCTGAGGAAGTCCGCCTCCCAGTTGTCCACCCCCGGGATGAACACTGCTGATAGTGCGCTTACATGGCCTTCCGTCCAGCGTAGAATCCTTGTCGCTTCTGCCATGGCCACTCTGCTCCTTGTTCCGCCTTGGCGGTTTATATGAGCCACTGCCGTGACATTGTCTGACTGAATCAGAACCGGTTTTCCCCGAAGCAATTTCTCCGCTTGACGCAGGGCGTTGTATATGGCCCTCAACTCCAGGACGATGATGTGGAGACAAGTCTCTAGATTTGACCAGAGACCTTGGAAATTTCTTCCCAGTGTGACTGCTCCCCAGCCTCGGAGGCTTGCGTCCGTGGTCACCAGGACCCAGTCCTGAATGCCGAACCTGCGACCCTCTAGTAGGTGAGCACTGTGCAGCCACCACAGGAGAGATACCCTGGTCCTGGGAGACAGGGTGATCATTTGATGCATTTGTAAATGGGACCCGGACCACTTGTCCAAGAGGTCCCATTGAAAAGTCCTCGCATGGAACCTGCCGAAGGGGATGGCCTCGTATGAAGCCACCATCTTCCCCAGAACACGTGTGCAATGATGCACTGAAACCTTTTTTGGCTTTAATAGGTTCCTGACCAGGGCTATGAGCTCCTGAACCTTTTCGATCGGAAGAAAAACCTTTTTCTGGTCTGTGTCTAGAATCAGGCCCAAAAAGGTCAGACGCGTTGTAGGGACTAGCTGGGACTTCGGTATATTGAGAATCCAGCCGTGTAACTGCAACGTCTTCATGGACAGAGACACGCTGTCCAGCAACTTCTCCCGAGATATCGCCTTTATGAGGAGATCATCCAAGTATGGGATAATTGTGACACCCTACCTGCGCAGGAGCACCATCATTTCCGCCATTACCTTGGTGAAAATTCTCGGGGCCATGGAAAGTCCAAACGGCAACGTCTGAAATTGGTAGTGACAGTCCTGCACTGCAAATCTCAGGAACGCCTGGTGAGGGGGGAATATCGGAACATGAAGGTAAGCATCCTTTATGTCCAGGGACACCATCCAATCCCCCCCCCCCCCCCTCCAGGCTGGCGATGACCGCCCTGAGTGATTCCATTTTGAACATGAACCTCTACAAGTACAGGTTCAGGGATTTTAGGTTTAAAATGGGTCTGACCGAACCGTCCGGTTTCGGGACCACAAACAGGGTTGAGTAATATCCCTCTCCTTGCTGGAGATGAGGAACTGTGATAATCACCTGTTGAATATACAATTTTTGGATTGCTGCCAACACTAGCTCCCTCTCTGACGGGGAAGCCGGCAGAGCCGATTTGAAAAACCGGCGAGGAGGCAAGTCTTCGAATTCCAGCCTGTATCCCTGAGAAACAATCTCTAATGCCCAGGTATCCACCTGCGAGTGAACCCAGACGTGGCTGAAAAACCGAAGACGAGCCCCCACTAGATCTGCCTCCCCCCGGGAAGCCCCAGCGTCATGCGGTGGACTTTGCAGATGCAGGGGAGGACTTCTGCTCCTGGGAACTAGCTGTGTGCAGCTTTTTACCCTTGCCTTTTCCTCTGGCAACAAAGGACGATCCCCGTACCTTCTTGCTCTTATTGGAACGAAAGGACTGCATTTGATAATTAGGTGCCTTATTTGTATGCTGCGGGGGGACATAAGGTAAGAAATTCGACTTACCAGCCGTAGCAGTAGAGACAAGGTCCGAGAGGCCGTCTCCAAACAACTCCTCCCCTTTGTAAGGCAAGGACTCCATATGCCGCTTTGAATCGGCGTCTCCCGTCCACTGTCTGGTCCACAAGAGCCGCCTAGCAGAAATAAACATAGCGTTTATTCTGGAGCTTAATAAACAAATGTCTCTTTGAGCATCTCTCATATACAAGGCAGCATCTCTGATATGCTCTATGGTCATTAAAATGGCATCCCTATCTAAGGTGTCAATCTCCGTAGATAAGGAATCTGCCCATGCCACGACAGCACTACAAACCCAGGCCGACGCCATAGCCGGTCTAACAATAGTACCTGAATGAGTGTAAATGTGCTTCATGGTAATTTCCTGCCTGCGATCAGCAGGATCCTTGAGGGAAGCCGTATCCTGAGAAGGCAGTGCCACCTTTTTGGATAAGCGTGTTAGCGCCTTGTCTACTTTAGGCGAAGATTCCCATCGTATCCTATCCGTTTGTGGAAAAGGATACGCCATAAGAATCCTTTTGGGAACTTGTGGTCTCCTATCTGGAGATTCCCAAGCCTTTTCGCACAATTCGCTCAGCTCAAATGAGGACGGAAAGGTGACCTCAGGCTTTTTCCCTTTAAACATGTGTACCCTCATGTCAAGGACAGGGGGTTCCTCAGTAATATGCAAAACCTCTTTAATGGCAATAATCATGTACCGAATACCTTTTGCCACCCTCTGCTGTAATTTTGCATCTTCATAGTCGACACTAGAGTCAGTATCCGTGTCGGTATCTGTGTCATCGATCTGGGATATGGTGCGCTTCTGAGACCCCGAAGGTCCTGGCGCCACAGGGACAGGCATGGTCTGGCTACCTGACTGATCCCTAGCTTCAGCCTTGTCTAACCTTTTAAGCAATAGATTGACATTTGCATTTAAGACATTCAGCATATCCACCCATTCCGGTCTCGGCGTTGCCGACGGCGACATGACATTCAAGCACTCCCCCTCCACATTAAGTGAGCCTTCCTCGTCAAACATGTCGACACACGCGTACCGACACACTTCACACACACAGGGAAACTCTTTTCTGAAGACAGTATCCCCTTTAAGGCCTTTGGAGAGACAGAGAATATGCCAGCACACACCCCAGCGCTATACCCCTGAAAAAAAAACCACAGAATGCCCTTTTCCAGAAGCGCTGAGTAGTAATAACACGCCAATTATGTGCTCCCACCCCCTCTCCTTCAAACCCCCTTTCATCGTGTGTAAAGCAGGGGAGAGTCCGGGGAGCTTCCTCTCAGCGGTGCTGTGGAGAGAAAATGGCGCTGGTGAGTGCTGAGGGAGAAGCCCCGCCCCCTCGGTGGCGGGCTTCTGTGCCTCTCAAAGTTATTGAAAAATGGCGGGGGCTCTTTTATATACATGTACAGTGCCCACCTATACATGTATATTGTCTTTTGCCATAAGAGAGGTGTTATATTGCTGCCCAGGGCGCCCCCCCTGCGCCCTGCACCCTTACAGTGACCGGAGTGTGTGAGGTGTATGGGAGCAATGACGCACAGCTGCAGTGCTGTGCGTTACCTCAGTGAAGCTCTGAAGGCTTCTGCCGCCTGAGACGTTTTCTGACTTCGTTTCTTCTGGCTCTGTGAGGAGAACGGCGGCGCGGCTCTGGGAGTGAACGCCCAGGACGAACCTGTGTTCACCCCCTCTGGAGCTAATGGTGTCCAGTAGCCGAGGAAGCAGAGCCTATCATTTAAGAAGGTCTGCCCCTCTCTCCTCAGTCCCTCGATGCAGGGAGCCTGTTGCCAGCAGTGCTCCCTGTAAAAATATAGAAAAATCCAAACAAAAATGCTTTCTAGGCAGAGAACTCAGGGGAGCTCCCTGCAGTGTACCCATTTCCCTCTGGGCACAGTGTAAAAACTGAGGTCTGGAGGAGGGGGCATAGAGGGAGGAGCCAGTGCACACCCAGAATCCAAAGCTTTCTTAAAGTGCCCTATCTTCTGCGGAGCCTGTCTATTCCCCATGGTCCTTACGGAGTCCCAGCATCCTCAAGGACGTTAGAGAAAATAAGAATTTACTTACCGATAATTCTATTTCTCGTAGTCCGTAGTGGATGCTGGGGACTCCGTAAGGACCATGGGGAATAGCGGCTCCGCAGGAGACTGGGCACAAAAGTAAAGCTTTAGAACTACCTGGTGTGCACTGGCTCCTCCCCCTATGACCCTCCTCCAAGCCTCAGTTAGGATACTGTGCCCGGACGAGCGTACACAATAAGGAAGGATTTTGAATCCCGGGTAAGACTCATACCAGCCACACCAATCACACCATATAACTTGTGATCTAAACCCAGTTAACAGCATGATAACAGAGGAGCCTCTAGAAAAGATGGCTCACTACAGCAATAACCCGATTTTTTTTGGTAACAATAACTATGTACCAGTATTGCAGACAATCCGCACTTGGGATGGGCGCCCAGCATCCACTACGGACTACGAGAAATAGAATTATCGGTAAGTAAATTCTTATTTTCTCTAACGTCCTAAGTGGATGCTGGGGACTCCGTAAGGACCATGGGGATTATACCAAAGCTCCCAAACGGGCGGGAGAGTGCGGATGACTCTGTAGCACCAAATGAGAGAACTCCAGGTCCTCCTCAGCCAGGGTATCAAATTTGTAGAATTTTACAAACGTATTTGCTCCTGACCAAGTAGCTGCTCGGCAAAGTTGTAAAGCCGAGACCCCTCGGGCAGCCGCCCAAGATGAGCCCACCTTCCTTGTGGAATGGGCTTTTACAGATTTTGGCTGTGGCAGGCCTGCCACAGAATGTGCAAGCTGAATTGTACTACAAATCCAACGAGCAATAGTCTGCTTAGAAGCAGGAGCACCCAGCTTGTTGGGTGCATACAGAATAAAACAACGAGTCAGATTTTCTGACTCCAGCCGTCCTGGAAACCTATATTTCCAGGGCTCTGACAACGTCTAGCAACTTGGAGTCCTCCAAGTCCCTAGTAGCCGCAGGCACCACAATAGGTTTATTCAGGTGAAACGCTGAAAACCACCTTAGGGAGAAACTGAGGACAAGTCCTCAATTCCGCCCTGTCCGAATGGAAAATCAGATGAGGGCTTTTACAGGATAAAGCCGCCAATTCTGACACGCACCTGGCCCAGGCCAGGGCCAACAGCATGACCACTTTCCATGTGAGATATTTTAACTCCACATATTTAAGTGGTTCAAACCAATGTGACTTTTGGAACCCAAAAACTACATTTAGATCCCAAGGTGCCACTGGAGGCACAAAAGGAGGCTGTATATACAGTACCCCTTTCACAAACGTCTGAACTTCAGGGACTGAAGCTAGTTCTTTTTGGAAGAAAATTGACAGGGCCGAAATTTGAACCTTAATGGACCCCCATTTCAGGCCCATAGACACTCCTGTTTGCAGGAAATGTAGGAATCGACCTAGTTGAAAAATTCCTCCGTCGGGGCCTTACTGGCCTCGCACCACGCAACATATTTTCGCCAAATGCGGTGATAATGTTTTGCGGTTATATCTTTCCTGGCTTTGATCAGGATAGGAATGACTTCATCCGGAATGCCTTTCTCCTTCAGGATCCGGCGTTCAACCGCCATGCCGTCAAACGCAGCCGCGGTAAGTCTTGGAACAGACAGGGTCCTTGCTGGAGCAGGTCCCTTCTTAGAGGTAGAGGCCACGGATCCTCCGTGAGCATCTCTTGAAGTTCCGGTTACCAAGTCCTTCTTGGCCAATCCGGAGCCACGAATATAGTGCTTACTCCTCTCCATCTTATAATTCTCAGTACCTTGGGTATGAGAGGCAGAGGAGGGAACACATACACTGACTGGTACACCCACTGTGTTACCAGAGCGTCCACAGCTATTGCCTGAGGGTCCCTTGACCTGGCGCAATACTTGTCGAGTTTTATAAACATGTGGAAGACTTCTGGGTGAAGTCCCCACTCTCCCGGGTGGAGGTCGTGTCTGCTGAGGAAGTCTGCTTCCCAGTTGTCCACTCCCGGAATGAATACTGCTGACAGTGCTATCACATGATTTTCCGCCCAGCGAAGAATCCTTGCAGCTTCTGCCATTGCCCCCCTGCTTCTTGTGTTACCCTGTCTGTTTACGTGGGTGACTGCTGTGATGTTGTCCGAATGGATCAACTCCGGGTGACCTTGAAGCAGAGGTCTTGCTGAGCTTAGAGCATTGTAAATGGCCCTTAGCTTCAGGATATTTATGTGAAGTGATGTCTCCAGGCTTGACCATAAGCTCTGGAAATTCCTTCCCTGTGTGACTGCTCCCCAGCCTCGCAGGCTGGCATCCGTGGTCACCAGGACCCAGTCCTGAATGTGCGGCCCTCTAGAAGATGAGCACTCTGCAACCACCACAGGAGAGACACCCTTGTGCTTGGTGACAGGGTTATCCGCTGATGCATCTGAAGATGCGACCCCGACCATTTGTCCAGCAGGTCCCACTGGAAAGTTCTCGCGTGGAATCTGCCGAATGGGATTGCTTCGTAGGAAGCCACCATTTTTCCCAGAACCATTTCATTGATGTACTGAGACTTGGCTCTGTTATAGGAGGTTCCCGACTAGCTCGGATAACTCCCTGACTTTCTCCTCCGGGAGAAACACCTTTTTCTGGACTGTGTCCAGGATCATCCCTAGGAACAGAAGACGAGTCGTCGGAATCAGCTGCGATTTTGGAATATTGAGAATCCAATCGTGCTGCCGCAACACTACCTGAGATAGTGCTACACCGACCTCCAACTGTTCCCTGGATCTTACCCTTATCAGGGAATCGTCCAAGTAAGGGATAACTAAAATTCCCTTCCTTCGAAGGAGTATCATCATTTCGGCCATTACCTTGGTAAAGACCCGGGGTGCCGTGGACCATCCATACGGCAGCGTCTGAAACTGATAGTGACAGTTCTGTACCATAAACCTGAGGTTCCCTTGGTGAGAAGGGTAAATTGGGACATGAAGGTAAGCATCCTTGATGTCCCGAGACATCATGTAGTCCCCTTCTTCCAGGTTCGCAATCACTGCTCTGAGTGACTCAATCTTGAATTTGAACCTCCGTATGTAAGTGTTCAAGATTTTAGATTTAGAATCGGTCTCACCGAGCCGTCCGGCTTCGGTACCACAACAGTGTGGAATAATACCCCGTTCCCTGTTGCAGGAGGGGTACCTTGATTATCACCTGCTGGGAATACAGCTTGTGAATGGCTTCCAAAACTGCCTCCCTGTCAGAAGGAGACATCGGTAAAGCCGACTTTAGGAAACGGCGAGGGGGAGACGTCTCGAATTCCAATTTGTACCCCTGAGATATCACCTGAAGGATCCAGGGATCTACTTGCGAGTGAGCCCACTGCGCGCTGAAATTCATTGAGACGGGCCCCCACCGTGCCTGATTCTGCTTGTAAAGCCCTAGCGTCATACTGAGGGCTTGGCAGAGGCGGGAGAGGGCTTCTGTTCCTGGGAACTGGCTGATTTCTGCAGCCTTTTTCCTCTCCCTCTGTCACGGGGCAGAAATGAGGAACCTTTTGCCCGCTTGCCCACGAAAAGACTGCGCCTGATAATACGGCGTCTTCTTATGTTGAGAGGCGACCTGGGGTACAAACGTGGATTTCCCAGCTGTTGCCATGGCCACCAGGTCTGAAAGACCGACCCCAAATAACTCCTCCCCTTAATAAGGCAATACTTCCAAATGCCGTTTGGAATCCGCATCACCTGACCACTGTCGTGTCCATAACCCTCTACTGGCAGAAATGGACAACGCACTTAGACTTGATGCCAGTCGGCAAATATTCGGCTGTGCATCACGCATATATAGAAATGCATCTTTTAAATGCTCTATAGGCAATAATATACTGTCCCTATCTAGGGTATCAATATTTTCAGTCAGGGAATCCGACCACGCCAACCCAGCCCGGCACATCCAGGCTGAGGCGATTGCTGGTCGCAGTATAACACCAGTATGTGTGTAAATACATTTTAGGATACCCTCCTGCTTTCTATCAGCAGGATCCTTAAGGGCGGCCATCTCAGGAGAGGGTAGAGCCCTTGTTCTTACAAGCGTGTGAGCGCTTTATCCACCCTAGGGGGTGTTTCCCAACGCACCCTAACCTCTGGCGGGAAAGGATATAATGCCAATAACATTTTAGAAATTATCAGTTGTTATCGGGGGAAACCCACGCATCATCACACACCTCATTTAATTTCTCAGATTCAGGAAAACTACAGGTAGTTTTTCCTCACCGAACATAATACCCCTTTTTGGTGGTACTCGCATTATCAGAAATGTGTAAAACATTTTTCATTGCCTCAAACATGTAACGTGTGGCCCTACTGGAAGTCACATTTGTCTCTTCACCGTCGACACTGGAGTCAGTATCCGTGTCGGCGTCTATATCTGCCATCTGAGGTAACGGGCGCTTTAGAGCCCCTGACGGCCTATGAGACGTCTGGACAGGCACAAGCTAAGTAGCCGGCTGTCTCATGTCAACCACTGTCTTTTATACAGAGCTGACACTGTCACGTAATTCCTTCGAACAGTTCATCCACTCAGGTGTCGACCCCATAGGGGGTGACATCACTATTATAGGCAATCTGCTCCGTCTCCACATCATTTTTCTCCTCATACATGTCGACACAAACGTACCGACACACAGCACACACACAGGGAATGCTCTGATAGAGGACAGGACCCCACTAGCCCTTTGGGGAGACAGAGGGAGAGTTTGCCAGCACACACCAGAGCGCTATATATATACAGGGATAACCTTATATAAGTGTTTTTCCCCTTATAGCTGCTGTATTTTTAATACTGCGCGTAATTAGTGCCCCCCTCTCTTTTTTAACCCTTTCTGACTGCAGGGGAGAGCCAGGGAGCTTCCCTCCAACGGAGCTGTGAGGGAAAATGGCGCCAGTGTGCTGAGGAGATAGGCTCCGCCCCCTTCTCGGCGGCCTTATCTCCCGTTTTTCTGTGTATTCTGGCAGGGGTTAAATTCATCCATATAGCCCAGGAGCTATATGTGATGCATTTTTTTGCCATCCAAGGTGTTTTTATTGCGTCTCAGGGCGCCCCCCCCCAGCGCCCTGCACCCTCAGTGACCGGAGTGTGAAGTGTGCTGAGAGCAATGGCGCACAGCTGCAGTGCTGTGCGCTACCTTGTTGAAGACAGGATGTCTTCTGCCGCCGATTTTCCGGACCTCTTCTTGCTTCTGGCTCTGTAAGGGGGCCGGCGGCGCGGCTCTGGGACCTATCCATGGCTGGGCCTGTGATCGGTCCCTCTGGAGCTAATGTCCAGTAGCCTAAGAAGCCCAATCCACTCTGCACGCAGGTGAGTTCGCTTCTTCTTACCTTAGTCCCTCGATGCAGTGAGCCTGTTGCCAGCAGGTCTCACTGAACATAAAAAACCTAAAACTAAACTTTTCACTAAGCAGCTCAGGAGAGCCACCTAGTGTGCACCCTTCTCGTTCGGGCACAAAAATCTAACTGAGGCTTGGAGGAGGGTCATAGGGGGAGGAGCCAGTGCACACCAGGTAGTTCTAAAGCTTTACTTTTGTGCCCAGTCTCCTGCGGAGCCGCTATTCCCCATGGTCCTTACGGAGTCCCCAGCATCCACTTAGGACGTTAGAGAAAGAAAGGTTATTTTCAGAGATAGGAATTTAAGTTCAACAAAGTCTGATGGCTGAAATGTAGAACGGTATACAGTAATATGGTTGACACTACATTCAATACAGTAGAACCAAACTTCCCTGAAAGACTTATTACACAGAAACCTGAACTATTTACGTCAACCCTTCTTCTATACTTTCCTGCTAAAACATGAGTAATCTTGTAAGATTAAAAGAAGAGAAAAACGCTCTATCTATCTATCTATCTATCTATCTATCTATCTACACACACACACACACACACACACACACACACACACACACACACACAGTAATTTTTAGCAGAATAAGACTCTTAGCATGCAGCATATGTAATAATATGTAATAATAGCTTCAGCTTTCAGTACAATAGTTCCAACAGCCGATACCATTAAAGCCAGTTGATCTATATTTGGATTAAAGGAACAGCTCTTTAGTTAAAAGATCCTGTCCTAATAGAAGACACAAGGGGCTACATTTACTAAGTGGTGGCTTTTGTAAGCCTCCGTTTCTCTACGGGATGAGACTAAAAGTTTAAAGCTGCACTCATTTTCAGTGTAAAGCACACCAGGCTTTATTCTGAATTTGAGTGCCTCTTTAAATTTCCAGCTCCAACCTGTCGAGAAGCAAGACCCTGCTTTGTAAATTGCTGAAATGGCCCGAATGTTGCATCTCACCATGATCTGACCCTGCCTCAACCAAGCTTCTAATACAGTGTATGGATATACTTGGCCCTGTATTTGCAAAAATAGTTCAATGCTCTTTACAAGCAGACAGACATTTTTCCTGGACCATTAAAGGAAGCAATTGTTAGACCGATTCTTAAAACCCTAATTTAGATCCCAACTGCATGACCAACTACAGACCGGTATCATACTATTATTTTTTAGGAAAGGTTATTGAAAAAGTAATTGCAACTCAACTGGAAAAATGCCTGACAACCCATGATATTTATGATCCATTCCAAACAGGATTCAGGAGAAGACATAGGGGGTCATTCCGAATTGATTGCTAGCTGCCGTTGTCCGCAGCGCAGCGATCAGGCTAAAAATCGGCATTTCTGCTCATGCGTATGCACCGCAATGCGCACGCGCGACGTACGGGTACAAAGTCCTTTGTGGTTTTGCACAGGTTCTAGCGAAGCTTTCAGTCACACGGCACAACGCAGGAAGATTGACATGAAGTGAACGTTTCTGGGTGGCAACCGACCGTTTTCGAAGAGTGATTAGAAAAACGCAGGCGTGCCTTGGAAAACGCAGGCGTGGCTGGGCGAACGCTGGGCGGGTGTGTGATGTCAAAAGCCGTCCCTCCATCGTTAGAATCAACGCACACGAAGAGTAACTACAGGGCTGGTCTTGCTTTGCACAAAAAGATTTTGCAGGCGCTCTGCTGCACAAGCGTTCACACTTCTGCAGAGCGAAAATACACTCCCCGGTGGGCGGCGGCAATGCGTTTGCACGGCTGCTAAAAACTGCTAGCAAGCGATCAAGTCAAAATGACCCCCATAGCACGTAGCAACTTTTTCCTGCCCGTGCGATCAACTAGACGCCGCCTATGGGGGAGGTTTTTTTTGCATAGCACGGCTGCACAAGGTGGCGTCTAGTTGATCGCACGGGCAGGAAAAAGTTGCTACGTGCTATGGGGTCATTTTGACTTGATCGCTTGCTAGCAGTTTTTAGCAGCCGTGCAAACGCATTGCCGCCGCCCACCGGGGAGTGTATTTTCGCTCTGCAGAAGTGCGAACGCTTGTGCAGCAGAGCGCCTGCAAAATCTTTTTGTGCAAAGCAAGACCAGCCCTGTAGTTACTCTTCGTGTGTGTTGATTCTAACGATGGAGGGACGGCTTTTGACATCACACACCCGCCCAGCGTTCGCCCAGCCACGCCTGCGTTTTCCAAGGCACGCCTGCGTTTTTCTAAGCACTCTTCGAAAACGGTCGGTTGCCACCCAGAAAAGTTCACTTCATGTCAATCTTCCTGCGTTGTGCCGTGTGACTGAAAGCTTCGCTAGAACCTGTGCAAAACCACAAAGGACTTTGTGCAGTTTCTAAGTAGCTTTCAAGTTACTTACCCGCTGCGATGTCTTCAGCCTGTCCGGTCCCAGAATTGACGTCAGACACCCGCCCTGCAAATGCCTGGACATGCCTGCGTTGGACTCACCACTCCCAGAAAACGGTCAGTTGACGCCCCGGAACGCCTTCTTCCTGTCAATCTTCTTGCGATCGCTGAAGCGATCACTTTCTTCGTTCTTCTTGTCGTTGCCGTCGCTGGGCTGCGAAAAACAGCAGCGTGCTGATAAGGGCCCTGGAGTGTGTTTTAAATGATCTTCTGATGGCAAGAAACAGAGGTGGTGATAATTCAATCTTAATCCTTCTAGATCTCTCTGCAGCATTTGCCGCAGGGGGCTATTCAGAGGTGGACGCAGACGTCTGAAAATCGCAAATGTGTGATTTTCGGACATATGCGCAGTGGCACAGTGCACGTGTACAAGATATCATGAAGCGGAAGGATGCGCTCGCATCATGATTGACTGGCGGCGGTTGTTCGGGAGTGGCAATGCAGAATTTGGGGAGAAAGGACCAGGAAACGTAGGCGTGTCATGGCTGTTTTAAGGACAGCCCAATGACATCGTCTACATTTCCTGCCATAGGAAACATGGCAGCACTGCGCCTGCATAAGCAGCCAGGTTGTGTAGCCAGGTGTCGACCTCTATTTGAGGTTTTTGCGATGCAATCGCATTTGTATTGTGATTGCATCACTGGGCGGTGCCACACATGCTGGGCGGCCTTGCCCTGTGCTGAGCAGCTCCCAGCACGCAATTTTAATGGTTGCAGTTTTTGATATAATGTAGCAAAAACTTTGACCAACTCTGAATAACCCCATAAGTTAACTATGGGATTCTGATTGAGCACTTAATGTATTTCTGTGGACTGGATGGCACAGTCCTTAGGCGGGTTCAAATCATTTCTCACCGGCAGGCCACAGAGAGTTTCGTCTGGAGTATACTCATCGACGGACTGGGGCCTTGATTCGGCCCTGGCATTTGTGAACGCGCGCCAATGCGCGCACACGTCACAGGGGGGCGCGCCGCACGACGTATGGGGGCGTGCCGCGAGTCATGGGGGCGTCGACTCACAGCAGTACCTTCCCTGCCTATCTTTTCCACATATCTCTGATCAAAACTGACCAGATTTCCAGCAATACAGTATGTACTGCAGAATCTTTGTATAGTGCCCCCAAAAACCCTTTGGCTCACATATTGTGTGAAAATTTGGCTCTGGTACTAGCCAATGCCTCCTGAGTCATTTATCTCACCGCACGTCCCTGCTGAGAATCCAAAAACCACCCTAATTGGCTGTCTACAGATGTGTCCTCATACATCTTGCCTGAATACGCCACACAGCAGGCGATACCTGACGTAAAAGAAAAAACTACAAAGGACTAGAAAAAGAGGATCTCTTCAGGTGCAACTGAACTGCATTTAAAACATCACTTTTATTACATTATTAGTTAATTAGTCAAAACAAACAAGGGGATATGATAACTAACACAGCCCATGATAATAGGTAAAAGGTTTAGACGATATTTAACTATAGGATAAAATAGGATTTTAATTACCTACCAGTAAAACCTTTTCTCGTAATCCGTAGGGGACACTAGGAATCTATTTAGTACCATGGGGTATAGACGGGTTCACTAGGAGCCATGGGCACTATAGAAGTTTGATTAGGTGTGCTGGCTCCTCCCTCTATGTCCCTCCTATCAGACTCAGTCTAGGAAACTATGCCCGAGGAGACGGACATACTTTGAAAGAAGGATATAGGGGGTCATTCCGAGTTTATCGCTAGCTGCCGTTGTTCGCAGCGCAGAGATCAGGCTAAAAATCTGCATTTTTGCGCATGCGTATGCCCACAATGCGCACGCGCAACATACGGGTACAAAGCCCTTTGTGGTTGTGCTCAGGTTCTAGCAAAGTTTTCAGTCGCACTGACGGCCGCAAGAAAATTGACAGAGAGGGGGCATTTCTGGGTGTCAACTGACCGTTTTCAGGGAGAGGCTGGGCGTTCGCTGGGCGGGTGTATGACGTCAAATCCCGACACGAATAGGCTGAAGTGATCGCAAGCGCTGAGTAGGTTCAGAGCTACTCTGAAACTGCACAAACTGTTTTTGCAGAGCTCGGCTGCACAAGCGTTCGCACTTCTGCTAAGCTAAAATACACTCCCCAGTGGGCGGCGGCATAGCGTTTACACGGCTGCTAAAATTAGCTAGCGAGCGATCAACTCGGAATGACCCCCATAGAACAAGGAAAGTGGTGAGATTTCAAACCAGCAGAACCATAACAAGAGGAAAGCCATGCAAACCAAAACTTGCAAACAGTAACAGCAACAGCTGAACCAAACAACATTATTTAACCAGGTAACAGTGCAGGAAGAACGAAGCACCGGGCGGGCGCCCAGTAACCCCTACGGACTACTAGAAAAGGATTTACTGGTAGGTAATTAAAATCCTATTTTCTCTTATGTCCTGGGGGATACTGGAAATCCATTTAGTACCATGGGGAAGTACCTAAGCTCCTAAACCGGGTGAGAGAGTGCTGAGGTTCCTGCAGAACTGATTGACCAAACTGAAGGTCCTCAGAGGCCAGAGTATCAAACTTGTAAAACTTAGCAAATGTGATCGAACCTGACCAAGTAGCTGCTTGGCAGAGTAGAGTGGGCCTGTACAGATCTTGGAACCGGCAAGCCTGCCGTGGAATAAGCATGCTGGATAGTGAGCCTGATCCAGCGTGCAATGGACTGCTTTGAAGCAGGACACCCAATTTTATTGGGATCATAGACAACGAACAGCGAGTCCGATTTCCTGTGACGAGCTGTTCGCTTTACATACACCTTCAAAGCCCTCACAACATCCAAAGACTTTGAAGTAGCAGAGGCGTCCGTAACAACCGGAACCAAAATAGGTTGGTTGATGTGAAATGCGGACACTACCTTAGGAAGAAATTGCTGACGAGTCTTGAGTTCAGCTATGTCCTCATGGAAAATTAAGTAGGGGCTATTGTAAGACAACTCCCGTAGCTCCAACACACGTCTCGCTGAAGCCAAGGCCAACATTATGTCGGTCTTCCACGTAAGGTACTTTACGTCTACCTCCTATACCAGCTCAAACCAGTCCGACTGGACGAACTGCAACACCAAAATGAGATCTCAAGGTGCCGTGGGAGGCACGAAAGGAGGTTGGACGTGCAGTACACCTTTCAAGAACGTCTGGACCTCAGGGAGAGAAGCCAATTGTTTCTGAAAGAAAACAGACAAGGCCGAAACCTGGACTTTAATGGAGCCTAGATGTAGGCCCTCATCCAATCCCGACTGCAGAAAAAGCAGGAAACGTCCCAGATGAAATTCCACCGCAGAATATTGTCTGCTCTCACACCAAGAGACATATTTCTTCCATATACGGTGGTAATGTGTACACATTACCCCCTTTCTGGCTTGGATCATGGTCGGGATGACCTTATCAGGAATCCCTCTTCTGGCTAAAATCAGCCGTTCAACTTCCATGCCATTAAACATAACCGTGGTAAGTCTTGATAGACGAGCAGGCCCTGTTGCAGAAGATCCTCGCGAAGAGCCATAGACCCCTGTGTGCAGACACTGCCATAGCTGCAGTGCGCACATTAAGCAAGCCTATTTCTTTTATGGCTTCCACCATAAAGTTTGCAGAGTCCTGTATATGTTGTAAGAGCAAAACAATATCCCCTTGAGGTAAGGTATCCAACCCCTCAATTAGGTTACCCGACCAGTTAGCAATGGCTCGCGTAACCCACCCATATGCTATAGTGGGTCTCTGGGCCACCCCCGCAGCTGTATACAAAGATTTGAGTGTAGTCGCGTGCTTTAGGGAGGCTGCACCCGGGACAGGTAATACAATTTTCCTTGAGAGCCTGAAAACCGATGCATCGACTATCGGTGGATTCTCCCATTTTTTCCTATTAAAATTTCTTATCTGGATTAACCCACAGTCAAAAAGGGTATTTAGTTCCTTTGACACAGGAAAAGTGGCTGAGGATTTCTTTTTTATATTAAAATAATATTCCTCACTCTCCTCTGTCACCTTATCAGGGATATTCAGAACTTCTCTGAGGACTTCCATGAGAGCCTCTATTCCCTGTGACAGAGTACCCTCCCCCACCTCACTCTCCTCCATTTCTGACCCCTCATCATCCGAGTCAGACTGCAGAATATGGGCCAAAGTAAGTTTTTGCATACAAATGTCAGGGGACTGAGACACTTGTTTGGGTACTGAGTACTTTTTCATAAACTCAGCCATAGACTGTCTTCAGTATTACGTCTCTTTCTCATTCCGAGATAACTTAGTAGAAATGGAGGAAATCATTCCCCTAATGGAGTCCAGCCATGCTGATTCTGCCCCGCTAGCCTGGGAAAGGATACTAAACTGAGTACTCACTAGTGAACCCCCTGGAGAAAAGGAACACTGTGCCTTACATGAAACACACTCTTTGCCTGACATACTGTAACAGTGACAGCACACACACACAGGAACAGGATAAGTGCACAATTAACCCACAAAGAGCCCTTCCAGGGAGACACAGAGAGTATGGAACCAGCACACGGCACCCTTATCGCTAATGCCAAGCTTAGCTGGGTCGCAGACTAAGTACCTAGATTAGGGACTTAGTACCCCTTGCTATGACCCCCTGGTACCGCTGAGGTAATCTGGAGTCTCTCTGCGCGTCCCTGTCGGTCAGCGTCTGTGTCAGGTGCAGTACGAAAATGGCGGCTGTGAGCTACTGGATCCGCTCATAGTAAAGCTCCGCCCCTTCAATGGTGCGCGGTCTTCCCGCTCTTTTTTATACTGGCTGTTATGTGTCTATATGCATAAAATGGAGACAGACTCCTTTTATGTCTTTGTTGCCAGTCTGGGTACTGTCTCCGCTGTGCAGCGTCTGTGTCTGTACACAGTCAGGAGACGCAGTCCGCCCCGTTTAGAAGCCGTGCATCTCCGTACCCTCAAGTCGCCATAATGGCCAGCGACCCGCTAGCCGGGACGCCGGCTTAGTACTCACCAATCTTCGTTCTTCTGGCTCTGTAAGGGGTGGCAGCGTGCTGCGGGAATGTATGCTCACTGTGGTGGGGCTTGCGAATAGTTCCCTCAGGAGCTAGCGTCCTGTCAGCGGGGAGCAGGACCATTAACCCTGAGAGAGGTTGGGCCGTTCCCCCCCTAAGTCCCACGAAGCAGGCAGGCTGGTCTCATCCAGTTCTGCCTGAAAATAACAAACTTTAGAAAATAAATGCAGAAAACTCTTCAGGAGCTTCCAGAGACGTGACCGGCTCCTCCGGGCACATTTTCTAAACTGAGTCTGGTAGGAGGGGCATAGAGGGAGAAGCCAGTACACCTAATCAAACTTCTATAGTGCCCATGGCTCCTAGTGGACCCGTCTATACCCCATGGTACTAAATGGTTTCCCAGTATCCCCTAGGACGTAAGAGAAAGTTATCTAATCAGTATAAAATAAGAATTTACTTACCGATAATTCTATTTCTCATAGTCCGTAGTGGATGCTGGGGACTCCGAAAGGACCATGGGGAATAGCGGCCCCAGTCTCCTGCGGAGCCGCTATTCCCCATGGTCCTTACGGAGTCCCCAGCATCCACTTAGGACGTTAGAGAAAATAAGAATTTACTTACCGATAATTCTATTTCTCGTAGTCCGTAGTGGATGCTGGGGACTCCGTAAGGACCATGGGGAATAGCGGCTCCGCAGGAGACTGGGGCCGCTATTCCCCATGGTCCTTTCGGAGTCCCCAGCATCCACTAGGACGTTAGAGAAAGTACCGTTGCAGGTATTCAAACAACTCGCGAACCAATCTGATTGGCCGCAGGAGGTATAAAGAGACTTCTTGCTCCGGTTGCCTTGTTAAAGCTGTGATGCGAATCATACTCTTTTGAATGTGAATGCTCTCCTCATTAGAAAAGTACGTCCGAGAGGCGGCGGCCGCAACACGGGGAGACACATACTATATAACCCATGTAATATGCGGGGATTGTAGCTTTCTACTTGATTGTAAGGAAAGAACTTTTATCAGTGGGGAGGGCAATATACATTGAGCAAGTGGATAACACATTATTTCAAGTGAATTGTGTCCCCTATGCATCCTTAACAGTGACGTAAAAGGGATTCTATTGCACTGATTGAACAACCCTCAAGCGCTGAGAAGATCTTACTCTTGGCAAGCTCACTATTTACCTATCACAACAGAATCTTAGCTTCACCTGTGTCATTAACGGAAAGGAAAGATATAAGGGCACTGGATTAAATTTTAATCACCGGTGAATACACCCCTATTATCCAAGTTCTAATATTTTGAGTGAGAGACACTAAATCTACATTAAAACAGGGCAATGATCCTTTAATCACATCAGGATGAACTCCAGATAAGGGTGGCAGTCCAACACATTTATGGTAAACATAGTTACCCATAACAATGTGGAAGAAATAAATGTATATATTTAGACACAGTCCCAATTTGACATATTTATGTCATTCATAACTACCCACTATAAATAATGCACATATTCAAAATGTGGAAGAAATAACTGTGCCTGACACCGTAATTGAGAGACATGTATCAGTGCACGAATATACTATACGCTGTATTCATTGTGGGTAAGGTGAATGTGTCTGACACCGTGAGTGAGAGACACAGGTGACATTCTAACACCTGTTAGATTGTATCAATAGCACCTCTGATACAATTCAGTGAGAGACAAATAATGCACATATTTAAAATGAGGAAGAAATAAATGTGCCTGATACTGTGAGTGATAGACACGTACCAGTGCACTTACATACCAGAGACTGTATTTAGTGTGTCTAAGGTGTATGTGTCTAACACCGTGAGTGAGAGACACAGGATAGATTCCAACACCTGCTAGACTGTATTGACAGTATATCTGACACAATTTAGTGTGAGACGTCATACTGGTATCATAAGGATCAATAAATGTACGCTGTTGTTGTTGATCGAGAACTGTACTCTCAAGGACTTGATATACTGTATGTGACCTATAAATTCTGAGTGAGTGCATAAAGGTGCATGAATAAAAGAATATTCCCTTTTCAATTTGGAAAAATGTATTAGAACAAAAGCATTTAACACATAATCCGCACATACGAGACATCCGCATATAATCCGCACATTCTTCATTTTGAGATGTGTAACATCTAGAAGAATTTAGGTTGTAACAAATCCCAAAACGATACACTGTGTATTGCATTCAAGAGTAATATTGGAACTTTGATGTACAGTATCAACTTAGCATTTTACAAACAGACACTAAAGAAGGAATCTAAATATCTATTAGAAGAATTACATTGTGAATAACAAATCAGAAACAGACAGTTGGCTATTTTCAACAGTTTTATTTCACAATTTCTTTCGTTGAACACACTTATCTATATTTTAACTATACTTCGCATGAACCAGGCATATTTGATTATGCCTTCTGAACTAATAATTTAATAAAAAGTGATGTACAGGAAGACTATATGTAACTGCACACATCTGTAGCTGAGCTCCAGGCGTGGAGGAGTGCTAGTTGCCTGCGACCGAATCTTCATAAAAAAAGAGGCCCCTATAAAAGGACCTCAACATCAAAGGACAAGACTGCAGCTGGTCTTACACTTGGGGGTTCAAAATTAGAAAAGCATTGATCATGTACGGAATCTTGGCATTGTCCTGGATGGTGGCCTGACACTTAAACATCACATATCAGCCACAATCAAATCCTCATTTTTTTCATCTGAGGAACATATACATAATCAAGCACTTAATTCCCTCTGAAGTTCTGCAAAAAGTCTGTGTGACTGAGTCTGAATCTGAAGTGCTACAATGCATCGGTGCAAGTTCCGTTGTGTTACATACACAGATTCAGACGCTGTCATGCACAGATATAAAAGTGCTGCATATCTAATTACTCAGTGCAGACTCAATCTCAGTTTGAAACCAATTTTGGACTATATGACATCCAGATAAGGACAATTCTCCGGGATGAAGAGTGTTTCTGCTGAGAAACTCTGTTTCCCAGTCTTCTGCACTATAATAAAATGAGTTCTGCATAGCACATGATTCCTTTCATCTTCCTTATTGCCTGGGAACTCCTGGTTACTCTCCGATAATTGATATATGATACTTGTGTTGCATTGTTGGAATGAATCTTCATTTGTCTACCTCTTAATAGTTTGAGCCTATGCAATGTCATTTGTGACTGCTCTGAGTTCCAAGATAGCGTTATTCCAAACCAAATCAACACTAGTAACTGCCAATTTTGATTCTTTATGTGAAAAGTTAATGAGGATGACAATGATGGATCACTGCCCCCTCAGCCTTGAGGACTAGCATCTGTTGTTACAACTTTCCAGTTCCAAATGGAGAATAAATGACCTCTGCTGAGATTGTCCATTGTATACACTATTGGTGGGTTAATTGTGTCTGTACATCTAGGTGATCTAGGTGCATGGGTTTTGATGATATTTGTTCGTTTTGTTTCCATCTAAAACATTTCTTGAATGCACCTAGGCACACTGGACTACCTCACAGATAGGAAACCATTTCACCCAGGACCTTCATTGCTAGACACACCTTTCTGCAAGGCCAGAACCTTGTTCATCGCAAAAACACTGTCTGTAGCTTGGTACTGACAATAAATCCCAGGAAAGTCATATATTGAGCAGCAAAGAGACCAGACCTTTGACAATTGACAAGCTATCCATTAGACTATAATGTCTGGATAGTCATCTGGAGGTGTACACAGAAATGCTAAAATGATTCTGCCTTGATTCTCTAGATACTGATTAACAGTGATATCTCTTACTATCAAGAGAGCAGCCATTATGCCAATGATCTTTGTAAAGACATCTAGGGCATTCACAAGGCTGAAAGCAAGCCTCACAGGTAATACAAATATAGACAAAAAGGGATATATATACCAAAATTAAAAAATGGCCCTTATTCTTTTTGTTTTTAACTTCTTGCATTTTTAAGCTGTATAACATTTAAAGATTACCTTATATCCAATGGTTTTTCTGTAATAGAGTATTTCTTTCTCCAACAGCTCAAACAGTCTTGGTGGAAAAAACTGAAAGTCTTGAATGTTCGGCTGCTTTGGTGGCCGGGGAGCCTTCATGAAACAAAAAATAAGAATTTACTTACCGATAATTCTATTTCTCGGAGTCCGTAGTGGATGCTGGGGTTCCTGAAAGGACCATGGGGAATAGCGGCTCCGCAGGAGACAGGGCACAAAAGTAAAGCTTTTACAGGTCAGGTGGTGTGTACTGGCTCCTCCCCCTATGACCCTCCTCCAGACTCCAGTTAGGTACTGTGCCCGGACGAGCGTACACAATAAGGGAGGATTTTGAATCCCGGGTAAGACTCATACCAGCCACACCAATCACACCGTACAACTTGTGATCTAAACCCAGTTAACAGTATGATAACAGAGGAGCCTCTGAAAGATGGCTTCCTAAACAATAACCCGAATTAGTTAACAATAACTATGTACAAGTATTGCAGATAATCCGCACTTGGGATGGGCGCCCAGCATCCACTACGGACTCCGAGAAATAGAATTATCGGTAAGTAAATTCTTATTTTCTCTATCGTCCTAAGTGGATGCTGGGGTTCCTGAAAGGACCATGGGGATTATACCAAAGCTCCCAAACGGGCGGGAGAGTGCGGATGACTCTGCAGCACCGAATGAGAGAACTCCAGGTCCTCCTTTGCCAGGGTATCAAATTTGTAAAAATTTACAAACGTGTTCTCCCCTGACCACGTAGCTGCTCGGCAGAGTTGTAATGCCGAGACCCCTCGGGCAGCCGCCCAAGATGAGCCCACCTTCCTTGCGGAATGGGCCTTAACAGATTTAGGCTGTGGCAGGCCTGCCACAGAATGTACAAGTTGAATTTTGTTACAAAACCAACGAGCAATCGACTGCTTAGAAGCAGGTGCACCCAACTTTTTGGGTGCATACAGTATAAACAGCGAGTCAGATTTTCTGACTCCAGCCGTCCTTTAAATGTATATTTTTAAGGCTCTGACAACGTCCAACAACTTGGAGTCCTTCAAGTCGTCTGTAGCCGCAGGCACTACAATAGGCTGGTTCAGGTGAAACGCTGATACCACCTTAGGGAGAAAATGCGGACGCGTCCGCAGCTCTGCCCTATGTCGAATGGAAAATTAAATAAGGGCTTTTATAAGACAAAGCCGCCAGTTCAGATACTCTCCCGGCCGAAGCCAGGGCCAGTAACATAGTCACTTTCCATGTGAGATATTTCAAATCCACATTCTTTAGTGGTTCAAACCAATTGGATTTGAGGAAATCTAAAACTACATTTAGATCCCACGGTGCCACCTTAGGCACCACAGGAGGCTGTATATGCAGTACTCCTGTGATAAAAATCTGGACCTCAGGGACTGAGGCCAATTCTTTGTGGAAGAATATTGATAGGGCCGAAATTTGAACCTTAATAGATCCCAATTTGAGACCCATAGACAATCCTGATTGCAGGAAATGTAGGAAAACGACCCAGTTGAAATTCCTCCATCGGAGCACTCCGCTGCTCGCACCACGCAACATATTTTCGCCAAATACGGCGATAATGCTTCGCGGTGACTTCCTTCCTTGCCTTTATCAAGGTAGGAATGACTTCTTCTGGAATGCCTTTTCCTTTTAGGATCTGGCAGTCAACGCCATGCCGTCAAACGCAGCCGCGGTAAGTCTTGAAAAAGACAAGGACCCTGCTGAAGCAGGTCCCTTCTCAGAAGTAGAGGCCACGGATCGTCCGTGACCATCTCTTGAAGTTCCGGGTACCAAGTCCTTCTTGGCCAATCCGGAGCCACTAGTCTTACTCCTCTTTGCCGTATAATCCTCAATACCTTTGGTATGAGAGGCAGAGGAGGAAACACATATACCGACTGGTACACCCAAGGTGTTACCAGCGCGTCCACAGCTATTGCCTGCGGATCTCTTGACCTGGCGCAATACCTGTCCAGTGTTTTGTTGAGGCGAGACGCCATCATGTCCACCATTGGTTTTACCCAACGGTTTAATAGCATGTGGAAAACTTCTGGATGAAGTCCCCACTCTCCCGGGTGAAGGTCGTGTCTGCTGAGGAAGTCTGCTTCCCAGTTGTCCACGCCCGGGATGAATACTGCTGACAGTGCTATCACGTGATTCTCCGCCCAGCGAAGGATCCTGGCAGCTTCTGCCATTGCCCTCCTGCTTCTTGTGCCGCCCTGTCTGTTTACATGGGCGACTGCCGTGATGTTGTCCGACTGGATCAACACCGGTCTTCCTTGAAGCAGAGGTTCCGCCTGGCTTAGAGCATTGTAGATTGCTCTTAGTTCCAGAATGCTTATGTGAAGAGACTTTTTCAGGCTCGACCACACTCCCTGGAAATTTCTTCCCTGTGTGACTGCTCCCCAGCCTCTCAGGCTGGCCTCCGTGGTCACCAGGATCCAATCCTGTATGCCGAATCTGCGGCCCTCCAATAGATGAGCCTCCTGCAACCACCACAGAAGGGATACCCTTGTCCTCGGCGACAGGGTTATCCGCAGGTGCATCTGAAGATGCGACCCTGACCATTTGTCCAACAGATCCCTTTGCATGGAATCTGCCGAAAGGGATTGCTTCGTAAGAAGCTACCATTTTTTCCCAGGACTCTTGTGCATTGATGTACAGACACCTTTCCTGGTTTTAGGAGGTTCCTGACCAGGTCAGATAACTCCTTGGCTTTTTCTTCGGGAAGAAAAACCTTTTTCTGAACTGTGTCCAGAATCATCCCCAGGAACAGCAGACGAGTTGTCGGCATTAATTGGGATTTTGGAATATTCAGAATCCATCCGTGCTGCTTTAGCACCTCTTGAGATAGTGCTAAACCCATCTCTAGCTGTTCTCTGGACCTTGCCCTTATTAGGAGATCGTCCAAGTATGGGATAATTAATACGCCTTTTCTTCGAAGAAGAAATATTATCTCGGCCATTACCTTTGTAAAGACCCGAGGTGCCGTGGACAAACCAAACGGCAGCGTCTGAAACTGATAGTGACAGTTTTGTACAACGAACCTGAGGTACCCCTGGTGTGAGGGGTAATTGGAACGTGGAGATACGCATCCTTGATGTCCAAGGATACCATAAAGTCCCCTTCTTCCAGGTTCGCTATCACTGCTCTGAGTGACTCCATCTTGAACTTGAACTTCTTTATGTATAGGTTCAAGGACTTCAGATTTAGAATAGGCCTTACCGAGCCATCCGGCTTCGGTACCACAAATAGAGTGGAATAATACCCCTTCCCTTGTTGTAGAAGAGGTACCTTGACTATCACCTGCTGAGAATACAGCTTGTGAATGGCTTCCAAAACCGTCTCCCTTTCTGAGGGGGACGTTGGTAAAGCAGACTTCAGGAAACGGCGAGGTGGCTCTGTCTCTAATTTCAACCTGTACCCCTGAGATATTATCTGCAGGATCCAGGGATTTACCTGCGAGTGAGCCCACTGCGCGCTGTAATTTTTGAGACGACCGCCTACCGCCCCCGAGTCCGCTTGCGAAGCCCCAGCGTCATGCTGAGGCTTTTGTAGAAGCCGGGGAGGGCTTCTGTTCCTGGGAAGGAGCTGCCTGTTGCTGTCTCTTCCCTCGTCCTCTGCCTCGTGGCAGATATGAATAGCCCTTTGCTCTCTTATTTTTAAAGGAACGAAAGGGCTGCGGTTGAAAGGTCGGTGCCTTTTTCTGTTGGGGAGTGACTTGAGGTAGAAAAGGTGGATTTCCCGGCCGTAGCCGTGGCCACCAAATCCGATAGACCGACCTCAAATAACTCCTCTACGCATCGCCTGTCCACTGTCGTGTCCATAAAGCTCTTCTGGCCGAAATGGACATAGCACTTACCCGTGATGCCAGTGTGCAGATAACTCTCTGTGCATCACGCATATAAAGAAATGCATCCTTTATTTGTTCTAACGACAGTAAAATATTGTCCCTGTCCAGGGTATCAATATTTTCGATCAGGGACTCTGACCAAACTACCCCAGCACTGCACATCCAGGCAGTCGCAATAGCTGGTCGTAGTATAACACCTGCATGTGTGTATATACCTTTTTGGATATTTTCCATCCTCCTATCTGATGGATCTTTAAGTGCGTCCGTCTCAGGAGAGGGTAACGCCACTTGTTTTGATAAGCGTGTTAGCGCTTTGTCCACCCTAGGAGGTGTTTCCCAGCGCTCCCTAACCTCTGGCGGGAAAGGGTATAAAGCCAATAACTTCTTTGAAATTAGCAGTTTTTTATCGG
Organism: Pseudophryne corroboree; assembly: GCF_028390025.1. Lineage (NCBI taxonomy): Eukaryota > Metazoa > Chordata > Amphibia > Anura > Myobatrachidae > Pseudophryne > Pseudophryne corroboree. Next base: position 284,711,915 of record NC_086451.1, read on the forward strand.
GGCACCCCACGCTTCATCACACACGTCATTTAATTCTTCTGATTCGGTAAAAACTACTGGTAGTTTTTTCACCCCCACATAATACCCTGTTTAGTGGTACCTGTAGTATCAGCTAAATGTAACATCTCCTTTATTGCCAAAATCATATAACGTGTGGCCCTACTGGAAAATACGGTTGATTCGTCACCTTCACCACCGGAATCAGTGCCTGTGTCTGGGTCTGTGTCGACCGACTGAGGCAAGGGACGTTTTACAGCCCCTGACGGTGTTTGAGGCGCCTGGACAGACACTAATTGAGTGTCCGGCCGCCTCATGTCGGCAAACGACTGCTTAAGCGAGTTGACGCTATCCCGTAATTCCACAAATAAAGGCATCCATTCTGGTGTCGACCCCCTAGGAGGTGACATCCTCATATTTGGCAATTGCTCCGCCTCCACACCAATAACGTCCTCATACATGTCGACACACACGTACCGACACACAGCAGACACACAGGGAATGCTCTATACGAAGACAGGACCCACTAGCCCTTTGGGGAGACAGAGGGAGAGTCTGCCAGCACACACCAAAAAGCGCTATATATGACAGGGATAGCCTTATGATTAAGTGCTCCCTTATAGCTGCTTTTATATTAATATATTGCCATTTATTCTGCCCCCCCTCTCTGTTATACCCTGTTTCTGTAGTGCAGTGCAGGGGAGAGACCTGGGAGCCTTCCTGACCAGCGGAGCTGTGACAGAAAATGGCGCCGTGTGCTGAGGAGATAGGCCCCGCCCCTTTTACGGCGGGCTCGTCTCCCGCTATTTAGTACATTTAGGCAGGGGTAAATATCTCCATATAGCCTCTGGGGCTATATGTGAGGTATTTTTAGCCTTTTTAAAGGTTTTCATTTGCCTCCCAGGGTGCCCCCCCCCAGCGCCCTGCACCCTCAGTGACTGCCGTGTGAAGTGTGCTGAGAGGAAAATGGCGCACAGCTGCAGTGCTGTGCGCTACCTTAAGAAGACTGCAGGAGTCTTCAGCCGCCGATTCTGGACCTCTTCTTGCTTCAGCATCTGTGAGGGGGCCGGCGGCGTGGCTCCGGTGACCATCCAGGCTGTACCTGTGATCGTCCCTCTGGAGCTTCATGTCCAGTAGCCAAGAAGCCAATCCATCCTGCACGCAGGTGAGTTCACTTCTTCTCCCCTCTGTCCCTCGTTGCAGTGATCCTGTTGCCAGCAGGAATCACTGTAAAATAAAAAACCTAAGCTAAACTCTCTAAGCAGCTCTTTATGAGAGCCACCTAGAATTGCACCCTTCTCGGCCGGGCACAAAAATCTAACTGGAGTCTGGAGGAGGGTCATAGGGGGAGGAGCCAGTACACACCACCTGACCTGTAAAAGCTTTACTTTTGTGCCCTGTCTCCTGCGGAGCCGCTATTCCCCATGGTCCTTTCAGGAACCCCAGCATCCACTTAGGACGATAGAGAAATTATATTTTATTACTGTCAATGCAGAATTTATGCACAAAGTATTCAGTTAAGTCAAAGCTAACATATAATGTTAGGACATCAATATATTATAAAGTCAGGTTTTAGTGAATGAAATACACACAGCTAAATGAAACAAATACAAAACTGTCCTAATCAATTATTCTTAAACATTTATCATGAAGTGAGAAGTTTCACAGTGAAACATGAATCAATGTACATTTCTATACATTTAGGGTCATTTAGATGTTTTTCCTGGTATTGGTTTGATGGTATTAATAATTAAACTCCAATATGTGTAAGGCAAAGCTGGGTACACGCTTGACTGATGGTGCGGCCCAGTAATGCGTTGCACAGATATATCAAAGCGCCGTACACACCGCACGATCGGCTGTAAGATGGCGAAATATATCGTTACAAGGTTCATGAAACAATACAACATCATCCATTCAATAATATATTGTTACATGGTTCATGAAACAATACAACATCATCCATTCAATCATTCCAATGGACGTGCAGCATATCCAATGGACTATTTGATGGTACATACTATACGATGGTCATTTGATTTTTCGTGGATCGCAACATCATCTGATATATCGTACAGTGTGTACCAAGCTTAAGAAATGTGCTTGTGGCACTGTTATTGCACTGTGCCATCAATCATTAAAGGATAATTCCATCTTTAGAGCCGTGATGACCTTCACTTATCCCAGCCATCATGACTACAATCATCAACAATCCAAGTCCCAGTGTCAAGCTTTGACCCACTGTATACATCTGGTTAGCATCCAGAAACAGCACTACAATAATGACATTTGCCATTGATAACCTAAGGATTGTTAGCAGAATACTCCATTCTAAAGATTACACTTGTTTAGTGACCATTGTTAGTACATATTGCAGTGTTGCACACAGTGTATTAATAATGCAGAATATATTTTACCTTTGGCGCTCTAGGTTCGCTAACACGCAAGGCATCTCTGAAATATGCATCCACTGCATAATTGGCCTTGCGCTCTCGTTTGGGTGGCTCTATCCATTCTAACATGCTCAGCTAAATGCAAAGGCAAGAAAAAGAAGCACTTTACAAAAGTATCCACTTTACTGGAAATTACAAATCAACATTATGGGATTTAAGTGGCCAATTAGGATTGTGTAGCAAGAAATTAAATTAAATTTTGATTCTGAACGGTTACTTGATGACTCAGCTGTAATCTTCAGTCAAGGATACAATGTATTTTACTGCAATACCAGAATGAGACAACATAAATAACTTTCTGTGACTTAACTGCCAATAAACACTAATTATTTCAACAAAGGGTTTGAGAGGCAAGTATTTATTTTTATTTAATTTTTTTTGGGGGGGAGGGGCAGTGTTGCAAAAACATTTACGAATGCAAGAAAATGTAAATCTGCAGTGAAGAGCTGTTTTTATTTTGTGACATCACATATTAATTTTTCTTCATCTGTATTTATTTTGTTCATCAACTAATAGTGACTAAAAAGACGATTTTTGTATGTACTGTACAGATGAGTCCTCTTACATATTTGCTCTGTGAGCTACAAGTCGTGTTACACATAACGCGTGAGTGCTGTGTGACTCGGCTGTTTTGTTCCGCGAAAATGCATCATAGACGCAATGCAATGCAATAGGATGCACAAGCAGCTTTTGCGGATTAAAATGATTTGCAGCATGCCTATATTTTGTGTGTGACTGCGACAGTATTTGCATACAAAATGCTATGCTTCTGTAATATGGCTTTTCGGGTGCAGCTAGAGCCGCAATAACACACAGAATATGCTTCATATTATTTTAATCAGCAGAATCTGCTCATGCTTCCTATTGCATTACATTGCGTCTAAGATGCATTTTCGCTGACGAAAATCACAAAAAGAGATGATCAGCACAAACGAGTCCCGCTACGTCATGCGCGACTTGAAGAGCTATTTAGCGTGACTGCAGCAAGGATGTAAGAGGACACATCTGTATATTAAATCATTTTGTCTGACTCCATTGAGACACACTGTGAACACACTGGTGTATAGTGGATGATGGAGGAATGCAGGTATTTTATATTTTTAGCTTCTCCCCCTTATTCCCATTGCCTGCAGTGGGAACTTCAGTTATGTTTATCCAAGCCCAGAGGATAGGACTGAGAGGAGCCTACAGGTTGGAGGAAAAGAACAATGTCCTCCTAAAACACTGAACAACAATGGACTCAAAGATTTAAAGCTTAGCACAGAAATCTTCTTCTCTTAGTCCTCCGATTGATTAACACTATCATCATCCCAAAGCTGACACTAAAGGTAGATGAAGCAGTGCAAAACAACTTGCCTCCAAAATTGGCATCTCTAGATTCAAACACGAGACAGCTAACTATTATTAGTACTGGCACAATCATAGGAGCTATAGATGTGTCCTAATACATTGCCGCTGCAGTCACGCTAAATAGCCGCTTACGGCGCGCCAGTTCCCATGAGACTGAGCTAACACCAGGCATTTTTTTCACGCCTTTTTTCACGACAGCGCATCTTAGTCACCGTGCAATGCCACTAGGAAGCACCAGGAGACTATGCTGATTAATTATATATGCAGCACTTGTATATTTGCATGCAAATTAATCTCTGAATCTGCATACAAAGTGCTACCAAGTTCTCCTGTGCTACGTATATGGTGTGTCTTTGTTGCATCACAGTGTGATGAAGACACATGTTGGGTTAAAAGATGCAGAAATACGTCACATAGCGTATTGAGGCTTGTTGTATAAGGACACATTTGCACATGGAATTATTATACAGTAAAATAACTGCAATAATGATCTTCTAAGCCATGTTAAGTACTGCAGCATACCCAGGCTGCTATCTCTGCTTCATCTATGTGTAGGGAAAAAAGAAACATGAACACGCACTTTCATAATACTTGAAGTGAACGGCCTTAATCATTACAGCAACGTGTTCACAAGACGCAGGATGCCGCAGTATAAGACTGCTTCACCTCCTTGAGAAAGTCAGACTGTGGCATCTAGTGGCTGCTGCAGCACCCACATATATTAAACCCTTTACTCACGTTAAGGGGAAAATTCAGTCTCAAGCGATGTGCGATTAGAAGGCAAGGGAACATTGATTACATCAGCATCTCGAAAATGCATCATTGTTCATTTTACCCTGCACCCCAGTAGGTTGCCCGGTAGAATGAATGTTGTTGCTCTGCCATAATTCAGAGCACTTGGAACTTAAATCTGAAATGCCCACAGTGAATGTTAGTGTCCTTTGAAGAAAGCTTCTGTTTCAGGACACAGCTGGGAATGTCTTGCATTACACAGATCTTGGATAAAAACAAATATGGATTACTCTATTATCTTGGGTGAGAACTTGCTTTTACTGTGCACTTTGTTATATTGCTTCACTAGATTTTTGGCTACATACATAATAACTTAGAGACAGATTTTGGATAAGTTTATGACTTCACTGCTCACTATCCTGAAATACAGTTCCATACCAGACTATAAAAAAATGAAATCATTTACAAAGTACAAAGCAGCCACTCTGTAAAAACACAATGTTGCACCTAAATTTGTACAAGTATCACCAGGATTTCTGTAGGGGTGCATCGTCCTGCAAAGCAAGGTACCAACATACTAAATGCAGAGAGATTTATATTTGGGTAGGGTGTGTTCAAACTGAAATCTAAATTGCAGTGAAATAATTAAGCAGACAGTATTTACCCTGCACAGAAACAATATAAACCACACAAATCTGAATCTCTCTGCACATGTTACATCTGCCCCGACTGTAGTGGGGATCGGTATGAAAAACTGGCATCCGGCATCCCAATTCCCGTCTGTCAGTATACTGACAGCGGGATCCCGACCACCGGTATGCCGGTAGTGCTGGGAACGCTAGCAAGCGCCTTGCAGGCTCACTGCACTGGCCACGATTCGGGCACGTGGCTAACGCAGGTTATATTCTCCCTCTATGGGTGTCGTAGACACCCACAGAGGGAGTAAAACATGTGGTGCCGGAATTCCGGCGGCAGTATTTCACCGCTAGTCTAGATTCTGGTGTTGGGATTGTGACGTCCGGGATACCAACTAGCGGTATTGTAACCGCTTCCCCTGTAATGCAACAAGGTTTTGCCCAGTTGCTTGCTTGTTTGGTTTGCTAACAAACATGAATAACCCCCTGTAGACGCTTCTGCAGTTACCAATCTTGCCCTTCAATGTTCCAGGCGAGGCAGCCACCTAGGGTGCACTACACAGGTTACAGTGGGCAGGATGACTAGTCCATAGCAGTGTAACATGCAATGGGAGATTGCAGGGAGAAAAAGAACAGCTCCAGTGAGGGGACAGTAGGTGGCAGTTTCAACACAAGGTAAGCAGAAGTACAACAGAATTTAAGCAGGAATAAATTATGGTACTGAATTAGTATATTGCAAATGGGGCAAACTGCAGAAAGCAGGGTATGTAATGAGTAAGCAGGCATAGGTAAGTCCAGCTACATTAAGGTTTGCACAGGTAAAGCCCAAAACAGTGGGGAAAAATAAGATAAAAGGGGGGAGGGGAGAGGGGAATTAAAAATCAAAATAAAGCAAAATAAAATGAAATAGCCTGCTGTGGCTTCAGTAATGAAGCTGCTGGTCGTTTATCATTGGTTTCCCCCACAGAGCCTCGATAGCCTGGTCTGTCCATTGTATATGTTTTGATTTGCAGAGCAGATAAAGGGCTGAAGAGGACACTATATCAGGGGCATTCCTTACAGTACACACCTATTCCCACTACACAAAATGATGACATTCTGCACCAGCTCAGAGCTAGTCCTATACTTTTAATGTTGCACTTCCACAGCAAAACACATTTCCAGGCACACTATGAGTACTGTAATTGCACGCATCACATGCACATTGCCCGGTTAAAATAAAAAAATAAATACAGGCAACATGCCCCTGCATCCTTCTAAATCCTCAACCAGCACCAGCACTAGACTGCCCGTGCTGTTTTCTACTACAAAAGGGAGACCAAGACTGCAAAGTATCCACGACATAGTGAAAATGTGCCAAAGGCTGGTCACACCGGGGCCATTGCTTCTAAGGGTGGCCTCTGCAAACACAGAACCCACTTTACAACCTCACAGTCTACCAAGCTTGTGCTGAAAAGTGGTGAGGCTCTTTCCAGGTGCCAGGTCATTTAACCAGAGTGGCCGCTTTGCCATCCCAGATGTTCCAAATTAATTGGCATGGATCCCTTTAAGCTTGGTAATTATTAGTGAATGTGCAGTCATTCAATACAGCCTATATTATATACAGCACTAAATACATTCTTGTAAATACAAGTTTACCTTTTGCTTTTCTCGATAATCTTCTCCTTCAAAATTATATAAACTCGTTTCTGTCTCCATAGAGAAATTTCTAAGAGAGCTCTCGCCCATCTTTTCCAAGCGCTCTGCCATTTCAGCAGTCTGAAAGAGAAACATTTCAGAACTTAATAATGTGATTATAGGCTCTATACACCATAATATTGTTTTGCTACCATTTAAAATCTGGAAACCTGGAGGGAAGATGGGCTAAAATGAACACTAGTTAACTGTAACAAAAGACTTTACCTTTCAGAAATGCAATAAAGCTTAATAGACAATAAGGTTAATTTACATATCACAAAAGTTCAAAATACAAAAAGAGAATATTTGTACCTTAAATTGTATTCTTTAGGTTCACTGGGTAAACACTGAGGTATAGTGGGAGCAGAAGGAGTGCGGTCACTTTAAATCTAGATCACTTGTTGGTACTCCTCCTCCTATACACCACATGGCTGCAAGGACTACTTTAGTTATGTTTAACCAAGCTCCACAGTAGAGGATAATAGGATTTTAATTACCTACCGGTAAAAATTTTTCTCATAGTCCGTAGAGGATGCTGGGGTCCATATTAGTACCATGGGGTATAGACGGGTCCACCAGGAGCCATTGGAGCCTTTGAAGCAATCAAGGAGTCAGTAGCCACTGGCACCACAATAGGTTGGTTGATATGGAAAGCCGATACAACCTTGGGCAGGAACCGCCCTGTCTTCATGAAAGATCAGATAAGAACTTTTACAAGATAAAGCCCCTAATTGCGACACGCGTCGGGCAGAAGCCAAGGCCAACAAAGTGACCGCCTTCCACGTGAGAAACTTGATGTCAGCCTCCAGTAGAGGCTCAAACCAAGCTGATTGTAGGAACTGCAATACCACATCTAGATCCCAAGGTGCCGTTGGCGCCACAAAGGAATGCTGGATGTGCAGAACCCCTTTCAAAAAGGTCTGAACCTCAGGGAGGACAGCCAATTGTTTTTGAAAAAAGATGGACAAAGCAGAGATCTGGACCTTGATGGATCCCAATCTCAGGCCCACATCCACTCCCGCCTGCAGGAAAAGGAGAAAACGTCCAAGTTGAAACTCCACCGCAGGAAAACTTCTTGATTCACACCAAGAAACATATTTCTTCCAAATACGGTGGTAATGTTTAGACGTTCCCCCCTTCCTAGCCTTAATCAGGGTAGGGATGACTTCACTCGGGATACCATTCCGAGCTAAGATCTGGCGCTCAACCGCCATGCCATCAACCGTAGCCGTGGTAAGTCTTGATAGGCGAACGGCCCCTCCAGTAGCAGATCCTCCCGAAGAGGTAAGGGCTTTGGATCTTCCAGCAGAAGATCCAGTAGATCCGCATACCAAGCCCTCCTTGGCCAGTCCGGAGCAATGAGGATTGCCAGAAACTTTGTTCTTCTTGCCAGCTGAAGAACCTTTGGAATCACAGGAAGTGGAGAGAACACATACACTGACGGGAACACCCACAGAGTTACCAGTGCGTCCACCGCCACTGCCTGAGGGTCTCTTGACCGGGAACAGTACCTTCCCAGCTTCTTGTTGAGGCGGGAGGCCATCATGTCTACGTGAGGAACCCCCCACCAACCGGTTACCTCCTCGAACACCTCCGGATGTAGGCTCCACTCCCCTGGATGGAGATTGTGTCTGCTAAGGAAGTCTGCTTCCCAGTTGTCTACCCCCAGAATGAAGATTGTTGACACCGCTACAGCATGCCTTTCCACCCAGAGGAGGATTCTTGACACCTCTGACATTGCAGCCCTGCTCTTCGTTCCGCCTTGTCGGTTTATGTAGGCTACAGTGGTCACGTTGTCCGACTGCACCTGAACAGCCCGATCCTGTAGAAGGTGTGCTGCTTGCAGAAGGGCGTTGTACACGGCCCTTAGCTCTAGGATGTTTATTGGGAGAGGGGATTCTTGATTCGACCACCTTCCTTGAAAGGTATCCCCCAGAGCGACTGCTCCCCAACCTCTTAGACTTGCATCTTTGGTTAAAAGGATCCAGTCCAGAATTCCGAACCTTCGGCCTTCCAGAAGGTGCGGAAGTTGTAGCCACCAGAGGAGTGAAATCCTGGCTTTCGGAGACAGGAGTATCCTCTTGTGCATGTGTAGGTGAGAGCCCGACCACTGGTCCAATTGGTCCAGCTGCAAAGGTCGAGCATGAAACCTGCCGTACTGCAGAGCCTCGCAGGTGGCAACCATCTTCCCCAGAAGGCGGATGCATTGATGAACCGAAACCCGGGTAGGCTTCAGGACATCCCGGACCATTGATTGAATCACCAATGCTTTCTCCACCGGGAGAAATACCCTCTGCACTTCCATGTCGGGGATCATTCCCAGGAAAGACAGCCTCCTTGTCGGCTCCAGATGAGACTTTGGAAGGTTCAGGATCCAACCGTGCTTCCTGAGCAGCTGTGTCATGAGCGCGATGGATCGCAACAACCTCTCCCTGGATGATGCCTTGATCAGGAGATCGTCCAGATATGGAATTATGTTCACCCCCTGTTTGCGGAGGAGAACCTTCATCTCCGCCATCACCTTGGTGAAGATCCTTGGAGCCACAAAAAGGTTCGAATAATAACCCTTGTTCCACTGTTGAGGTGGAACTGGAACAATGACCTCTGACACCACCAATTTTCTGATGGCCTCCAGAAGAATTGTTCTGTCTGCCAGCAGAGCCGGCAAGCCTGACTTGAAGAAACGGTGAGGTGGGGGATCTTGAAACTCCAGTCTGTACCCCCTGGACACTATACCAGGACCCAGGGGTCCAGGCCAGACGACACCCAGAAGTGGCTGAACTGACGGAGTCTTGCCCCCACCTGACCTTCCTCCAGGCCTAGCTGTCCACCGTCATGCGGAGGACTTAGGGGTATCAGAAGCGGGCTTCTGAGCTTGGGAACCTGCGGGAGTAGGTTTCTTTCCCTTTGCACGACCACCTCTGAAGAAGGTATTCGAAGGCTAGTTCTTTCTAGACCTCGCGGGCCGAAAGGACTGTGACGTGGCTGGTGTAAAAGGCTTCTTTGTAGCCGGTGCAGCTGAGGGGAGAAAAGACTTACCCGCGGTAGCTGTGGCAATCCACGCATCCAGCGCCTCCCCAAAGAGAGCCTGACATGTATAGGGTAGGCCCTCCACGCTCTTCCTGGATTCCACGTTCGCAGACCATTGGGCAGCCAGAGACCCCTGCGAGCCGATACGGACATGGAGGAGATCCCCGCAGCCATGGAACCCAGGTCCTTCATGGAATCTACCAGGAACCCTGCAGAATCCTGAATATGGCGTAAAAATAAATCAACGTCACCTCTATCCAGCGAAGCCGACTCCTCCTGCAGAGTGATTGACCACCTGGCAATAGCTTTTGCAATCCAAGCACAGGCTATAGTAGGCCGTAATATAGTCCCGGAGGCCGTGTAAATGGATTTTAGCGTAGCATCCACCTTGCAATCTCCGGGTCCTTCAACACGGTAGATCCCGGGACTGGAAACACCAACTGTTTGGACAGCCTGGAGACAGAGGCGTCGACTATCGGCGGGGACTCCCATTTCTTTCTATCTTCCTCTGGGAAGGGAAAAGCAACCAAGACCCTCTTAGGGATCTGAAATTTCTTTTCTGGAGTTTCCCAGGCTTTTTCAAAGATAGCGTTTAATTCTTTGGATGCCGGGAAGGTGTGTGTGTGTGTGTGGCAGGGGGGGGGGGGGGGGGGGGCGTCTTATTATCTGTAAAGAAGGCCTCCTCCACTTGCTCAGGAGCTGTGTCAGTAATGTGTAACAAATCCCTTACAGCTTCAATCATCAACTGCACCCCCTTAGCAAGTGATGCCATCCCCCTTGACACATCCTCGTCACCGTCTGCAGTGTCAGAGTCGGTGTCTGTGTCATCCTGCATAAGCATTGCAAGTGCACGTCTCTGAGAATGTACCGCAGGGGACCCCGAGGAAGCAGTATCAGACCATACAACCATAGAGGATTGTAGGACTTGAGTGGAATGCTCAGTCCTGGCAACCCTAACAGAAATCTGAGAAATAGTCCCGCTCATCAGAGAGACTAACCATTCTGGCTCTCTAGTCGGGATCTGCCCTACAACAATGCAATCCTGATTACATGGTATGTAGTCTTCCTGGTGAGACAAATCCTCTGCAGCATATGAAACATTGCCCCTAGACATGTTGACACACACACACACCAAACACCCCACAAACACACAGGGTATTTACTAGACAGAGTTTCCCCCAAAGAATGGCAGAGAGACACAGAGATTGAAGCCAACCCACACACAGCGCTATTAGAGGTATAGGGAGACCCTAACCAGCGCTGACTGTGTCCCTTAATAGGTGACACAGCCTAAATACAGCCTCCCCTCCCTTCTACAACCCCCTTGTACCGTACAGATAGCTGGAGTTGCCCTGGAGGGACCTGGACATCCACTGGCAGTGACTGCAGGCAGGAAAAATGGCGCTGAACACTGCTGGATCCACTCTGAGGAGAAGCTCCGCCCCTTCAATGGCACTGTCTTCCCGCTCTTGAAGATTATACTGGCCAGAGGAAGTTTGCTCTGGCTGAGATCCGCGGACCCCGACAGGCTGGAAATGGTCAGTGCAGGGTTCTGTGCTGGCTCAGGGCGCCCCTCACAGCGCCGCACCGTAGTACTGCTGAGCCATCCGGGAGCGTGGTTAATACCGCACTCCCACCCTTAAGCCGCCCGTTTCACACTGACCCACCGCTTGTAAGGTGGGGCAGTGACTAACTCGCCACACTTCAGCACAGTGAGGGGGTGGCGGCTGGCTGCCGGGGTGAGCGTTCCCCTGTGGCGGGGCGCAATCTGTCCACTCTGGAGCTTAATGTCCAGTCAGCGGAGGCAGTGGCTCAAGACCCCGCAGGGCGGACACTGCTCCCCCCCTCAGTCCCTCGATGCAGGGAGGCTGTTGCCAGCAGCCTCCCTGTAAAATAACAAACTCTAAAAAAACTTTTTACTAGAGAAGCCCTGTAGAGCTCCACTAGCTGTGACCGGCTCGTCCGGGCACAGTTTCTAAACTGAGTCTGGTAGGAGGGGCATAGAGAGAGGAGCCAGCCCACACTATTAAACTCTTAAAGTGCCAATGGCTCCTGGTGGACCCGTCTATACCCCATGGTACTAATATGGACCCCAGCATCCTCTAGGACGTAAGAGAAAGAGAGGAACGTACAAGATGGAGGAAAGAACAATGGGGCAGATGTATTAAGCCTGGAGAAGGGATAAGGAAGTGATAAAGCAGTGATAAGTGCAAGGTTATAACGCACCAGCCAATCAGTTCCTAACTGTAATTTTTCAAATTCGTAATGATTGGCTGGTGCGCTATCACCTTGTGCTTATAACTGCTTTATCACCTCTTTATCCCTTCTCCAGATTAATACATCTGCCCCAATGTCCTCTGAAAACATCAACCAACAAACACAGCAAAGAACAAGAGCATAAAGGGGATGTAGTTATGTGACCGGCGGTCAGGAGACCGACGGTCATATAACCTCCCCCTACATCCCGCCCCCTCACAAATCCGACGGTCTGCTGACCAACAGGGACTATTCCCACTTGTGGGTCGCTATCGAGCATGCAGCGGGCCCACAAGCGGTTTGCTGCACTCGCCATCACCCGCTGGGATTCCGCAGCCAGGATCCCGGCGTCGGTAGGCTGACCGGCGGTAAACCCCATGGCTAATTGCCGCATTGGAGCAATCCAATTAGCGGGGTTACCCCGCGCATGAATGACCGAAGTTGAACAGAACATCGCAGCTAAATTCAACTTAAAAGCTGCAAAATCTGGGGTTTGAGTACGGGAAAAACCCATTGAGTCCGTGTGGATGCTGTGTGAAACACTCTCTTTCCAAAGCTATCATCCATGGATTCAAACACATTACAATGTAGAATTTAGTGAATATATGTAGACAACCAGCAGGTGTTTCTACAAAACTGCTCAGACCAGCCTCTGTACTGGTAAAATGTGTGTCAATGTAAGCCTGAATAATGGAGGAAGAATTCCACCTAGCTAACCCTATCTTAGAAAGATTCCTGAATGAATAGACAACTCCCTGAGATGAAGATCCTGGCAACTGAGAAAATGTGCTTTAAGCTGTCTACATGCGGAATGAACACTGCCATATCAGCTGAAGAAGTTTACCCATCCTATATAATTCGGTGAGCGACTTTTGATGCCCTGTGATGATTTAGATCATTGAACCACAGAATCACTGTCACACTGTATCTTCACTGCCTTTTTGTACAAAAGATGTTTTGTACAAAACGACCATAGTGGTCAGACACACGAGACAGAGTAGCATCAGAACCTGGCAAGAAAGACGTAGGACCATGGTCCATGGATCCGGTATGTACATCTCTGATAAAGAACTGATATAAACAGATGTCAGTCTTCAAACACTGTGACTGTTTCTATCACACAGCAGACCACAAGAAAAATATAAAATTACAACACTTTATTGTGGAACAGACACAGTCAGTAAAAAGTCATCTGAATGGCAAAGTTGTTGAGATGCAGACTTTTGATTCACCTAAAGGATGGTGCAAACTAGCAGGACTGTGATCTGTGCGTGACTGTGATCAGCTGGCTTATGAGTCTTCTCCCTACCTCTCCTGCACTATGATTCCATTGTATATGTCCTCAGATGTGGCAGACGCGCCACCAGCCTAGAGTTTTGTTTTTAGAAAGAGCATGACCACGAGCAGTATACACAATCTTCATATTCAACTTTTCCTAAGACCATTTGGTGTGAAATTAAAGAATTGGGTTTAAGTTGGTTTGAGTTTAGAGAGTGGAGAAACTCTTTAACTGACATATTTCATTTCTTTTGTTACTAATACATAATAAAATATGTCTCACAGACTCAAAATAACTAGCCAAAATAAATATGAATGTACTGGTGGTCATAATAGAAAAGATTCACAAGACATACAAATGTACACATTCTGAAATGAAGGATACTCAAGTATAGTCCATTCCTGGAGATTTTTTGTTAACTTACAAATTTATTTTTCAAATCTATTCATTTCCTTTGAGAACTAAAGACAGAGGGCCTGCTTCAGAGGTGCACGCGGGACATTTATGGCTGCGATTTCTTGCAGATTCTCAAGTGTGAATATGTGCAAATGGAAGCTTAGACTTGCCCTTGGGCACTACTGTGCAATGGACTTAGCAAACCCTGCTATGCCCACTTTGCATATCTGAGCAATGCTCAAGTACACTGATGGATCTGATCTCTAAACCATGGATACTCCATCAGATGCAAACATCAAATCTTCAAGCAGCCCCTGCCTGGCGCATATAACCAATGTAACGTTCTTAATATATGGCCACTGTGGCTGCGGTGCTGCAACTAAAATCGCAGGCGCACACTAAAACACCCCCATGATGCTCCAATAACACGCCCATGACACTGCCTCTTTCCAGGTCATCTCCAAGCTCCACCCTGAACCACCTGTGGCTATCAGAAGCCTTCTCAAGTAATAGCGATATCATATGCCATTGAACTGTGCTTTGCGTGTGCACAGTAAGGTTTCTACTGGGCTGTGCATGCGCATTTTGCTGATTATCGTTCATAAGTTCATGAGTTCTCTTATCTGCATCCACCTCTGAATCAGGCCCAAAGTCCAGTGGGATTTACTGTAGCAAGAACTTTAGAGAGAAGTCAATGATAGAGGTAAATCAATTCATCCCCTGGTAAATACACTCTACCAGGATTTACTGTCTTTTTCTTCTCTTTCGGGAGAAAACAATTACTTTTGTAAGATAGAACAAAGAAGATGTAGAAATGACATGATGAACTGACGAAGAAATATCAATGTTACCTTCTTTTCCCCTCTTTCCAGAATGGTAGTTATATCTTCATCTGTCAGTTCACTATCCTTTGATGCAAACACATGGGTGGCTCCATGGCGTATCATCTGCAGCATCTCATCCTTTGCGAGCTTGTTTGACTGCTGGTCTATTAGCCTCCCTAGAGATAGAAATGACATATACTCTGACTGCTGCTTTTCTAAAAGAAAACTGTGTGCACAAATATAATGTAATTGTGGATACAAGTGATGACAATGCCTTCACTGTTGTGTACGTAAAACAAGCATGCAAGAATATGTTGCACACAAAAAAAGTACAGTTAATCCATGATTGGAAAAAATGGACTTTTCATTATAAGATGTATCCTTATCCTACATGCAGTAAGTAATAGTGATCCCTGAGACAAGGACTGGATGAAGGATAATGTGATTTATTTTTATCTTAAATATAAATAATTTTCTCCAAGTGTATTGAGGGAGACTAGACCGTGTGGCAAAGAGCTTCCTTTGGGAATATTCAATACGTTTTGTGCTCTTCCCTCTTCCATATACCCTACAGGAAACTCAGTTATTTTTCTAACTAAGCCCCAAAGGACAAAACCCGAGAGGAACTAACCAAAAGAGAGAAACACCACACAATTATTTTTAAACTTTGGCCAACTTTTAACAAGAAAACTAGAGTATAAATAGGTGGACAATCCACGGGCCTAATACAGACCTGATCGCTCCTCTGCGAATTTGCAGAGGTTTCCCAGACAGAGTGAATACCCGCCCCGTGCAAGTCTGAGTACGCCTTGCGAAAATCTCTGGGAACGCCGGTCAGCTGTAAATCCGTTCACAACTGACTCACCATCGAATGATATTCCCAGTCTGTGCATAGCCCAGGACCTACTCCTACATTGCGATAGAAACAGGCTGATCGGGGCCGAATCTGATGTCACAAACACTCCCTGAAAACGCTTGGGCACGCCAGAAAATGTCCAGTTACCACCCCAAAACGCTGGCTTGCTGTCAATCAACTTACGTACACTAGCGATCAATCAAAAAAGATGCTAGATTTTTTTCTCAAGTTTGGCCTCGTGCATGCGCACTATGATCTGTAGGCATGTGCAGTCGATTGATAATCGTCCACCTTGCGAATTTGCACGACAGCGATCAGGTCTGAATCTGGCCCCATGTCCCCTAATGGATTCACAGAAAAGGACCTACCACTCACATGAAAAGTAATTTTCGTTCTTCACAGACAATGGAACCATGGAGTACAGAGGTGGCTGTATGAACCTCAGCACAGTGGCCATAACTAGGACAATTTAGGGGAATTACAGTGAACGAGTGTCTGGGAGCGGTGGTGAGGGGAATTACAGTGGCTGAGTGTTAGGGAGCAATGGTGAGTGGAATTATATTGAGTGAGGGTCAGGGAGCAGTGGTGAGAGGAATTACAGTGAATGAGGGTCAGGGAGCAGTGGTGAGAGGAATTCCAGCGAGTGAGGACTGAGAGCAGAGGCAAGGGGAATTACAGTGAGTGAGGTCAGGGAGCAGTGGTGAGAGGAATTACAGTGAATGAGGGTCAGGGAGGAGTGGTGAGAGGAATTCCAGCGAGTGAGGACTGAGAGCAGAGGCAAGGGGAATTACAGTGAGTGAGGTCAGGGAGCAGTGGTGAGGGGAATTACAGTGAGTGAGGTCAGGGAGCAGTGGTGAGAGGAATTACAGTGAGTGAGGACAGAGAGCAGTGGTGAGAGGAATTACAATAAGTGAGGGCAGAGAACAGTGGTGAGGGGAATTACAGTGAGTGAGGACAGAGAGCAGTGGCGAGGGGAATTACTGTGTGTAAAGGTCAGGGAGAAGTGGTGAGGGGAATCACAATGAGTGAGGGCAGAGAGCAGTGGTGAGAGGAATTACAATAAGTGAGCGCAGAGAACAGTGGTGAGGGGAATTACAGTGAGTGAGGGTCAGGGAGCAGTGGCGAGGGGAATTACTGTGGGTAAGGATCAGGGAGTAGTGAGGAGGGGATTTACAGTGAGTGAGAATCCTTTTTTACGGACTGCGAGAAAAGGATTTACTGGTAGGTATTAAAATCCTATCTTCTCTAACGTCCTAGGGGATACTGGGATGGTCTTAGTACCATGGGGAAGTCCCAAAGCTCCCAGACCAGGTGGGAGAATTGGTGAGGGGAATTACAGTGAGTGAGGGTCTGGGAGCAGTGGTGGAGAGAATTCGAGTGGGTGAAATATGTGGCCAGGTAGCAGAGGGGAATGAGGGTTATTTTGGTGGGTCAGGGAATGGTTGTGAGTGAGGAATATTTCAGTGGGTGAAGTAAGTGTTTAGAGAGTGATGGAGAGTTAGGGTTATTTTAGTGGGTGAGGGATGGTATCCAGGGTCGGTATTTCAACCACTGGGATCCCGTCAGGCAGAATTTTAACTGCATCCCGTGAGTAGCAGTGGGTGTACAGCTTTGATGTATGCATGGGAGGTATATCACTGGGTGGGTGTAGTATTTGGAGAGGAAAAAGCGTGGTGGGTGAGGTAGTGTAGTACAACCAGCAATACTTACACCTGACCCTGCAGACGACAATCAATGTGTATATCTGCCCTTTTGCTCTATCATACAGTACATGCTCCATGTAATAATTGAAACATTGTGGACATTACAGAATTATAGGCAGCAGCTATGTCATACACACAGGAACTAATGATGTGCACCGGAAATTTTTCGGGTTTTGTGTTTTGGTTTTGGGTTCGGTTCCGCGGCCGTGTTTTGGGTTCGAACGCGTTTTGGCAAAACCTCACCGAATTTTTTTTGTCGGATTCGAGTGTGTTTTGGATTCGGGTGTTTTTTTCAAAAAACCCTAAAAAACAGCTTAAATCATTGAATTTGGGGGTCATTTTGATCCCATAGTATTATTAACCTCAATAACCATAATTTACACTCATTTTCATTCTATTCCGAACACCTCACAATATTATTTTTAGTTCTAAAATTTGCACCGAGGTCGCTGGATGGCTAAGCTAAGCGACCCAAGTGGCCGACACAAACACCTGGCCCATCTAGGAGTGGCACTGCAGTGTCAGGCAGGATGGCCCTTCCAAAAAATACTCCCCAAACAGCACATGACGCAAAGAAAAAAAGAGGCGCAATGAGGTAGCTGTGTGAGTAAGCTAAGCGACCCTAGTGGCCGACACAAACACCTGGCCCATCTAGGAGTGGCACTGCAGTGTCACGCAGGATGGCCCTTCCAAAAAATACTCCCCAAACAGCACATGACGCAAAGAAGAAAAAAAAGAGGTGCAATGAGGTAGCTGTGTGAGTAAGCTAAGCGACCCTAGTGGCCGACACAAACACCTGGCCCATCTAGGAGTGGCACTGCAGTGTCAGGCAGGATGGCCCTTCCAAAAAATACTCCCCAAACAACACATGACGCAAAGAAAAAAAGAGGCGCAATGAGGTAGCTGTGTGAGTAAGCTAAGCGACCCTAGTGGCCGACACAAACACCTGGCCCATCTAGGAGTGGCACTGCAGTGTCAGGCAGGATGGCCCTTCCAAAAAATACTCCCCAAACAGCACATGACACAAAGAAGAAAAAAAAGAGGCGCAATGAGGTAGCTGTGTGAGTAAGCTAAGCGACCCTAGTGGCCGACACAAACACCTGGCCCATCTAGGAGTGGCACTGCAGTGTCAGGCAGGATGGCCCTTCCAAAAAATACTCCCCAAACAGCACATGACGCAAAGAAAAATGAAAGAAAAAAGATGTGCAAGATGGAATTGTCCTTGGGCCCTGCCACCCACCCTTATGTTGTATAAACAGGACATGCACACTTTAACCAACCCATCATTTCAGCGACAGGGTCTGCCACACGACTGTGACTGAAAATAAGAATTTACTTACCGATAATTCTATTTCTCATAGTCCGTAGTGGATGCTGGGGACTGCGTAAGGACCATGGGGAATAGCGGCTCCGCAGGAGACTGGGCACAAAAGTAAAAGCTTTAGGACTACCTGGTGTGCACTGGCTCCTCCCCCTATGACTCTCCTCCAAGCCTCAGTTAGGATACTGTGCCCGGACGAGCGTACACAATAAGGAAGGATATTGAATCCCGGGTAAGACTCATACCAGCCACACCAATCACACCGTACAACCTGTGATCTGAACCCAGTTAACAGCATGATAACAGAGGAGCCTCTGAAAAGATGGCTCACAACAATAATAACCCGATTTTTGTAACAATAACTATGTACAAGTATTGCAGACAATCCGCATTTGGGATGGGCGCCCAGCATCCACTACGGACTATGAGAAATAGAATTATCGGTAAGTAAATTCTTATTTTCTCTAACGTCCTAAGTGGATGCTGGGGACTCCGTAAGGACCATGGGGATTATACCAAAGCTCCCAAACGGGCGGGAGAGTGCGGATGACTCTGCAGCACCGAATGAGAGAACTCCAGGTCCTCCTCAGCCAGGGTATCAAATTTGTAGAATTTAGCAAACGTGTTTGCCCCTGACCAAGTAGCTGCTCGGCAAAGTTGTAAAGCCGAGACCCCTCGGGCAGCCGCCCAAGATGAGCCCACCTTCCTTGTGGAATGGGCATTTACAGATTTTGGCTGTGGCAGGCCTGCCACAGAATGTGCAAGCTGAATTGTACTACAAATCCAGCGAGCAATAGTCTGCTTAGAAGCAGGAGCACCCAGCTTGTTGGGTGCATACAGGATAAATAGCGAGTCAGATTTTCTGACTCCAGCCGTCCTGGAAACATATATTTTCAGGGCCCTGACTACGTCCAGCAACTTGGAGTCCTCCAAGTCCCTAGTAGCCGCAGGCACCACAATAGGCTGGTTCAAGTGAAATGCTGAAACCACCTTAGGGAGAAATTGAGGACGAGTCCTCAATTCTGCCCTGTCCGTATGAAAAATTAGGTAAGGGCTTTTATAGGATAAAGCCGCCAATTCTGAGACACGCCTGGCTGAAGCCAGGGCTAACAGCATTACCACCTTCCATGTGAGATATTTTAAGTCCACAGTGGAAAGTGGTTCAAACCAATGTGATTTTAGGAATCCCAAAACTACATTTAGATCCCAAGGTGCCACTGGAGGCACAAAAGGAGGTTGTATATGCAGTACCCCCTTGACAAACGTCTGTACTTCAGGAACTGAAGCCAGTTCTTTTTGGAAGAAAATCGACAGGGCCGAAATCTGAACCTTAATGGACCCTAATTTTAGGCCCATAGACAGTCCTGTTTGTAGGAAATGCAGGAAACGACCCAGTTGAAATTCCTCTGTAGGGGCCTTCCTGGCCTCGCACCACGCAACATATTTACGCCAAATACGGTGATAATGTTGTACGGTTACATCCTTCCTGGCTTTGATCAGGGTAGGGATGACTTCATCCGGAATGCCTTTTTCCTTCAGGATCCGGCGTTCAACCGCCATGCCGTCAAACGCAGCCGCGGTAAGTCTTGGAAGAGACAGGGTCCCTGCTGGAGCAGGTCCTTTCTTAGAGGTAGAGGCCACGGGTCCTCTGTGAGCATCTCTTGAAGTTCCGGGTACCAAGTCCTTCTTGGCCAATCCGGAGCCACGAGTATAGTCCTTACTCCTCTCCTTCTTATGATCCTCAGTACCTTGGGTATGAGAGGCAGAGGAGGGTACACATACACTGACTGGTACACCCACTGTGTTACCAGAGCGTCCACAGCTATTGCCTGAGGGTCCCTTGACCTGGCGCAATATCTGTCTAGTTTTTTGTTGAGGCGGGACGCCATCATGTCCACCTTTGGTTTTTCCCAATGGTTCACAATCATGTGGAAGACTTCTGGGTGAAGTCCCCACTCCCACGGGTGGAGGTCGTGTCTGCTGAGGAAGTCTGCTTCCCAGTTGTCCACACCCGGAATGAACACTGCTGACAGTGCTATCACATGATTTTCTGCCCAGCGAAGAATCCTTGCAACTTCTGTCATTGCCCTCCTGCTTCTTGTGCCGCCCTGTCTGTTTACGTGGGCGACTGCCGTGATGTTGTCCGACTGGATCAGCACCGGCTGACCTTGAAGCAGAGGTCTTGCTAGGCTCAGAGCATTGTAGATGGCTCTTAGCTCCAGGATATTTATGTGAAGTGATGTCTCCAGGCTTGACCACAAGCCCTGGAAATTTCTTCCCTGTGTGACTGCTCCCCAGCCTCTCAGGCTGGCATCCGTGGTCACCAGGACCCAGTCCTGAATGCCGAATCTGCGGCCCTCTAGAAGATGAGCACTCTGCAACCACCACAGGTGAGACACCCTTGTCCTTGGAGACAGGGTTATCCGCTGATGCATCTGAAGATGCGATCCGGACCATTTGTCCAGCAGATCCCACTGAAAAGTTCTTGCGTGGAATCTGCCGAATGGAATCGCTTCGTAAGAAGCCACCATTTTTCCCAGGACCCTTGTGCATTGATGCACTGACACTTGGCCTGGTTTTAGGAGGTTCCTGACTAGCTCGGATAACTCCCTGGCTTTCTCCTCCGGGAGAAACACCTTTTTCTGGACTGTGTCCAGAATCATCCCTAGGAACAGCAGACGTGTCGTCGGAATCAGCTGCGATTTTGGAATATTTAGAATCCACCCGTGCTGTCGTAGCACTACTTGAGATAGTGCTACTCCGACCTCTAACTGTTCCCTGGACCTTGCCCTTATCAGGAGATCGTCCAAGTAAGGGATAATTAAGACGCCTTTTCTTCGAAGAAGAATCATCATTTCGGCCATTACCTTGGTAAAGACCTGGGGTGCCGTGGACAATCCAAACGGCAGCGTCTGAAACTGATAGTGACAGTTCTGTACCACAAACCTGAGGTACCCTTGGTGAGAAGGGCAAATTGGGACATGGAGGTAAGCATCCTTGATGTCCAGAGACACCATATAGTCCCCTTCTTCCAGGTTCGCTATCACTGCTCTGAGTGACTCCATCTTGAATTTGAACCTTTGTATGTAAGTGTTCAAGGATTTCAGATTTAAAATAGGTCTCACCGAGCCGTCCGGCTTCGGTACCACAAACAGCGTGGAATAATACCCCTTTCCCTGTTGTAGGAGGGGTACCTTGATTATCACCTGCTGGGAATACAGCTTGTGAATGGCTTCCAATACCGCCTCCCTGTCGGAGGGAGACGTTGGTAAAGCAGACTTCAGGAACCGGCGAGGGGGAGACGTCTCGAATTCCAATTTGTACCCCTGAGATACTACCTGCAGGATCCAGGGGTCCACTTGCGAGTGAGCCCACTGCGCGCTGAAATTCTTGAGACGACCCCCCACCGTACCTGAGTCCGCTTGTACGGCCCCAGTGTCATGCT
This sequence comes from Pseudophryne corroboree, assembly GCF_028390025.1. Lineage (NCBI taxonomy): Eukaryota > Metazoa > Chordata > Amphibia > Anura > Myobatrachidae > Pseudophryne > Pseudophryne corroboree. Next base: position 284,733,869 of record NC_086451.1, read on the forward strand.
GAGGACTTGGCAGAAGCGGGGGAGGGCTTCTGTTCCTGGGAAGAGGCTGCCTGCAGTAGTCTTTTTCCCCTTCCTCTGCCCCGGGGCAGATATGAGTGGCCTTTTGCCCGCTTGCCCTTATGGGGACGAAAGGATTGAGCCTGAAAAGACGGTGTCTTTTTCTGCTGAGAGGTGACCTGGGGTAAAAAAGGTGGATTTCCCAGCCGTTGCCGTGGCCACCAGGTCCGATAGACCGACCCCAAATAACTCCTCCCCTTTATACGGCAATACTTCCATATGCCGTTTGGAATCCGCATCACCTGACCACTGTCGCGTCCATAACCCTCTTCTGGCAGAAATGGACAGCGCACTTACTCTTGATGCCAGAGTGCAAATATCCCTCTGTGCATCTCGCATATATAGAAATGCATCCTTTAAATGCTCTATAGTCAATAATATACTGTCCCTGTCCAGGGTATCAATATTTTCAGTCAGGGAATCCGACCAAGCCACCCCAGCACTGCACATCCAGGCTGAGGCGATTGCTGGTCTCAGTATAACACCAGTATGTGTGTATATACTTTTTAGGTTTATTTTCCAGCTTTCTATCAGCTGGCTCCTTGAGGGCGGCCGTATCCGGAGACGGTAACGCCACTTGTTTTGATAAGCGTGTGAGCGCCTTATCTACCCTAGGGGGTGTTTCCCAACGCGCCCTAACCTCTGGCGGGAAAGGGTATAATGCCAATAATTTTTTAGAAATTAGCAGTTTTTTATCGGGGGAAACCCACGCTTCATCACACACCTCATTTAATTCATCTGATTCAGGAAAAACTACGGGTAGTTTTTTCACACCCCACATAATACCCTTTTTTGTGGTACTTGTAGTATCAGAAATGTTCAAAACCTCCTTCATTGCCGTGATCATGTAACGTGTGGCCCTACTGGAAAATACGTTTGTTTCCTCACCGTCGACACTGGAGTCAGTGTCCGTGTCTGGGTCTGTGTCGACCATCTGAGGTAACGGGCGCTTTAGAGCCCCTGACGGTGTTTGAGATGCCTGGACAGGTATTAACTGTTTTTCCGGCTGTCTCATGTCGTCAACAGTCTTTTGTAAAGTGCTGACGCTATCACGTAATTCCTTCCATACGACCATCCAGTCAGGTGTCGACTCCCTAGGGGGTGACATCACTATTACAGGCAATTGCTCCGCCTCCATACCATTTTCCTCCTCATACATGTCGACACAAACGTACCGACACACAGCACACACACAGGGAATGCTCTGATAGAGGACAGGACCCCACTAGCCCTTTGGGGAGACAGAGGGAGAGTTTGCCAGCACACACCAGAGCGCTATATATATATACAGGGATAACCTTATATAAGTGTTTTTCCCTTATATAGCTGCTGTATTATTAATCTGCCAAATTTAGTGCCCCCCCTCTCTTGTTTTACCCTGTTTCTGTAGTGCAGGACAGCAGGGGAGAGTCAGGGAGCTTCCCTCCAACGGAGCTGTGAGGGAAAATGGCGCTTGTGTGCTGAGGAGATAGGCTCCGCCCCTTCTCGGCGGCCTTTCTCCCGCTTTTTTAAGGAAAAACTGGCAGGGGTTAAATGCATCCATATAGCCCAGGAGCTATATGTGATGTATTTTTAGCCATCTAAGGTGTTTTTATTGCGTCTCAGGGCGCCCCCCCCCCAGCGCCCTGCACCCTCAGTGACCGGAGTGTGAAGTGTGCTGAGAGCAATGGCGCACAGCTGCGGTGCTGTGCGCTACCTTATTGAAGACAGGACGTCTTCTGCCGCCGATTTGCCGGACCTCTTCAGTCTTCTGGCTCTGTAAGGGGGCCGGCGGCGCGGCTCTGGGACCCATCCATGGCTGGGCCTGTGATCGTCCCTCTGGAGCTAATGTCCAGTAGCCTAAGAAGCCCAATCCACTCTGCACGCAGGTGAGTTCGCTTCTTCTCCCCTTAGTCCCTCGGTGCAGTGAGCCTGTTGCCAGCAGGTCTCACTGAAAATAAAAAACCTAAAACTAAACTTTTCACTAAGCAGCTCAGGAGAGCCACCTAGTGTGCACCCTTCTCGTTCGGGCACAAAAATCTAACTGAGGCTTGGAGGAGGGTCATAGGGGGAGGAGCCAGTGCACACCAGGTAGTCCTAAAGCTTTTACTTTTGTGCCCAGTCTCCTGCGGAGCCGCTATTCCCCATGGTCCTTACGGAGTCCCCAGCATCCACTTAGGACGTTAGAGAAATGGCTGGTTGGTTTGGGCCCCCACCAAAAAAGAAGCAATCTCTCCTTGCACAAACTGGCTCTACAGAGGCAAGATGTCCACCTCATCATCTTCGTCCGATTCATCACCCCTTTCACTGTGTACATCCCCCTCCTCACAGATTATTAATTCGTCCCCACTGGAATCCACCATATCAGATCCCCGTGTACTTTCTGGAGGCAATTGCTGCTGGTGAATGTCTCCATGGAGGAATTGATTATAATTCATTTTAATGAACATCATCTTCTCCACATTTTCTGGAAGCAACCTCGTACGCCGATTGCTGACAAGGTGAGCGGCGGCACTAAACACTCTTTCGGAGTACACACTGGAGGGAGGGCAACTTAGGTAGAATAAAGCCAGTTTGTGCAAGGGCCTCCAAATTGCCTCTTTTTCCTGCCAGTATACGTACGGACTGTCTGACGTGCCTACTTGGATGCGGTCACTCATATAATCCTCCACCATTCTTTCAATGGTGAGAGAATCATATGCAGTGACAGTAGACGACATGTCAGTAATCGTTGGCAGGTCCTTCAGTCCGGACCAGATGTCAGCATCAGCAGTCGCTCCAGACTTCCCTGCATCACCGCCAGCGGGTGGGCTCGGAATTCGTAGCCTTTTCCTCGCACCCCCAGTTGCGGGAGAATGTGAAAGAGGAGATGTTGACAGGTCGCGTTCCGCTTGACTTGACAATTTTCTCACCAGCAGTTCTTTGAACCCCTGCAGACTTGTGTCTGCCGGAAAGAGAGATCCAACGTAGGTTTTAAATCTAGGATCGAGCACGGTGGCCAAAATGTAGTGCTCTGATTTCAACAGATTGACCACACGTGAATCCTGGTTAAGCGAATGAAGGGCTCCATTCACAAGTCCCACATGCCTAGCGGAATCGCTCTATTTTAGCTCCTCCTTCAATGCCTCCAGCTTCTTCTGCAAAAGCCTGATGAGGGGAATGACCTGACTCAGGCTGGCAGTGTCTGAACTGACTTCACGTGTGGCAAGTTCAAAGGGCAGCAGAACCTTGCACAACGTTGAAATCATTCTCCACTGCGCTTGAGACAGGTGCATTCCACCTCCTTTGCCTATATCGTGGGCAGATGTATAGGCTTGAATGGCCTTTTGCTGCTCCTCCATCCTCTGAAGCATATAGAGGGTTGAATTCCACCTCGTTACCACCTCTTGCTTCAGATGATGGCAGGGCAGGTTCAGGGTTTTTTGGTGGTGCTCCAGTCTTCTGTACGCGGTGCCTGCACGCCGAAAGTGGCCCGCAATTCTTCTGGCCACCGACAGCATCTCTTGCACGCCCCTGTCGTTTTTTAAATAATTCTGCACCACCAAATTCAAGGTATGTGCAAAACATGGGACGTGCTGGAATTTGCCCAGATGTAATGCACGCACAATATTGCTGGCGTTGTCCGATGCCACAAATCCCCAGGAGAGTCCAATTGGGGTAAGCCATTCTGCGATGATCTTCCTCAGTTGCCGTAAGAGGTTTTCAGCTGTGTGCGTATTCTGGAAAGCGGTGATACAAAGCGTAGCCTGCCTAGGAACGAGTTGGCGTTTGCGAGATGCTGCTACTGGTGCTGCCGCTGCTGTTCTTGCAGCGGGAGGCAATACATCTACCCAGTGGGCTGTCACAGTCATGTAGTCCTGAGTCTGCCCTGCTCCACTTGTCCACATGTCCGTGGTTAAGTGGACATTGGATACAACTGCATTTTTTAGGACACTGGTGAGTCTTTTTCTGACGTCCGTGTACATTCTCGGTATCGCCTGCCTAGAGAAGTGGAACCTAGATGGTATTTGGTAACGGGGCACACTACCTCAAGAAATTGTCTAGTTCCCTGTGAACTAACGGCGGATACCGGACGCACGTCTAACACCAACATAGTTGTCAAGGCCTCAGTTATCCGCTTTGCAACAGGATGACTGCTGTGATATTTCATCTTCCTCGCAAAGGACTGTTGGAAGTCAATTGCTTACTGGAAGTAGTACAAGTGGTCTTCCGACTTCCCCTCTGGGATGACGATCGACTCCCAGCAGCAACAACAGCAGCGCCAGCAGCAGTAGGCGTTACACTCAAGGATGCATCGGAGGAATCCCAGGCAGGAGAGGACTTGTCAGACTTGCCGGTGACATGGCCTGCAGGACTATTGGCTTTCCTGGGTAAGGAGGAAATTGACACCGAGGGAGTTGGTGGTGTGGTTTGCGCGAGCTTGGTTACAAGAGGAAGGGATTTACTGGTCAGTGGACTGCTTCCGCTGTCGCCCAAAGTTTTTGAACTTGTCACTGACTTATTATGAATGCGCTGCAGGTGACGTATAAGGGAGGATGTTCCGAGGTGGTTAACGTCCTTACCCCTACTTATTACAGCTTGACAAAGGCAACACACGGCTTGACACCTGTTGTCCGCATTTCTGTTGAAATACTTCCACACTGAAGAGCTGATTTTTTTGGTATTTTCACCAGGCATGTAAATGGCCATATTCCTCACACGGACAACAGGTGTCTCCCCGGGTGCCTGACTTAAACAAACCACCTCACCATCAGAATCCTCCTTGTCAATTTCCTCCCCAGCGCCAGCAACACCCATATCCTCATCCTGGTGTACTTCAACACTGACATCTTCAATTTCACTATCAGGAACTGGACTGCGGGTGCTCCTTTCAACACTTGCAGGGGGCGTGCAAATGGTGGAAGGCGCAAGCTCTTCCCGTCCAGTGTTGGGAAGGTCAGGCATCGCAACCGACACAATTGGACTCTCCTTTGGGATTTGTGATTTCGAAGAACGCACAGTTCTTTGCTGTGCTTTTGCCGCAAGTCTTTTCTTTTTTCTAGCGAGAGGATGAGTGCTTCCATCCTCATGTGAAGCTGAACCACTAGCCATGAACATAGGCCAGGGCCTCAGCCGTTCCTTGCCACTCCGTGTCGTAAATGGCATATTGGCAAGTTTACGCTTCGCTTTTAATTTTGATTTTTGGGTCATTTTTTTACTGATCTTTTGTGTTTTGGATTTTACATGCTCTGTACTATGACATTGGGCATCGGCCTTGGCAGACGACGTTGATGGCATTTCATCGTCTCGGCCATGACTAGTGGCAGCAGCTTCAGCACGAGTTGGAAGTGGATCTTGATCTTTCCCTATTTTTTTAACCTCCACATTTTTGTTCTCCATATTTTGCGCACAACTAAAAGCCACCACAGGTATACAATGTAGATGGATGGATAGTATAGTATTACTTATACTTATGGACGACGAGTGCACTGACGACACAGAGGTAGGTACAGCCGTGGCCTACCGTACTGCTGCTTAGTGCTTATATATATAATATACTGTATAACGGACCTGGTGGACACTGTCAGCAGACTGCTAAACTAGTATGAAGAAAGAAAGAAAAAAAAACACCACAGGTATACAATGTAGATGGATGGATAGTATAGTATTACTTATACTTATGGACGACGAGTGCACTGACGACACAGAGGTAGGTACAGCCGTGGCCTACCGTACTGCTGCTTAGTGCTTATATATATAATATACTGTATAACGGACCTGGTGGACACTGTCAGCAGACTGCTAAACTAGTATGAAGAAAGAAAAAAAAAACACCACAGGTATACAATGTAGATGGATGGATAGTATAGTATTACTTATACTTATGGACGACGAGTGCACTGACGACACAGAGGTAGGTACAGCCGTGGCCTACCGTACTGCTGCTTAGTGCTTATATATATAATATACTGTATAACGGACCTGGTGGACACTGTCAGCAGACTGCTAAACTAGTATGAAGAAAGAAAAAAAAACCACCACAGGTATACAATGTAGATGGATGGATAGTATAGTATTACTTATACTTATGGACGACGAGTGCACTGACGACACAGAGGTAGGTACAGCCGTGGCCTACCGTACTGCTGCTTAGTGCTTATATATATAATATACTGTATAATGGACCTGGTGGACACTGTCAGCAGACTGCTAAACAAACTAGCATGAAGAAAGAAAAAAAAACACCACAGTGTTTTTCAGGCAGACAAACGTATACTGGACTGGTGGTCACTGTCAGCAAAACTGTGCACTGTACTCCTGCTATAACTGCTCCCCAGTCCCCACAATTAGGCAGTGTGAGCAGAGCAGTGCACTCAGCACAGATATATCATGCAGCAGTGCAGCACACTGAGTGAGCACAGCCACAGATATGGTGGAGCGTTTTTTTTCAGGCAGAGAAACAAAGGATTAAAATCACTGGTGGTATAATCAAAACCCTGCACTGTACTCCCTAACAGCTGCTCCCCGTCCCCAATCCTCCCCACAATTATAACAATGTCACTCTTAGTCTTTTCTATTACGGAGAGGACGCCAGCCACGTCCTCTCCCTATCAATCTCAATGCACGTGTGAAAATGGCGGCGACGCGCGGCTCCTTATATAGAATCCGAGTCTCGCGAGAATCCGACAGCGGGATGATGACGTTCGAACCCGCTCATCACTAACAGGAACAGTGCAGACAGATTACCCAAAATACTAACAAAACCACAGCTAAGAAGTTTCAATCTATACCCCACCACCAGAGGTGTTCTTGCTCGTCTAAGGTATTAAAATGTCTGTTACAGCTCTGCTGAGCACTTCTCACAAAAGCACTGGCTCCTCACACTCTATATTCCCTAGTCTGTAGTCAGTCAGTATATTTCTAACTCAGCACAAATACAGGAGAAAACGTGAGTGGTAAAAAAATAGGATTTTAATACCTACCGGTAAATCCTTTTCTTGTAGTCCGTAGAGGATACTGGGATGGTCTTAGTACCATGGGGTATAGATGGGGTCCATTGGAGCCTGGCACTTTAAAACATCTTCAGAGTGTGCTGGCTCCTCCCCTCTATGCCCCTTCCGCAGATCCACTCTGGAAAACTGTGCCTGAGGAGAAGGGCATACTTTGAGAATAGGAAAAAAAACAAGAAAGTGGTAAGAAACGAACCAGCACACAAGACAACAAGAGGATAGCAACGCTACCCACAACTTGAAAATAGGGACAGCAACAGCAGAACTAAACAACAAACACACAAGAAACAATTCTTGCAGGAAATAACGAAGACACAACTCTTGCAGGAAATAACGAAGCACAGAGGCGGACACCCAGTATCCCCTACGGACTACGAGAAAAGGATTTACTGGTAGGTATTAAAATCCTATTTTCTCTAACGTCCTAGGGGATACTGGGATGGTCTTAGTACCATGGGGAAGTCCCAAAGCTCCCAGACCGGGTGGGAGAGTGCTGAGACCCCTGCAAAACTGAGTGCCCAAACTGAAGGTCTTCAGTAGCTAAGGTGTTGAACCTGTAAAATTTAACAAATGTGTTCGACCCTGACCAAGTAGCTGCCCAGCATAACTGCAAAGCCGAGGCACCCCGGGCAGCCGCCCAGGAAGCACCCACCGACCGTGTGGAATGGGCCTGAACAGACCTCAGCGGTGGCAAAGCCGCCGAAGAATAAGCCTGTTGGATCGTAAGCCTGATCCAACATGCTTCGAAGCAGGACAATCTATCTTGTTAGCATCATAGAGAACATAAAGATAATCAGATTTCCTGTGACGAGCTGTTCTCTTAACATAAATCTTCAAAGCACAAACCACGTCCAAGGACTTTGGTGTAATAGACGTGTCAGAGACCACCGGAACCACAATCAGTTGGTTGATGTGAAACCACTTTGGGCAAAAATTGCTGGCGAGTCCTCAGTTCTGCTCTATCCTCATGGAACACCAGATAAGATCTCTTACAGGACAAGGTCCCCAACTCCAAGACACGTCTCGCAGAGGTCAAGGCCAACAACATGACAGTCTTCCAAGTCAAGTATTTCATGTCCACCTTGTGTAGAGATTCAAACCAATCAGATTGGAGAAAGGTAAGTACCAGATTGAGATCCCACGGAGCCGTGGGAGGTACAAAGGGCGGTTGAATATGAAGGACCCCCTTCAAGAACATCTGGACTTCAGGGATAACAGCCAACTGCCTCTGGAAGAAAATAGACAAGGCCGAAATCTGGACTTTAATGGGGCCTAAGTGCAGGCCCAAATTCACTCCTGTCTGCAAGAAGTGCAAGAAACGTCCCAGATGAAAATCCACAGTAGAATACTGCTGACCCTCACACCAAGAGACATACTTCTTCCATATGCGATGGTAATGCTTCGACGTGACCATCTTCCTGGCCTGGACCATAGTGGAGATAACCTTGCCGGGAATCCTTTTCCTGGCAAAAATCTCCCTTTTAACTTCCATACCATCAAACGTAGCCGTGGTAGGTCTTGGAAGATGAACGGCCCTTGCAGAAGAAGATCTTCCTGAAGTGGCAGATGCCAGAGCTCGTCGAGGGACATGGCTAGGAGGTCTGCATACCAGGCTCTGCATGGCCAATTCGGGGCAATCAGAATTGCCTGAAATCTTTCCCCTTTTAGACTTTTTAGAACTGTGGGAATGAGATGAATTGGAGGGAACAAGTAGACCAACCGGTAAACACACAGCGTTGTCAGAGCATCCACCGCTGCAGCCTGTGGGTCCCTCGTCCTGAAACAGTAACGCCAAAAGTTTTTTGTTGAGCCGAGACGCCATCGTCGATCTGCAGGCAGCCCCACTGATGAATTAACAGCTGAAACCCCTGCGGGTGAAGGCCTTATTCCCCCGGATGCAGATCGTGTCTGCTGAGGAAGTCTGTTTCCTAGTTGTCCACACCCGGAATGAATATGGCCGATGCGGCCCTGCTTTTTGTTCCTCCTTTGTCGGTTTATGTACGCCACTACTGTTGCGTTGTCCGACTGTACCTGTATGGCCTGACGCTGAAGAAGAGAAGAGGCCTGTAGAAGGGCATTGTAAATCGCCCTGTTTTCCAGAATATTTATTGGCAGAGAAGCCTCCTGGGGCGACCACATTCCTTGGAACTGAGTTCCCTGGGTCACCGCATCCCAACCACGGAGGCTCGCATCCGTCGTCAACAGAATCCAAGCCTGAAATCCAAAGTGTCGACCCTCCACTTGGTGGGAGATCAACAACCACCACATCAGGGAGATCCTTGCCTTCGGGGAAAGGGATATCCTTTGGTGCATATGAAGATGCGATCCTAACCACTTGTCCAGCAGATCCAGCTGGAAAGGACGGGAATGGAATCTTCCAAACAGAATTGTCTCATATGAGGCTACCATCTTTCCCAGTAGGCGCATGCAAAGATGTACCGAGATTTTGGTTGGTTTCAGAATGGAGTGAACCATAGACTGAATTGTCAGTGCATTGTCTAAAGGAAGGAACACTTTCTGAGACACTGTGTCCAGTATCATTCCCATGAACTGAATCAGTTGGGATTTCTGCAGATTGAGAATCCACCCGTGATCCGTGAGTAGGCGCGTAGTCCGGTCGATGATGTCCAACAATTGTGTTCTGGACACAGCTTTTATGAGGAGATCGTCCAAGTACGAAGCGAAGTTCACACACCCTTGGTGCCGTGGAGAATCCAAACGGCAAGGCCTGGAACTGGAAGTGACTGTCCTGCAGTGCAAATCTGAGGTACACCTGATGAGGTAGCCATATTGGGATGTGAAGGTACACAACCTTGATATCCAGGGATACCAGGAATTCCCCTTCTTCCAGGCCAGAAACCACTGCTCTCAGAGACTCCATCTTGAATTTGAACACACGTAAGTACGGGTTCAGTGATTTGAGATATAAGATCGGCAGAACTGAACAGGCTGTTATGATTCTGTTGGTGCATGTATTTCCTCTGTTCAGCATGCACCTAGTGTCAGCTGACATTAACAATCCATCAGTGTCTTTCCTGTGCTTTCTGTTCATTAAGCTAGGTACACACTATAAAATTATCTGGCAGATAATCTGCCAGATCTAGCTGGTTGGTATGAAAATCTGGTAATGGATGAGAGAAAATGACAATCGACAATTTGCTCCCAAACACTGAAAAACTGACAAAACTGTCGTTCATACAAATTGGTTAAACACGAATTTAACCAACTTGGATAAATGACTGTTTTTGTCCATTTTGCAATTTTTGGGAGCAAATGGTTGATTGCCATTTGCTCTCATCCATTACCAAATTTTCATTCCAACCAGCTAAATCTGGCAGATTATCTGACAGATAATTGTATAGTTTGTACGTAGGCTTAAGGGCCCAACACACTTAGCAATTTCATTGATCGAGATGAACGTTCTTGTTCATTAATGAACGAGAACTCGTTCATATCGGTCAGTGTGTAGGCACCAACGATGAACGATGCGCGGCCCACAGCTCGTTCATCGTTGCTGCCGGGTTGCTTGTGCATGCAGGCCAATATGGACAATCTCGTCCATATTATTATGCACACATATGGAAACTTCACTCCCCCCGTCACTTCTTCCCTGCCGCCGGGTCGCCGTCGGGCAGCTCGGCGGTGGGTCGCCTAATGTGTAGGGCCCATTAGGCTCTCTGGGTACATGCAGCTCTGCAGGTGCACAGGGTTTGTAATTAGAGATAACACTCCCAGCCTGGCTTTTTCCATTGGTTAGTGTGGCTGTTATAAAGCAGTCCGCTTAGCTCTCCCACTGCGGTTATATTATTATTATTTTCCTGCCAGAACTATCTGAATTGCCGGGTGTCTTCAGTCCAAGCTCCTGTTCATGCTGAAAGTCTGGTCTGTTGGTTCATGTCATCCAGCAACTCCTGTCTTTGCCAGTTTATGTTTCTGGGACTACCTTAGCTAAGTATTTGTGGACTTTCACTGTGCTTTGTGTATTCTCTAAGTATTAATTACTTGTGTTTACATATTACTGTGGACATTTTGGATTAATTGTGCAAGTCCTGCAATCTGAGTTCTGTGGATTATAACTCTGGATTCTTGTTCAACTATTTCACTACTTTGCTGCAAATCTCATATAGGACTACCATTTACACTCTGCTCATGTTGTACTTTGGATTGTTACAGTGATTCCTCTGCTACACATTATCATACCACTACTTCAATAAAGTACTTAGTATTCCCTCACATCTGTGGACATTCATTACCTGCAACAGTGATTGTGATACATTCTGGTCCTGTACTCAAGCCCAGGCTCATAGCTATGTACTACTCATCTGTGTTAAAGTATGGTGCTGCACATTCTAGTCTTAAGGTAGAGTCCACAGTCTGCTAAACATTACATTCTACTACACCTCACTCAAGACACGTCAGTATTCCACAATCAAGTCTGGTTAACCATTTCTGTGCCACTCTGCATCTGCCTGCACCACCAGCATTTATCCTCTTCTCGTAATTCACCTGCCAAACATTTAGGTAGGTGAATTGTAACACAGGCTTGAATAAAATCCCAGTTTGTGGAGTGTAGGCGGAACTGGAACAATGACCTGCGTTCTTGGATGGCTTCCTATAAGGTAACCCTTGACACAGGTGAAACTGAAAAGCTGGACTTGAAACTTCAACTGGTAGCCCTGGGAGATTATGTCTCTCACCCAGGGATCCCAGTAGGAGTCCGCTCAAATGTGACTGAAATATTTGAGGTGAGCACACACCTGTAAGTCTCCCACAAGCTGGGGCCAACCGTCACGCGGAAGGCTTGGAAGAGGTTTACTTCTGTTTCCTGTGGTGGTGTTGGAAGCACCCCTGGCCTTGCCCCTACACCTGGCCACCCGAAAGGACTGTAGAGAGGGGCCGTGGTAGGTACGTCAAGCCGGCGGGGCCGCGGACGGCAAAGAGGTGGACTTACCAGCAGTAGCTTGTGAAATCCACTTGTTTAGTTCGTCACCAAATAAAACCTCACCTGTAAAGGGAAAGTTCTCCACTCCCCTCTTGGAATCAGCAACCGCTGACCACTGCCGCAGCCATAACGCCCTGAGTGCCGCCATAGCCGTAGAGCGGGGACTGAGCAGGCCAATCTCATTCATTGCTTCACTCAAGAAATTAGCAGAATCCTGAATATGCCGCAGGAGCGTGATAAGATCATCTTGAGGCATGGTGTCAAAACCCTCTATCACGTTACTTGTCCATTTAACAATGGCCCTTGTAATATAACCACAAGGAATTGTTGGTATCTGAGCAACTCCCACTGTAAATGGATTTGAGCGTAGTTTCAATCTTAAGATCAGCAGGGTCCTTTAAGGAGATAGCTCCAAGTACAGGCAGCACAATCTTACGTGACAGCCTGGACACAAAAGTATCCACTGCAGGAGGATTTTCCCACACCTTCTTATCCTCAGTAGGAAAGGGAAAGGACGTCTGTAACCTTTTAGGGGTCTGAAATTTTTTGTCAGGATTAACCCACGCTTTTCTAAAAAGTGTGTTTAATTCCTTTGAGACAGGAAAGGCAGCAGCAGACTTTGGTTTTATATTAAAAATCAATTCCTCTACTGTTTCTGTCTCCATATCAGGGATATTCAGGACCTCCTGAATAGAGTATATAAGAGCTTCCACTCCCTGAGACAGAGTACCGTCTCCCTTATCAACCACCACCTACCTCTCCTCCAGATCTGGCAACTCATCAGATCGGAGTCAGATTGGAGAATATGGGGCAGAGGAGGCTGAGAAGCTGGCCTGAGGTCTGAATTTTGAATCATAACATCATACATAGATTTTTTTTTAAATCTTGCCTCTCCTGCCTGGCGGTAGCCAGTTCAGACGATATGTCTGTAATCATCCCTTTAATGGAGTCCAGCCACGCTGGCTCTTGAGTGCTTTTTCCCTGGGAAGGGGGGCTGCACTGTGTACACAACAGGGACCCCCGCTCTCGGAAAAGGGGAAAACTTTGTGCGACAGGACTGACACATAACATACTGTACAGCAGAACACGCACGCACGCACACACACACACACACACACACACACACGAACAGGTTAAATAACACAGTAACCCAGAAAGCCTGTAAGGATTGAGGCAGAGAGGGAGAAACTAGCAAACCTTGCCTCTACAGCTAAAGCAGTGCTTTGCCGAGTAGTAACTGGGAACCATAGATAAGTTAGATAGATAGATAGATAGATAGATAGATAGATAGATAGATAGATAGATAGATAGATAGACAGATGTGTGCCACATACATCTTTGCTATATCCCGCCATGTATGGCACGGTTTTGCATGCCATAGACTCAGAGATTTAGTCATGCCTTGTGATTTTTCTTAATTTGCTTCTTTAATATGTTACTTTATACATATTCTACTATGGCAAACAAAAATTTTAAAATTCATCCACTCGCTACTCATGAAAAACAGCTTAGCCTTGTTTTGCATTTTGTGAAAAATTGAGCAAAATAGTATATTGCTCCACCTCACTACAAACCCCCTTGGCACCAATCAAGGTGCTTTTGAGGGTCTCTTGGAGGAGCAGCACTTCCCTGCATGCAGCCCGGTCTGTGATGCAGTAGGAAATGGCGCCCTGAGCCGCTGGTCCCGCTCTCCGGGAAGCCCCATTCCCTCAATGGCGCACGGTGTTACTGCGATATATATTTATACTGGCAGTCTCCCAAACACTTAGAAAACGGGGTTAAAACCCCTTTTCTGCCCCCAGTGCCAGTGTGCCATGCACAGCAGTAAACAGCAGCCCCAGCGGAGCCATGTGACCGTTGCGCCCTGATGCCGCTAACTGTACCGGGGATTCGCTAACCGGGACCCCAATTCCGTACTCACCACTCAGCGCTTCTTCAGCATAGCAATTAGGGGTGGCGGCATGTTGTGGGAGTGTGCCAGGATCCCGACTAGCAGTAATTTAACCGCTTCCTGGAAAAACAAACCACACTGTATTGCAACAACAGACAACAAAAGTCAAATAAAAGACCAACCAGGGAATAATTGTGTGGGCATCCAGTGTCAACTTAACAGATTTCAAAAAAGGATTTAAGCCAAAAAACATCCCTTTTTCTCTTGCATTCATTAGGGCACACTGGAACGATGGATGGGGATGCTCTGAAGTTGCTATACAAAAAGGAGAGTTATGGTAGACTTACTATTGTTAACTCTCTTTCTGGGAGGTACATTGGGTTCCATAGGGAAACATTGGGGTGTAGAGTGGATCTTGATCCAGAGGCACCAACAGGCTAACACTTAAGGCTGTCCCAGGATGCATTGGGGCCTCCTCTACAACCCTGTCCAGGCACTGTGAGCTCAGTTTCATTAACCAGTCCAATGCAGGAGCAGGTAAGAGAGGAGGTAAATGTTAGTCACATAGAACCACATTCTCACGACAGGAGAAGGGACCAGCGGCTAATGCCATACAAACCCATAGAAGCTAGGTGCGTCAGGGTGGGCGCCCTGTGGAACCCAATGTACCTCGCAGAAGGAGAGTTAACAATGGTAAGTCTACCATAACTCTCCTTTTCTGCAGCAGGTTACATTGGTTTCCACAGGGAAACATCGGGGATGTCCTAAAGCAGTTCCTCAAGGGAGGGGATGCGCCTTAGCTGGTACGAGAACCTGGCATCCAAAGGAAGCATCCTGGGAGGCGGAAGTATCAAAGGCATAGAACCTAATAAACGTGTTCACAGAGAACCACGTAGCCGCCTTGCACAATTGTTCTGTCCTGACGGCGGGCCGCCCAAGAAGGTCCAACAGACCGGGTATTAATAGCAGCAGGAGCTGGGAGACTAGCCTGTGCATAAGCTTGTGAAATCACCATTTTAATCTATCTGGCCAAGGTTTGCTTATTCGCAGGCAAGCCACATTTGTGACAACAAAACAACACAAAAAGGGAACTTGACATCCTGATAGAGGCAGCCCTTCCACATATATATATACGGAGAGACCATACCACATCCAAAGACCGCTCTTTGGAGGACAAATCAGAAGAGATAAAGGGGATAATTCAGACCTGATCGCTAGGCTGCGTTTTCGTACAGCCTGCAATCAGGTATAAACTGCGCATGCGCATGCACTGCAATGCGCAGGTGCGCCAGTCCGCAGCGCCGGGGAGCGCCGAGATGTGCAAGAAAAACGATCGCACAGGCGATAGCAAGGTGACTGAAAGGAAGAGGCTGTTTGTGGGTGACAACTGACCGTTTTCAGGGAGTGTCCGGAGAAACGCAGGAGGGACTAGGCAATTGAAGATAGGGTTTCTGACGTCAGCTCCGGCCCCGATCATCGCACTGGAAAAGTAAGTCCTGGGCTGTGCTGAGACTGCACAAACTTTTGTTTGTGCAGCTCTAGGCACATGCGAACGCACCCCTGCACACCGAATCCCCCCTCCCCCTGTAGGCGGCGACTACCTGATCGCGGGAATGCAAAAAACTCACCCTAGCGATCAGGTCTGAATTAGGCCCACAGGCCGGAACCACAATCTCTTGGTTAAGGTGAAAAGATGACACCACCTTAGGTAAATAACCTGGGCGAGTTCTAAGAACTGCCCAGTCACAATGAAATATTAGAAAAGGTGGACGACAGGACAATGCGCCTAAGTCTGACATCCTTCTTGCAGAGGCAATAGCCAATAAAAACAAGACATTGGCCGTGAGCCATTTAAGGTCCATCATCTCAAGAGGTTCAAATGGAGACTCTTGCAGGGCTTTCAGGACAACAGACAGATTCCATGGAGCCACACAATGGACATAGGGAGACTGAAACCGTAAGACATCCTGACTGAATGTATGAACATCAGGTATAGACGCAATTTTACTTTGAAACCAAACCGACAAGGCAGATATGTGAACCTTGAGGTTGGCCAGACGAAGGCCTTAGTCCAGGCCTCTTTGAAAAAAAGACAGAATTC
Organism: Pseudophryne corroboree; assembly: GCF_028390025.1. Classification (NCBI taxonomy): domain Eukaryota; kingdom Metazoa; phylum Chordata; class Amphibia; order Anura; family Myobatrachidae; genus Pseudophryne; species Pseudophryne corroboree. The sequence goes on from NC_086451.1 coordinate 284,749,828, forward strand.
TGGAAGTTCTGAATGTCTATGCATCCTAATTATTATCAGCACACCAGGTGACGTAAGAATTTCAGACCCTGTAATAAATACGAGCAGATGCCGGTTTGCGGGCATTTAACATAGTTTGGATGACCGTCTCAGAGATTCCTTTGGCTCTCAGGAGTGATGCATCAAGAACCATGCTATCAAAGCCAGCCTGGCCAGGTCCGGATAAAGACAAGGGCCCTGTACAATGAGGTCTGGGCGGTGAGGAAGTAGAAGAGGACGCTCTGTCGATAGACCCTGCAGGTCTGAGAACCAATGCCGCCTGGGCCACGCTGGAGCGACTAGAAGTAGAAATCCTCCTTCTTGTTTGAACTTCCGCAGGATCCTGGGCAGGAGTGACACTGGAGGGAACACGTAGGGCAGCCGAAAGTTCCATGGAATTGCCAGTGCATCCACGAAGGATGCTTGAGGATCCCTGGTCCTTGATCCGAAGACCGGAACTTTGTGATTGTGTCGAGACGCCATCAGGTCTACATCTGGTAGGCCCCACTTGTCCACTAGGAGTTGAAAGACTTCTGGATGAAGACTCCAGTCTCCGGGGTGCACGTCCTGACGACTGAGGAAGTCCGCTTCCCAATTTAGGACGCCCAGAATGAACACTGCCGATATTGCTTGCAGATGGCGTTCCGCACAACAAAGGATTTTTGACACTTCCATCAGAGCCATGTGGCTTTGAGTGCCGCCTTGATGGTTTACGTATGCCACCGTAGTGACATTGTCTGACCGTACTTGAACCGGCCTGTTCTGTACCAGAGGCAGGGTGAGAGTCACAGTCTGGTTAGCACAGTTAGTAAGGTGTTACTTACTAGCACAGTTAGTAAGGTGTATGCACAGTCTGGTTAGCACAGTTAGTAAGGTGTTAGGATTGCGCTATCAAATTAAGACTGTCATTGGTTCGAATTCCATGTTATCATGTTTTTATTTTACTAGTGTGGTTTGTGGCTCTATAATATGAATGCCTATGTCTTTTAACAACAATAGTCAAGTCTTCCAATGGACTTTTTAGTGAAACCCAATAGATAGCTTTATTTACTCTTTGTTTACTCAAATATTGAATGCTTATGTCTTATAAATTTAGTAGGAAAGTATTCTAATGACTTGCTTATGACACCCAATAGAATATATTATGTTTAGTACCTTGGACACTGTAGCTTATTCACTTAAATCTCTGATAAATTGGTTGTCTGGTATGCACAGTCTGGTTAGCACAGTTAGTAAGCTATTGCTTTTGCACTATCAAATTAAGACTGTCATTAGTGGTTTTGGGAGCACGAGATTGTCTCGGGTATGCCTGACCTTTTGCATTCCCTTGAGGCCGAAAGGAACGAAAAGTGGTACCTTTAGCCTTCTGTGCAGAAGGATTAGTATTTGGGAGAAAGGCAGTGTTAGCAGCGGACAATTCAGACACAATTATAGTTAGGTCTTCCCCAAACAAAATGTCCCCCTTTAAGGGGAGTAGTATCAAGGTCTTTTTAGAGACTAGGTCCACCTTCCATGACCTCAACCACAGAATACGGCGAGCCAGGACAGACGTAGTCGACGCCTTGGCTGCCAACACACCCGCCTCAGAGGACGCCTCCTTAATGAAATACATGGCGCTGGTAATGTGAGACAGGTATTGTCTGGCATTGTCAGATATATCTTCGAGTAGATCTTCCTCTAATGCCTGAATCCATGCTTCAATTTCTTTTGCAGCCCAAGAGGCCACAATAGTGGGTCTATGTACAGCACCTGTAAGGGAGTAAATAGATTTCAGACATCCCTCCACACACTTATCTGTCGGTTCCTTCAGCGAAGTGACAGTGGTGACAGGCAAAGTGGACAACACCACTAGGCGGGTGACATGAGAATCCACCGGCGGTGAATTTTCCTACTTGTTACCTATCTCTGCAGAGAGAGGATAGCGAGCCAAGGCCCGTTTAGACAGAGGGAATTTCTTACCTCGATTAGACCAGGGCTCCTGCCTGATGTCCACCATCTGCCATTTAAACATATCAGTTTTCTTAGCCACAGTAGTGGAATCCTCATCATCAGTGATTTGTAGGATTTGCTTAATAGCAAGCACAAGGGCAAGGACATCAATTTGCAATGGATAATCCTCATCAGAAACACTTGATTCAGTGTCTGACAAGACAGTACAATATGCTCCCCCACCTCTTCAGATGAAACATCTGAGAGATTTGTGGATTGTGAAGAGGAAGCAGCCCGCTTAGATGACTCAGAGGCACGAGAGTGACCTGGAGTAGATTTTTGTCTGACCAAGGAATGATTTAATTGCTGCAACTGGTTAGACAAATTTTCCGCCCAAGGCGGATTAACCATAGGGACAATTTGTGGCTGTAATGGCACAGGTGGTCCCAAAGGGGGCGTAAGGCATTCCACCAGAGTACCCAGTAGGTTTGTGAACGCAGCCCAGGGTGGCTCCTGATTGGTTACAGGAGCTGCGGACTGACTGGGAGATGTATAATACATAGTACACAGACCATCATACATAGCTTCCCCCTCTGGTAAATCTTTGGCGCATGCTCTGCATGATGCAAGAGCGTCCACAGACTTACTGCCCTTCTTGTTAGACATTGTTCACAAATGCAACAACAGAGCGAATTAGTACGAAAAAGCCAGACAGAGTACAATATCTGCGAATAAATACGTTAGTATGTGACTGTAGACACAGGACACAACACCAGCAAATAAATCCGGTATTATGTGACTGAGTACACAGTAGAATACACGTAATAGGTGAATACTGTGACGCAATATATATACAGTATGACCCGGACACACCTAGTCCCTTAGGGTACAGAATATAGTGATAGATATAACTGGGAAACACTGAAAGTGAAACCACACAGCAGATACAGGCACACACAGTCACAGGCAATTCAGATAATTATTATGACAATAAAACTGTACTGGACTAGTATATGTACAGATAAGAAGATTTTACTTACCGGTAAATCTATTTCTCGTAGTCCGTAGTGGGTGGTGGGGACTCCGTAAGGACCATGGGGAATAGCGGGCTCCGCAGGAGACTGGGCACTCTAAAGAAAGATTTAGTACTATCTGGTGTGCACTGGCTCCTCCCTCTATGCCCCTCCTCCAGACCTCAGTTAAGGAAACTGTGCCCGGAAGAGCTGACATTACAAGGAAAGGATTTTGGAATCCAGGGTAAGACTCATACCAGCTACACCAATCACACCGTATAACTCGTGATAAACTTACCCAGTTAACAGTATGAACAATAACAGAGCATCAGATAAACCCTGATGCAACTATAACATAACCCTTATTTAAGCAATAACTATATACAAGCATTGCAGAAAAAGTCCGCACTTGGGACGGGCGCCCAGCATCCACTACGGACTACGAGAAATAGATTTACCGGTAAGTAAAATCTTATTTTCTCTAACGTCCTAGTGGATGCTGGGGACTCCGTAAGGACCATGGGGATTATACCAAAGCTCCCAAACGGGCGGGAGAATGCGGATGACTCTGCAGCACCGAATGGGCAACATAAGGTCCTTCTCAGCCAGGGTATCAAACATGTAGAATTTTGCAAATGTGTTTGAACCCGACCAAGTAGCAGCTCGGCAAAGCTGTAATGCCGAGACCCCTCGGGCAGCCGCCCAAGAAGAGCCCACCTTCCTTGTGGAATGGGCTTTCACTGATTTTGGATGCGGCAATCCAGCCGCAAAATGAGCCTGCTGAATCGTGTTACAGATCCAGCGAGCAATAGCTTGCTTTGAAGCAGGAGCACCCACTTTGTTGGATGCATACAGGATAAACAGCGAGTCAGTCTTCCTGACCCCAGCCGTTCTGGTTACATAATTCTTCAAAGCCCGGACTACGTCAAGCAACTTGGAATCTTCCAAGTCACAAGTAGCCGCAGGCACCACAATAGGTTGGTTCAAATGAAAAGATGACACCACCTTTTGCAGAAATAGCGGACGAGTCTGCAATTCTGCCCTGTCCATCTGGAAAACCAGATAGGGGCTTTTACATGACAAAGCCGCCAATTCTGACACACGCCTAGCCGGAGCTAAGGCCAACAGCATGACCACTTTCCACGTGAGATACTTTAGCTCCACAGTCTTAAATGGCTCAAACCAGTGGGATTTCAGGAAACCCAACACCACGTTAAGATCCCAAAATGCCACTGGTGGCACAATAGGGCGCTGAATATGCAGCACTCCCTTAACAAACGTCTGAACCTCAGGCAGTGAAGCCAGTTCTCTTTAAAAGAAAATGGATAGGGCCGAAATCTGGACCTGTATGGACCCTAATTTTAGGCCCATAGTCACTCCTGACTGTAGGAAGTGCAGGAATCGACCCAGCTGGAATTCTTCTGTAGGGCCTTCCTGGCCTCACACCAAGCACATATTTTCGCCATATACAGTGATAATGCTTTGCTGTCACGTCCTTCCTAGCCTTTATCAGCGTAGGAATAACTGCATCCGGAATGCCTTTTTCCGCTAGGATCCGGTGTTCAACCGCCATGCCGTCAAACGCAGCCGCGGTAAGTCTTGGAATAGACAGGGCCCTTGTTGCAACAGGTCCTGTCTGAGAGGCAGAGGCCATGGGTCCTCTGTGAGCATTTCTTGCAGTTCCGGGTACCAAGTCCTTCATGGCCAATCCGGAACAATGAGTATTGTTCTCACTCCTCTTTTTCTTACAATTCTCAGCACCTTTGGTATGAGAGTAAGAGGAAGAAACACATAGACCGACTGGAACACCCACGGTGTTACTAGTGCGTCCACAGCTATCGTCTGAGGGTCCCTTGACCTGGCGCAATACCATTTTAGCTTTTTGTCGAGGCGGGACGCCATCATGTCCACCTGTGGCAGTTCCCGTCGATTTGCAATCTGCGTGAAGACTTCTTGGTGAAGTCCCCACTTTCCCGGGTGGAGGTCGTGCCTGCTGAGGAAGTCTGCTTCCCGGTTGTCCACTCCCGGAATGAACACTGCTGACAGTGTGCTTACGTGATTCTCCGCCCAGCGAAGAATTCTGGTGGCTTCTACCATCGCCACCCTGCTCCTTGTGCCGCCTTGGCGGTTTACATGAGCCACTGCGGTGATATTGTCTGACTGGATCAGAACCGGTTGGTCGCGAAGCAGGGTCTCCGCTTGACTTAGGGCGTTGTATATGGCCCTTAGTTCCAGGATATTGATGTGAAGGCAAGTCTCCTGCATTGACCACAGCCCTTGGAAATTTCTTCCCTGTGTGACTGCCCCCCACCCACGGAGGCTTGCATCCGTGGTCACCAGGACCCAGTCCTGAATGCCGAATCTGCGACCTTCGAGAAGGTGAGCACTCTGCAGTCACTACAGGAGAGACACCCTTGCTCTGGGGGATAGGGTGATTGACCGATGCATCCGAAGATGTGATCCGGACCACTTGTACAGTAAGTCCCAATGGAAGGTATGGAACCTGCCGAAGGGAATGGCCTCGTATGATGCCACCCTCCTTCCCAGGACTCGAGTGCAGTGATGCACTGACACCTGTTTTAGTTTTAATAGATTCCTGACCAGTGTCACGAGCTCCTGAGCTCTCTCTATCGGGAGATAAACATTTTTCTGGTCTGTGTCTAGGATCATGCCTAGGAGAGGCAGATGAGCTGTAAGAACCAACTGCGACTTTGGAATATATAGAATCCAGCCGTGTTGCCGTTTCACTTCCAGAGAAAGTGATACGCTGTTCAGCAACTGCTCTCTTGATCTCGCTTTTATGAGATCGTCCAAGTACGTGATAATAGTGACACCTTGCTTCTGCAGGAGCACCATCATTTCCTCCATTACCTTGGTGAATATTCTCAAGGCCGTGGAGAGACCAAACGGCAACGTTTGAAATTGGTAATGACCATCCCGTACCGCAATTCTGAGGTACGCCTGATGAGGTGGATAAATGGGGGCATGAAGGAATGCATCCTTTATGTCCCGAGTCACCATAAAATCTCCCCCTTTCAGGCTTGCAATCACCGCTCTTAGCGATTCCAACTTGAACTTGAACCCTTTCAGGTATATGTTCAGGGATTTTAAATTCAATATGGGTCCGACCGAACCGTCTGGTTTCGGGACTACAACATGGTCGAATAATAACCCCCTCCTTGTTGAAGGAGGGGAACCTTGACCACCACCTGTTGAAGATACAATTTATGAATTGCAGTTAACACTGTTTCCCTCTCGTGGGGGGAAGCTGGCAGGGCCGTCGGTGAGGGGGCATCTTCTCAAAGTCCAGCTTGTATCCCTGAGACACAATATCTATTGCCCAGGGATCTAACAGGGAGTAAACCCACTTGTGGTTGAACTTACGAAGGCGTGCCCCCACCGGGCCTAGCTCCGCCTGAGGAGCCCCAGCGACATGCGGTGGATTTTTGTAGAGGCCGGGGAGGACTACCTGGGAACTAGCTGTGTTGTGCAGCTTATTTCCTCTGCCCCCGCCTCTGGCAAGAAAGGACGCACCTCGGACTTTCTTGTTTCTTTATACGAAAGGCTGCATTTGATAATGTCGTGCTTTCGTAGGCTGTGCAGGAATATAAGGCAAAATATCAGAATTACCAGCTACAGCTGTGGAAACCAGGTCCGAGAACCCTTCTCCACACAATCCTCAGCCTTCCAAATGCCTCTTAAGTCGGCATCATCTGTCCATTGCATATTCTACAGGACACGTCAAGCAGAAATCGACATAGCTTTGACTCTAGGACCCAGTATACTCATGTCTCTTTGGGCATGTTTTATATATATATATATATATATATATATATATATATACCTATCACTTAAGACAGCATCTTTAATATATATATATATATATTTCTATATATACATATATATATATATATATCTATATGCATACTAGGGTCTCAATCTCTGCTGATAAGGAACCTGTCCACGCTGCAACAGCGCTATAAACCCATGCCGACACAATCGCCGGTCTGAGTAGTATACTAGAATGTGCACGCTATCTGCAGGATCCCTGAGAATAGCTAGTGCTACCTTCTGGGCAAACGGGACACCCTAGTGGAAGATTCCCATCACATCCTGGCCCTAGTGGGGAAAGGATACTGCTTGAGAATTTTTTTGTGGGAAGCTGCAGTCTCTTGTCTGGAGTTTCCCACTCTTTTTCCTCATGAGAGGAGGGAAATTTACCTCAGCTTTCTTCCCCTTAACATGTGTACCCTTGTGTCAGGGACAAATGAGTCATCAGTGATATGCAAATCCTCTTTTATTACAATAATCATATATTGAATACCTTTCAGCCATTTTGGCTGTAACTTTGCATTATCGTAGTCGACACTGGAGCCAAACTCCGTGTCGATATCAGTGTTTATTATTTTGGATAGTGAGCATTGTGAAACTCTGAAGGTCTCTGTGACATAGGGACAGACATGGGTAGATTTCCTGTCTGTTCTCTAATCTTTTGTGCAATAAATTCACCTCAGCACTTACACATATCCAAACAGGTGTCGGCGTTGTCGACGGAGACACCCTCTCACACACATATTTGCCCTATCTCCTCCTTAGGGGAGCCTTTTACCTCAGACATGTCGACACACACGTACCGACACACCACGCACACAGGGGATGCTCTATTTGAAGACAGTTCCCCCACAAGGACCTTTGGAGAGACAGAGAGAGAGTATGCCAGCACACACCCCAGCGCTATATGACCCAGGAATCACACAGTAACTTAGTGTTAACCCAGTAGCTGCTGTATATATTGTTTTTGCACCAAATTTATATGCCCCCACTCTCTTTTTACCCTCTTCTATTGCAGGGGAGAGTCTGGGGAGCTTCTCTCAGCGGATCTGTGGAGAAAAAATGGCGCTGGTGAGTGCTGAGGAAGAAGGCCCCGCCCCCTCAGCGGCGGGCTTCTGTCCCGTTTCTGTGTAAAAATAATGGCGGGGGCTCGTACATATATACAGTGCCTGACTGTATATATGTATAATTTTGCCAAAAGGTATCTTAATTGCTGCCCAGGGCGCCCCCCCCCTGCGCCCTACAGTGACCGGAGTGTGCGGTGTGCTGTGGGAGCAATGGCGCACAGCTGCAGTGCTGTGCGCTACCTTAAGTGAAGACAGGAGTCTTCAGCCGCCGATTTCGATGTCTTCATGCTTCTGCTGCTTCTGTTCTTCCTGCTTTGCGAGGGGGACGGCGGCGCGGCTCCGGGAACGGACGATCAAGGTTAGGTACCTGTGTTCGATCCCTCTGGAGCTAATGGTGTCCAGTAGCCTAAGAAGCGCTACCTAGCTGCCGTGAGTAGGTTTGCTTCTCTCCCCTCAGTCCCTCGTAGCAGAGAGTCTGTTGCCAGCAGAAGCTCTCTGAAAATAAAAAACCTAACAAAATACTTTCTTTTCTAGCAAGCTCAGGAGAGCCCACTAGGAGCACCCAGCTCTGGCCGGGCACAGATTCTAACTGAGGTCTGGAGGAGGGGCATAGAGGGAGGAGCCAGTGCACACCAGATAGTACAAAATCTTTCTTTAGAGTGCCCAGTCTCCTGCGGAGCCCGCTATTCCCCATGGTCCTTACGGAGTCCCCAGCATCCACTAGGACGTTAGAGAAATATATATATATATATATATATATATATATATATATTAGATACACTTTTTCTTAACTAACGCTGTCTGTACTCAAGTGTTTGTTAAGTCACAGCGTTGTATACAGGCAGCTTTACAAGGGAGACCTTGCCCTGCAGTCCCAGAGACTAGCCGCAACTATGCTTATAAGATGGCACCAGTGTCTCAGTCAGGGAGTGAGGGAGAGTGTGAGGCAGCTCCAGGGTGGGAAAATCTGCAGTAGATGTTGCCCTGGGCCGGGGAGAGGCTACAGGTCAAGTGCCAGTTCCCCTATCCTGGACTTCCACCCCAGGTACTAGTGAGCCTTATTAAATGGGGCGTTAGTACACCCGACCTGTGCTCTATTGCCCTGGTGGTCTAGCGGGGTCCCTGCTCAGTGACAGTGGCCATGCCAGCGGCGCGACCCATGCCCCTAGGTCGCAGACAGAACGACATTTAATGGCGGATCTTACCTCCTCCCCATAGCAGCCACACGAACCAGGAGAGCGACTGCAACCCTGTGCCTAAAGCCGGAGCGTTTCTGCCGCAAGTACCTGGGAACAGGCCGCGAGAGTATGCAACGCCGCTTGGGAGGTGATGGAGCTGCAGCGCTGAAGTGTCACCATGACATACAGTGCTGACAGCCCAGTTGTGAAGAAATTTTCTGTCAGAAAAAGCTTTTTCAGGGCTGCCCAGTGCAGCCCAACAGTTATGTGACCTGCTGCTGCAGACACCAACTGAAACTGAGCTCACAGTGCCTGGAGGTGGGACTATAGAGGAGGCCCCAATGCATCCTGAGACAGCCTAAAGCGTTAGCCTGTTGGTGCCTCTGGATCAAGATCCACTCTACACGCGATGTTTCCCTGTGGAAACCAATGTAACCTGCTGCAGAAAAAATAATTTTAGATTGAAAAATGTTTTAGTGTGTCATGTGTTTATCTCTGGTGAGTAAGCATAATGACGATGGGGTGACAAAAAAGGGCCAGATTCCATAGAACTTGCTCTGGCCAATCAACAGAGCAAGAGGGGAAGCGTGTGCTTTCCCATTCTCTCCCATGCTTCAGGCTGTACTCTGGCAATCAGCAGGGCAAGTGGAGAAGAGTGTACATTCCCATTCTCTCCCATGCTTTAGGATGCGCTCTGGTGGCAATCAGGAGAGCAAGGGGAGAAGAATGTGCTTTCCCATTCTCTCCCATGCTTCAGGATGCGCTCTGGCAATGAGCAGAACAAGTGGAGAAGAATGTGCTTACCCATTCTCTCCCATGCTTCAGGATGCGCTCTGGCAATGAGTAGAACAAGTGGAGAAGAGTGTGCTTTCCCATTCTCCCCCATGCTTCAGGATGCGCTCTGGCAATGAGCAGAACAAGTGGAGAAGAATGTGCTTTCCCATTCTCTCCCATGCTTCAGGATGCGCTCTGGCAATGAGTAGAACAAGTGGAGAAGAATGTGCTTTCCCATTCTCCCCCATGCTTCAGGATGCGCTCTGGCAATGAGCAGAACAAGTGGAGAAGAATGTGCTTTCCCATTCTCTCCCATGCTTTAGGATGCGCTCTGGAAATCAGCAGAGCAAATGGGGAAGAGTGTGCTTTCACATTCTCTCCCATGCTTCAGGCTGTACTCTGGCAATCAGCAGGGCAAGTGGAGAAGAGTGTACATTCCCATTCTCTCCCATTCTTCAGGATGCGCTCTGGCAATGAGCAGAACAAGTGGAGAAGAATGTGCTTTCCCATTCTCTCCCATGCTTCATGATGTACTCTGGCAATCAGCAGAGCAAGTGGAGAAGAGAGTGCTTTCCCATTCTCTCCCATGCTTCAGGATGCGCTCTGACAATCAACAGAGCAAGGGGAGGGGAGTGTGCTTTCCTGCTTTTCAACCTGCTCCACTGGATACTGGCCCTCATTCCGAGTTGTTCGCTCATTGCAGAGTTTCGCTATATTGCGATTAGTCGCTTACTGCGCATGCGCAAGCGTCGCAGAGCGCATGTGCTTAGTTATTTTACTCAAAAGTTAGGTATTTTACTCACGGCATAACGAGGATTTTTCATCGTTCTGGTGATCGGAGTGTGATTGACAGGAAGTGGGTGTTTCTGGGCGGAAACTGGCCGTTTTATGGGAGTGTGCGGAAAAACGCTGGCGTTTCTGGGAAAAACGCGGGAGTGTCTGAAGAAACGGGGGAGTGTCTGGGCGAACGCTGGGTGTGTTTGTGACGTCAAACCAGGAACGAAACTGACTGAACTGATCGCAATGGCTGAGGTGGTCTGGAGCTACTCAGAAACTGCTAAGAAATTTCTATTCGCAAATCTGCTAATCTTTCGTTCGCAATTCTGCTAAGCTAAGATACACTCCCAGAGGGCAGCGGCCTAGCGTGTGCAATGCTGCTAAAAGCAGCTAGCGAGCGAACAACTCGGAATGAAGGCCACTGTGCAGGCTTTTTAAAACAAAGTCCCATCCAACCCCAGGCTTTCTGCAGCATCGTAAGGGCAGTGGGAGCAGACAGACAGTAGCAGCAGTGCAGAAGTCGCAGCAAACTGACATCTGTCAAGGAGAGCAGAACAGCTGCAGACTCAGAAAGATGGGAGACTAGGGAGGAAATGGAGTGATAAGGTAAAGTAAGCTATAATGCAAAAGGTGATAGGGATGAAAGGGGTGTGTTGCAAACTCAAGGACAGATATTGTTGATGCTAACCAGTACTTTACGATTGGCAGAGACCCAGAGCAGAGGCGTGGAGGAGTCTAAAGTGCCGGTGGTGTTCACCAAGGATGCCTGTGAGGAGATTTGGGCTTCATTTGTGCCTGACACGCAGGTCGCGGCCCTTTGAGAAAGCTGCAGGCACTGCAGCGAAACGCGTCAGGTGTTTATGCTTCAGGATCACCATCTTCAATTGAGAGCTGCACGCATGACATCCGGATCTTTAGTGGACTTTGACGAACCACGCACAGAGAAAAAGGTGAATAACCTGTCAACTGGCAACACAGCCTTTGCCACTCAGCACTGAGGACTCCGCATACTGGTGAGGATACAAGACTGTTATTGGTTCCACCCGCTATAAGGGACGCTATCCAGAGAACCCCCTCCTCCAGCGGTAAATCATGTGGCACTGATGCCATCAGAACTGTGTTAAAAAGTCCAGTTGTCACCTAACTCAAAATACCGTCATTTAGTCCACACTAATTAAGAAAACGGATAGTCTAACTAAGGCAGCCCCACAGTGATCCTGCTCATTGTATTTTACTTTTTTATCTACAATCCTATACCAATTTTATTGACATATTGTATGAGATATTTTAATAAATTAACCCAATTTTTTCACCTTCAGTTCATACAGCTCCACGTGTGTTTATCTCTACCATTATTTTTGAATGATTTGAATTTATGTTTATATTTACACCTCATAGCGCTGCTACTTTGTTTGTTGTTTATTGTGTATAGTGTTTTCAGGACTGACTAGACCTGTTTTTTAGCAGCTGCTATAATTAGAACACCAGCCCACCTTGCGCCCGATTTTTTTTTTTTTTTTTTTAACCTTGGTTAAAAAAACTTTCTTGCAGGTCGCGGCCCTCTGTCTGGGTTCCCAAATAGGGGGCTGGTAGGCTACTAAGCGAATAGACCAGTGGTTCCCAAACTTTTCTGAATCGCGGCGCCCTAGAGTAGGCAAAAAGTTTCTTATTGAGAAATTAAGAAATAAATATTAAATTCCTTAGGCTCAATTACATGGTGATTGACAAGATTTTCTTCTGTTTGTCCACATATTTTATGATTAATATTTTGACCATAAATAATTTGAATTAGTCCTGGACCACTAATCCAAGGCACCCCTGCAAGTGTCCTGAGGCACCCCAGGGTGCCACGGCACACAGTTTGAGAACCACTGGAATAGACACAAGACAGACTGGGTCAGAGCTGGACGGGAGATAGGAACTGGAACAGGAAGCTGATACTAATATGGTAGAAAACAGGAATGGAGTAAAGTGAGGGCAGGAACCAGGAACGTAGCATAGGGAAGGCAGATAACAGAGTATACAGGTAAAGCAGTGGTAAGCACTGAGGCTGTATGGAATGGGAGCCTATGCTCTGGCACAGAAGTGTCCCCAGCAGTGACGTGCGGTGAGGTCACTGGTTGGGGAGGCACTGGCAGCTAACAAGCTCTGCCCCCCCCGGAAAAAAAAAAAAAGTGTGGTCCCCCGACACATCAGTAAAACCAGCACTAGGCAGAACCAGCCAGGGGGAGTAATGCCATAGCAGGGGAGACACTCAGTGTGGGGTCCCCCTGCCATAACATTAATCATCCCCCCCAGCCAGTCAGCCCAGGGTTGGAATTCCTCGGAAAGTGGGAACCCCAAAAAATAAAAATGGGGTCCCCCCTCCCGAGCAATAACCAGCACTGGGCTGATAGCCCAGTGCTATGCCCGGCACCCCTGGTGGCGGTGGGTGCGGGGTTCATTGTATGTTAATATTGTTCTTTACAGGTGGCCTACAGGTCCCAGCAAGCCTGCCCCAGCATGCTGGCACTTGGAGAACCACAAGTGCCAGCATGCCCGGACATAAAGGGCCCGCTGGCACCTGTAGTCCACCTGTAAAGAAAATATTAAAATAAAACACCACACAGTCTTAAAAATAAGTTTTATTAAACTGGATCTTCACCTGGGGGCGGCGGCCTTTAAGCTCTTTTGCGTGGCCGCCGCCTTCCCAGGGCTTCCTGCATCTTCACCTGGGGGGCGCCACATCCCCAGGGCTTCCAGCGTCTTCACCTGGTGGGCGGCGGCTGCTAAGCTCTTTTGCATAGCCGCCGCCCATCCAGGACTTCCGGCGTCTTCTTTCTTCAGGAGCTCTTCACAGCTCCTCCTCCGCCGTCGGACTGACGCTCCTCTGCCTCGCGCTGACTTATATAAGTCAGCCGGAGGGGGCGGGGCGATGACGCAGCGAGCCGTGATTGGCTCGCGGTGGCCATCTTGAATTTAAAAAATGACGCTGAGGCGCCATTTTTGAAACTGGTACCGCTCCGCTGCCAAACTCTGCAGGATAAAGGTAAACTTCTGCCGCCCGCACCGCCGCCGCCCACACCACCGCCGCATCCCTCCGCCCGCACCACCGCCGCATTTAGCCGCCCGCACCTCCTCCGCCAGCGTCGCCCACACAGTGATTGACAGCGGATCCAGTGACGGATCCGCTGGCCAATCACTGTGGCCTCACTGACAGGGACGTGCTTTCATAGGTTGAAAGCACGTCCCTGTATGAAAGCGGCACCTCTAATGGTGCCGCTTTCCCATATATTTTCAATGGGCTTTTACTGCCCATGGCTAGTCCCCCGCCCGTGCCCGCCCCCTGCTCCCATACTTTTCCCCAGTGACAACGGGAGGCACCACGATCGGTGCCTCCCAAACACATAAAGAATGGAGCAATGCTAAGAATAATATTAAGAAGATACATATGACACAGAATATGTGTCATATGCATCTTCTTTGTATTATCTTAATCATTAATGACAGGGGAGACACTGCCTCCCCTGACTGCACGTCCCTGGTCCCCAGGAAATTCTTTATATAGGTGGAGTTCAAATTTGGCACCAACATGATGTCCCGTTTTAGATGCGCCTGCCGTTTTAAATGTAAAAAAAATAAAAAAAAGGGAGACACAAGCATTCCTATGGGAGCCGCGGTTGCCAGTACTGACAGACAGCTTGAGGAGAAAATACTACTGCAGAGAGCACCGGGGACCTCCTGCCAGCTGCCCCGCTGTAAGAACCACTGGGAGTGTGTGCTATGGGTACAATAAGGTACCATTCTGTGGATTATACAGCCTTTTACAATCACTCTTTGTTCCGAAACCTTAATGACTTTTTATTGGACTACACTGTCCCTGAAGACAACACTGCAGTCACATTTTCCCAGTTCTGAAAAACGACATCTGTTGTGATGAATGTCCAGTTTCCAATGGTTGAGGCACTACCTGTGTTAAGGCTGTTATTAATGAGCCATAAAGAAGCGACAACACTTTGGTGACAGCCTAGTGAGATGGCTGGATAGGTGATGGTATGATTCGTTTCATTTCAAAAGTAGTTCCATCTGTACAGGTTGAGTATCCCTTATCCAAAATGCTTGGGACCAGAGGTATTTTGGATATGGGATTTTTCCGTATTTTGGAATAATTGCATATCATAATGAGATATCATGGCGATGGGACCTAAATCTAAGCACAGAATGTATTTATGTTACATATCCACCTTATACACACAGCCTGAAGGTCATTTTAGCCAATATTTTTTATAACTTTGTGCATTAAACAAAGTGTGTGTACATTCACACAATTCATTTATGTTTCATATACACCTTATACACACAGCCTGAAGGTCATTTAATACAATATTATTAATAATTTTGTGTATTAAACAAAGTTTGTGTACATTGAGCCATCAAAAAACAAAGGTTTCACTATCTCACTCTCACTCAAAAAAGTCTGTACAGGTTGAGTATCCCTTATCCAAAATGCTTGGGACCAGAGGTATTTTGGATATCGGATTTTTCCGTATTTTGGAATAATTGCATACCATAATGAGATATCATGGCGATGGGACCTAAGTCTAAGCACAGAATGCATTTATGTATCATATACACCTTATACACACAGCCTGAAGGCAATTTTAGCCAATATTTTTTTATAACTTTGTGCATTACACAAAGTGTGTGTACATTCACACAATTCATTTATGTTTCTTATACACCTTATACACACAGCCTGAAGGTCATTTAATACAATATTTTTAATAACTTTGTGTATTAAACAAAGCTTGTGTACATTGAGTCATCAAAAAACAAAGGTTTCACTATCTCACGCTCACTCAAAAAAGTCCGTATTTCGGAATATTTCGGAATATTTGGATATGGGATACTCAACCTGTATTTCGGAATATTCCGCATTTTGGAATATTTGGATATGGGATACTCAACCTGTAATAGAACCACCTCAATGGTTGAGACTACTTTACCTAGTCTTATATGCCTAAGTGAACAGAAACTGAAAGTCCGAGAGCCAATAAAGAGATATCATTCTGTGTTATGAGAAAATCTTTTAATCTATGTAGATTGCTCTGCTGTATGGCGTTCAACAGAAGTCTTATGGCCAGCTTTAGAAAGATCATGTGCTGAGCTCTAAACAGGCTGTATAACTGGTATTTGATGGGCCACCCTTTAGACTCTTTATATTGGCCTAGAATAGGGTCGTCCAGGTGTATGCCCAGCTTAACAAATAAAATATAAAAAAGGTGGGTTTTTTTCCTTTTTTTTTTTTTGCACTGACATTTACAATGTACATTTAATAGTAGTGTATGTACTACATTAAAGTATATTTTATTAACTACTGTATGTGGTTAATCAAAGTGTATTTGCTAGTGCATCCATGTTAAAAGTGTTAGCCATATGTTATATATACTGTATAGACAGTTTTAAGATCTGAATCCAAAGAATGTACTATGCAGAATCCCAAAACTTTACTATAGTTCGGCGCATATTTGCTATGGTGTGTAAAGGTGCATACACACGGTGCAATGTATGCTTACTATTTTGACTATATAGTCAAAATCGTAAGGAAAGTTAGTCAATATCACACCGTGTGTACATAGCTTGCGATACCGATGCGCGCTCCCGTGGGTTCGGTATCGCAAGAAAAAATAGACTGTGCAGGTAAGGCAATTTTGCCTATCTAGTACAAAGTATAGTATAGTCAAAATCGCACATAGCCAAAATCTCAAGTACAGATAGTCAAAATCGGAGTTAGTCAATAACTCACCATGTGTATGCACCTTAAGACTTCTCCTGATAGGTAAGAATTTGGGGATTTATTTACTAAGCGATTCGCATGTGCAGAACGGGTCCTGCGTGACTGCTCGCAGTCCCCACTTAGCCGGAGAGCATTTGGGGGTGGAGCAAGGGCAGTGACAGGGACTGTTCTTCAAAATGGGACAGTGTAACCAGTTCCAATGACTTATGCAGACTGGTCGCGATGGTGATCTGATGCTTTGTCTTTGGAAACAGAACTTTGATCACAGATGCTGTCTGGAAGCATCTATTTCCTAGAGACGCATCCTGCTGCATATGCATTTTAGTTGTCCGGTATTCTGCTTCCACGTGGCTGTGCAATACCTAACATATCGTAATCAGGCTTTTTATTCGGTAAGCTACGCTCTCTCTCAGTAAGCCCTCCCTAGGCTGTATAGTTTAGAGATTTAACATGCAGAGGTTGACAGGCCTGGAAGGAGCATAGTGCAGCCTGACAGCTAAAATTTGTAGTAGAGTCAGGCTGATTGCCTAGAGTGTTATTTCCTAGGCGAGCCTTCTCCACATCACAATCACATCACATTCCTTTAGGGCAGTACGGATGGTGTAATGGTTAGCATTACTGCCTCACAGCAATGAGGTCATGGGTTCAAATCCCATCATGGCCCTAACTGTGTGGAGTTTGTATATTCTCCCCGTACTTGCGTGGGTTTCCTCCGGGTACTCCGGTTTCCTCCCACAATCCAAAAATATAATGGTAGATTAATTGGCTCCCAACTAAATTAACCCTAGTGTGAATGTGTCTGTGTGTACATGCGATTGGGAATATAGATTGTAAGCTCCACTGGGGCAGGGACTAATGTTAAAGGGCAAAATATTATCTGTAAAGCGCTACGGAATATGTGTGCGCTATATAAATAACTGGTAATAAATAAAATCACAACTTTATTGCTGAGCAAGTCAGGAGAAAGCCTGCCTAGATGAAACTATAAAGTGTTGTATTAAATGCTCTACCCCGAAGGAACAACTTATTTTGCATACTATACTATACTAGACAACTGTTTTTCTACATCTGAGGCATAAGTGAGACAACTAGTGAAGAGCACATGATTAATTCATAAACTATGAGTAAAGAAATAATATTGCAGATACCTTGCTGTATGACTATAGAGTCCAGCCTCAGTTTTAACTCAGCTCTTTCCACAATCCGTTCTTCAACTGTGTTGTCGGTAATGAGACGGAACACCCGTACTGTTTTTGTTTGGCCTATGCGATGTGCTCGATCCTATTGCAAGTGAAGCAAACAATTAAAAACTCCTCTGAGGAACCTTAAAGGTTTCCTAGTAACATATAAGAACAGCAGATAGAAATGCTCAAGTATTTCCTTGACTAAGAGGCAGGTTGCCAAGGGTGTAAGATGGGCATCTTCCCTACAGTACCAGGGGTTAATTTACTAAGAATCATATTTGGTCCCAGTTTAAACATGCTGGGCATCACTGGGATAAGAGAGATTTTTAAGATGAAAGGGGTGTGTCACAAATGGGGAACACTTTTATTGGGGGGGGGGGTCCCACTTCCCGAGGAATCCCCGGCATGAGCTGACTAGTTGGGGATGACACCTCCTGCTGCATTACTGATCCGAACCTGTGTACAAGGACACAGTACTGGATCTCCTCGGACACTATCGGTCGGCTACGTGACCAATGGGGTCACGCAAGCCGGCTGCAGCAAGACCTGCCTAGAGTCCAGGAAATCTCTGTCCTCTGACGGAGATCCTGGCCTCGTCCCTCGCCTGTAACGGCAGCGACATACAGTACCTCTGTATAGAGAAATCGAAGCTGTCGCCACCCCCAAACAGCATCAGAGTGTCAATCGCTGATAGTCTGATGCCGTTGTTCGACCGATGTCGCAGACCTGTACTGCACATTTTGCAGTATGAGTGCGGTGCATAAGTCGCTACTCCAACCAAATCTGAATGAGGGCCAGTATGTGGCTATTAATGACTACAGTATGTACTTATTTATGTGTATGTGTTTATTTTTAGTAGTTTCTCTTTGGGGAAGGTTTTGTTATATGCTTAGACCATGAGAATACTTTAGTTAAATGAGCTGCTATTTAAGGGAATTAATATGCAATAGTTTGTGCTTTAATTTACATTTTACTCTGTATTTTAACCATACTCTAATATTGATGTATTCAACATGCTCACAAACTAAACACACAAAATTGATACAAAATAATACGATTTTACTTACCGGTAAATCTATTTCTCGTAGTCCGTAGAGGATGCTGGGGACTCCGTAAGGACCATGGGGATAGACGGGCTCCGCAGGAGACATGGGCACTTTAAGAAAGAATTTAGTTCCTGGTGTGCACTGGCTCCTCCCTCTATGCCCCTCCTCCAGACCTCAGTTAGAGAAACTGTGCCCAGAGGAGATGGACAGTACGAGGAAAGGATTTTGTTAATCCAAGGGCAAGATTCATACCAGCCACACCAATCACACCGTATAACTTGTGATAACTACCCAGTTAACAGTATGAAAACAACATATCATCAGTTCAAGACCGATGCAACTATAACATAACCCTTATTGAAGCAATAACTATATACTAGTATTGCAGAAGAAGTTAGCACTTGGGACGGGCGGCCAGCATCCTCTACGGACTACGAGAAATAGATTTACCGGTAAGTAAAATCTTATTTTCTCTAACGTCCTAGAAGATGCTGGGAGTGCAGATGACTCTGCAGCACCGATTGAGCAAACATGAGGTCCTCCTCAGCCAGGGTATCAAACTTGTAGAATTTTGCAAAAGTATTTGAACCCGACCAAGTAGCAGCTCGACACAGCTGTATTGCCGAGACCCCCCGGGCAGCCGCCCAAGAAGAGCCCACCTTCCTAGTGGAATGGGCCTTGACCGATTTTGGTAACGGCAAACCAGCCGTACAATGCGCTTGCTGAATCGTGTTACAAATCCAGCGAGCAATAGTTTGCTTTGAAGCAGGGGCACCAATCTTGTTGGATGCATACAGGACAAACAGCGCTTCAGTTTTCCTGACTCTAGCCGTTCTGGCTACGTAAATTTTCAAAGCCCTGACCACATCAAGTAACTCGGAATCCTCCAAGTCACGTGTAGCCATAGGCACCACAATAGGTTGGTTCATATGAAAAGATGAAACCACTTTTGGCAGAAATTGCGAACGGGTCCGCAATTCTGCTCTATCCATATGGAAAACCAAATAGGGGCTTTTATGTGACAAAGCCGCTAATTCAGACACTCGCCTAGCCGAAGCCAAGGCTAATATCATGCCCACCATCCACATGAGATATTTCAACTCCACCGTTTTAAGTGGTTCAAACCAGTGTGACTTTAGGAAACTTAACACCACGTTAAGATCCCAAGGTGCCACCGGAGGCACAAAAGGAGGCTGAATATGCAGCACTCCCTTTACAAAAGTCTGAACTTCTGGGAGAGAAGCCAATTCTTTTTGAAAGAAAATGGATAGGGCCGAAATCTGGACCTTAATGGAACCTAATTTAAGGCCCAAATTCACTCCAGTTTGTAGGAAGTGAGGAAACGACCCAGATGGAATTCTTCCGTAGGAGCATTCTTGGTCTCACACCAAGAAACATATTTTCGCCATATACGGTGATAATGTTTTGCTGTTACTTCCTTCCTAGCATTTATCAGCGTAGGGATAACCTCAACCGGAATGCCTTTTTCTGCTAGGATCCGGCGTTCAACCGCCATGCCGTCAAACGCAGCCGCGGTAAGTCTTGGAACAGACAGGGTCCCTGTTGCAACATTTCCTGTCTTAGAGGAAGAGGCCACGGATCTTCTGTGAGCAGTTCCTGCAGATCTGGATACCAGGTCCGTCTTGGCCAATCTGGAACAATGAGGATTGTTCTCACTCCTCTTCTTATTATTATCCTCAACACCGTTGGTATGAGAGGAAGAGGAGGAAATACATAGACTGACCGGAACACCCACGGTGTCACTAGGGCGTCTACCGCTACTGCCTGAGGGTCTCTTGACCTGGCGCAATACCTCTGTAGCTTTTTGTTGAGGCGGGACGCCATCATGTTTATCTGTGGCAGTTCCCACCGACTCACAATCTGTGCGAAGACTTCTGGATGAAGTCCCCTCTCTCCCAGGTGTAGGTCGTGTCTGCTGAGGAAGTCTGCTTCCCAGTTGTCCACTCCCGGAATAAACATTGCTGACAGTGTGCTTACATGATTCTCCGCCCAGCGAAGAATTCTGGTGGCTTCCGCCATTGCCACTCTGCTCCTTGTGCCGCCTTGGTGGTTTACATGAGCCACTGCGGTGATGTTGTCTGACTGGATCAGAACTGGTCGGTCGCGAAGTAAGGTCTCCGCTTGATGTAGGGCATTGTATATGGCCCTTAGCTCCAGGATGTTGATGTGAAGACAAGTCTCTTGACTTGACCAAAGACCCTGGAAATTTCTTCCCTGTGTGACTGCTCCCCAACCTCAGAGGCTTGCGTCCGTGGTCACCAGGATCCAGTCCTGAATGCCGAATCTGCGGCCCTCGAGAAGGTGAGCACTCTGCAGCCACCATAGTAGTGACACCCTGGCCCTGGGGGACAGGGTGATCAACCGATGCATCTGAAGATGTGACCCGGACCACTTGTCCAGTAGGTCCCATTGGAAAGTCCTCGCATGGAACCTGCCGGAGGGAATGGCCTCGTATGACGCCACCATCTTTCCCAGGACTCGAGTGCAATGATGCACTGAAACCTGTTTAGGTTTCAATAGGTTCTTGACCAGAGTCATGAGTTCCTGGGCCTTCTCTATCGGGAGATAAACCCTCTTCTGGTCTGTGTCCAGTATCATGCCCAAGAAGGGCAGACGAGTCGTAGGAACCAACTGCGACTTTGGAATATTGAGCATCCAGCCGTGTTGCTGTAACACTTTCAGTGAAAGAGATACGCTGTTCAGCAACTGCTCTCTTGATCTCGCGTGGAGATCGTCCAAGTACGGGATAATTGTGACACCTGGCTTCCGCAGGAGCACCATCATTTCCGCCATTACCTTGGTGAAAATCCTCGGGGCCGTTGAGAGACCAAACGGCAACGTCTGAAATTGGTAATGACAATCCTGTACCGCAAATCTTAGGTACGCCTGATGAGGTGGATAAATGGGGACATGAAGGTACGCATCCTTTATGTCCAGTGACACCATAAAATCCCCCCCTTCCAGGCTTGCGATGACCGCTCTTAGCGATTCCATCTTGAACTTGAACCTTTTCAAGTATAGGTTCAGAGATTTTAAATTCAATATGGGTCTGACCGAACCGTCCGGTTTCGGGACTACAAACATGGTCGAATAATAACCCCTTCCCTGTTGAAGGAGGGGAACCTTGACCACCACCTGCTGAAGATACAATTTTTGTATTGCGTTTAACACTATTTCCCACTCTTGGAGGGAAGATGGTAGGGCCGATTTGAAATACCGGCGAGGAGGCACCTCTTCGAATTCCAGCTTGAAACCCTGAGACACAATTTCTATTGCCCAAGGATCCACCTGGGAGTGAACCCACATGTGGCTGAAATTCCGAAGACGTGCCCCCACAGGGCCCGGCTCCGCCAGTGGAGCCCCAGCGTCATGCGGTGGATTTTGTAGAGGCCAGTGAGGACTTCTGTTCCTGGGAACTAGCTGCATTGTGCAGCTTCTTTCCTCTGCCCCTACCTCTGGCAAGAAAGGACGCACTTCGGACTTTCTTGTTTCTTTGTGAACGAAAGGACTGCATTTGATAATGCGGTGCTCTCTTAGGCTGTGAGGGAACATAAGGCAAAAAATTTGACTTTCCAGCTGTAGCTGTGGAGACCAGGCCCGAGAGACCTTCCCCGAACAATTCCTCACCCTTGTAAGGTAAAAACTCCATATGCCTCTTTGAGTCGGCATCACCTGTCCATTGCCGAGTCCAGAGGACCCTTCTGGCAGAAATCGACATAGCGTTTATTCTAGAACCCAGTAGACTAATGTCTCTTTGAGCATCTCTCATATATAGGACAGCGTCTTTTATATGCCCCAGGGTCAACAATACAGTATCCTTATCTAGGGTATCCAATTCCTCAGATAAGGTATCCGTCCATGCCGCTACAGCACTACACACCCAGGCCGACGCAATTGCCGGTCTTAGTAAGGTACCCGAATGTGTATAAATGGACTTCAGGGTAACCTCCTGTTTGTGATCAGCAGCATCCTTGAGGGTAGCCGTATCCTGGGACGTCAGGGCTACCTTTTTGGATAAGCGTGTTAAAGCTTTGTCCACCCTAAGGGAGGGTTCCCATCGTAGCCTATCCGTTGACGGGAAAGGATACGCAATAAGAATCCGTTTGGAAATCTGCATTTTCTTATCTGGAGATTCCCAAGCTTTTTCACATAACTCATTCAGTCTGTGTGAGGGGGGAAAAGTTACCTCAGGCTTCTTTCCCTTTTTTCCTCTGTGATGTGCAAAACATCCTTTATTGCTATAATTATATATCGAAGGGATTAAGCCAATTTTGGCTGTAACTTTGCATCATCGTAATCGACACTGGAGTCAGAATTCATGTCGGTATCTGTGTCAACAATTTGGGATAGTGGGCGCTTATGAGACCCTGACGGTCCCTGCGACAGAGGGTCAGGCACGGGTTGAAACCCTGACTGTCCCAATGCATCAGCCTTGTCAAATCTTTTATGCAAGGAATTAACATTATCATTTAAAACCTTCCACATATCCATCCAATCAGGTGTCGGCGCCGTTGGCGGAGACACCACATTCATTTGCTCCCGCTCCTCTCCCACACAGCCTTCCTCATCAGACATGTCGACACAAGCGTACCGACACACCACACACACACACAGGGAATGTTCTTTCTGAAGACAGTTCCCCCACAAGGCCCTTTGGAGAGACAGAGAGAGAGTATGCCAGCACACACCCTAGCGCTATAATATCCCAGGAATAACACAGTAACTTAATGTTAACCCAGTAGCTGCTGTATGTATAGTTTTTTGCGCCTAATTATGTGCCCCCCCCCCCCCCCCCCTTTCTTTTCAACCCTCTTCTACCATGTATCAGCAGGGGAGAGTCCTCTCAGCGGTGCTGTGGAGAAAAAATGGCGCTGGTGAGTGCTGAGGGAGAAGCCCCGCCCCCTCGACGGCGGGCTTCTGTCCCGCTTATACATTAGTTTTGGCGGGGCTCATACATATATACAGTGCCCAGCTGTATATATGTGTACTTTTGCCAACATGAGGTCCCAAATGCTGCCCAGGGCGCCCCCCCCCCCTGCGTCCTGCACCCTTACAGTGACTGGAGTATGTGAGGTGTGTGGAGCAATGGCGCACAGCTGCAGTGCTGTGCGTTACCTCTAGTAAAGAACATGAAGTCTTCTGCCACCTGTGAAGTCTTCTTTTCTTCTCATACTCACCCGGCTTCTATCTTCCGGCTCTGCGAGGGGGACGGCGGCGCGGCTCTGGGACGGACGGCGAGGGTGAGATCCTGCGTACCAATCCCTCTGGAGCTAATGGTGTCCAGTAGCCTAAGAAGCAGGACCTAGCTTCAGAGAGTAGGGCTGCTTCTCTCCCCTCAGTCCCTCGATGCAGGGAGTCTGTTGCCAGCAGAGCTCCCTGAAAATAAAAAACCTAACAAAATACTTTCTATCAGTAAACTCAGGAGAGCTCACTGAAAAGCACCCAGCTCCCCTGGGCACTGTATCAAACTGAGGTCTGGAGGAGGGGCATAGAGGGAGGAGCCAGTGCACACCAGGAACTAAATTCTTTCTTAAAGTGCCCATGTCTCCTGCGGAGCCCGTCTATCCCCATGGTCCTTACGGAGTCCCCAGCATCCTCTAGGACGTTAGAGAAAATACTATTATATGTTACTGATAACTACAGTATTATAGTAATAATAAGATTTTAAACCTACCGGTAAATCTTTTTCTCGTAGTCCGTAGAGGATGCTGGGACTCCGTAAGGACCATGGGGATAGACGGGCTCCGCAGAAGACATGGGCACTTTAAGAAAGACTTTGGATCTGGGTGTGCACTTTCTCCTCCCTCTATGCCCCTCCTCCAGACCTCAGTTAGAAAAACTGTGCCCAGAGGAGACGGACAGTACGAGGAAAGGATTTTAGTTAATCCAAGGGCAAGATTCATACCAGCCACACCAATCACACCGTATAACTTGTGATATACTAACCAGTTAACAGTATGAAAACAACATAGCATCAGTCCAAGACCGATGAAAATTATAACATAACCCTTATGTAAGCAAAACTATATACAAGTAATGTAGAAGTAGTCCGCACTTGGGACGGGCGCCCAGCATCCTCTACGGACTACGAGAAAAAGATTTACCGGTAGGTTTAAAAACTTATTTTCTCTAACGTCCTAGAGGATGCTGGGACTCCGTAAGGACCATGGGGATTATACCAAAGCTCCCAAACGGGTGGGAGAGTGCGGATGACTCTGCAGCACCGATTGAGCAAACAGGAGGTCCTCCTCAGCTAGGGTATCAAACTTATAGAACTTTGCAAAGGTGTTTGACCCCGACCAAGTAGCAGCTCGGCACAGCTGTAGTGCCGAGACCCCTCGGGCAGCCGCCCAAGACGAGCCCACCTTCCTAGTGGAATGGGCCTTAACCGATTTTGGTAACGGCAATCCTGCCGTAGAATGCGCCTGCTGAATCGTGTTACAGATCCAGCGAGCAATAGTCTGCTTTGAAGCAGGGCCGCCGACCTTGTTGGATGCATACAGGACAAACAGTGCTTCTGTTTTTCTGATCCTAGCCGTTCTGGCCACGTAAATTTTCAAAGCCCTGACCACATCAAGGGACTCGGAATCCTCCAAGTCATGTGTAGCCACAGGCACGACAATAGGTTGGTTCATATGAAAGGATGAGACCACCTTAGGTAGGAATTGCGGACGGGTACGTAATTCCGCTCTATTCATATGGAAAACCAGATAGGGGCTTTTATGTGATTAAGCCGCTAATTCCAAAACTCGCCTAGCCGAAGCCAAGGCTAACAACATGACCACCTTCCAAGTGAGATATTTTAACTCCACTGTTCTAAGTGTTTCAAACCAATGTGACTTAAGGAAACTTAACACCACGTTAAGGTCCCAAGGCGCCACCGGAGGTACAAAAAGAGGCTGAATATGCAGTACTCCCTTCACAAAAGTCTGTACTTCAGGTAGAGAGGCCAATTCCTTCCGAAAGAAAATGGATAAGGCCGAAATCTGAACCTTAATGGAGCCTAATTTTAGGCCCAAATTCACTCCAGTTTGTAGGAAGTGAAGAAAACGGCCTAGATGGAATATTTTCGCCATATTCGGTGATAATGTTTAGATGTCACGTCCTTCCTAGCCTTTATTAGCGTAGGAATTACCTCATCCGGAATAAATTTTTCCGCTAGGATCCGGCGTTCAACCGCCATGCCATCAAACGCAGCCGCGGTAAGTCTTGGAACAGACAGGGACCCTGTTGCAACAGGTCCTGTCTTAGAGGAAGAGGCCACGGATCTTCTGTGAGCATTTCCTGCAGATCCGGATACCAGGTCCTTCGTGGCCAATCCGGAACAATGAGTATTGTTCTCACTCCTCTTTTTCTTATTATTCTCAACACCTTGGGTTTGAGAGGAAGAGGAGGAAATACATAGACCGACTGGAACACCCACGGTGTCACTAGGGCGTCCACAGCTACCGCCTGAGGATCTCTTGACCTGGCGCAATACCGTTGTAGCTTTTTATTGAGACGGGACGCCATCATGTCTATTTGGGGCAGTCCCCACCGACTTGCAATCTGTGCGAAGACTTCCTGATGAAGTCCCCACTCTCCCGGATGCAGGTCGTGTCTGCTGAGGAAGTCTACTTCCCAGTTGTCCACTCCCGGAATGAACACTGCTGACAGTGCGTTTACCTGATTCTCCGCCCAGTGACGAATTCTGGTGGCTTCCGCCATCGCCACTCTGCTCCTTGTGCCGCCCTGGCGGTTTACATGAGCTACTGCGGTGACGTTGTCTGACTGGATCAGAACTGGTCGGTCGCGAAGTAAGGTCTCCGCTTGACGTAGGGCGTTGTATATGGCCCTTAGTTCCAGGATGTTGATGTGAAGACAAGTCTCTTAACTTGACCAAAGGCCTTGGAAATTTCTTCCCTGTGTGACTGCTCCCCAACCTCGGAGGCTCGCGTCCGTGGTCACCAGGATCCAATCCTGAATGCCGAACCTGCGGCCCTCTAGAAGGTGAGCACTATGCAGCCACCACAGGAGAGATACCCTGGCCCTGGGGGACAGGGTGATCCGCTGATGCATTTGCAGATGTGACCCGGACCATTTGTCCAATAGGTCCCATTGGAAAGTCCTTGCATGGAACCTGCCGAAGGGAATGGCTTCGTACGTCGCCACCATTTTTCCCAGGACTTGAGTGCAATGATGTACTGACACTTGTTTTGGCTTCAACAGGTTCTTGACTAGAGTCATGAGTTCCTGCGCTTTTTCTATCGGAAGAAAAACCCTTTTCTGGTCTGTGTCCAGAATCATGCCCAAGAAGGGCAGACGAGTCGTAGGATTCAGCTGCGACTTTGGAATATTGAGAATCCAGCCGTGTCGCTGTAACACCTTCAGTGAAAGTGATACGCTGTTCAGCAACTTCTCCCGTGATCTCGCTTTTATGAGGAGATCGTCCAAGTACGGGATAATTGTGACACCCTGCTTGCGCAGGAGCACCATCATTTCCGCCATTACCTTGGTGAAAATTCTCGGAGCCGTGGAAAGCCCAAACGGCAACGTCTGAAATTGGTAATGGCAATCCTGTACCGCAAATCTCAGGTACGCCTGATGAGGAGGGTATATGGGAACATGCAGGTATGCATCCTTTATGTCCAGAGATACCATAAAATCCCCCCCTTCCAGGCTGGCGATGACCGCTCTGAGCGATTCCATTTTGAATTTGAACCGTTTTAAGTAAAGGTTCAGGGATTTTAAATTCAAAATGGGTCTGACCAAACCGTCCGGTTTCGGGACCACAAACAGAGTTGAGTAGTACCCCTTCCCTCTTTGAAGCAGGGGAACCTCGACCACCACTTGTTGAAGACACAATTTGTGAATCGCATGTAACACTATCTCCCTTTCCATGGGGAAGTCGGTAGCGCCGATTTGAAAAACCGGCGAGGAGGCACCTCTTCAAATTCCAGCTTGTATCCCTGGGAAACAATTTCTATTGCCCAGGGATCCACCTGTGAGTGAACCCAGATGTGGCTGAAAGGTCGAAGACATGCCCCCACTGGAGCGGACTCCCTCAGGGGAGCCCCAGTGTCATGCGGTGAATTTTGCAGAGGCCGGGGAGGACTTCTGTTCCTGGGAACTAGCTGTGTTGTGCAGCTTTTTCCCTCTGCCCTTACCTCTGGCAAGAAAGGACGATCCACGTACTCTTTTGCTTTTATTTGAACGAAAAGACTGCATTTGATAATGAGGCGCTTTCTTAGATTGTGAGGGAACATAAGGCAAAAAATTCGATTTACCTGCCGTAGCTGTGGAGACAAGGTCCGAGAGGCCCTCTCCAAACAATTCCTCACTCTTGTAAGGCAAAAACTCCATATGCCTCTTTGAGTCGGCATCACCTGTCCACTGTCGGGTCCATAAGACTCGCCTAGCAGAAATAGACATAGCGTTTATTCTGGAACCCAGTAAACTAATGTCTCTTTGAGCATCCCTCATATATAAGACAGCATCTTTTATATGCCCTAGGGTCATTAAAATGGTATCCTTATCAAGTGTCTCAATATCCGCTGATAAGGAATCTGTCCATGCTGCTACAGCACTACAAACCCAGGCCGACGCAATTGCCGGTCTGAATAACGTACCAGAATGTGTGTAAATGGACTTCAAGGTAACCTCCTGCTTGCGGTCAGCAGGATACTTGAGGGTAGCCATATCTTGGGATGGGAGCGCTATCTTTTTTGATATGCGTGTCAAAGCCTTGTCTACCCTAGGGGAGGATTCCCACCGTGTTCTGTCCTTTGGCAGGAAAGGATACGCCGTAAGAATCCTTTTGGGAATCTGCAGTTTTTTGTCTGGAGTTTCCCTCGCTTTTTCGCATAATTCATTCAGCTCATGTGAGGAGGGAAAGGTGACCTCAGGCTTCTTTCCCTTATACATGTGTACCTTCGTGTCAGGGATAGGGGGTTCCTCTGTGATATGCAAAACATCTTTTATTGCAATAATCATATATCGAATACATTTAGCCACTTTTGGCTGTAATTTTGCATCATCGTAGTCGACACTGGAGTCTGAATCCGTGACGGTATCTGTGTCTACTATTTGGGATAGTGGGAGCTTCTGAGACCCCATAGGTCCCGGCGACATTGGGACAGACATGGGTTGACTCCCTGACTGTACCCTAGCTTCAGCTTTGTCTAATCTTTTGTGCAATAAATTAACATTAGCACTGAAAACATTCCACATATCCATCCAGTCAGGTGTCGGCGCTGCCGACGGAGACCTTACATTCATACACTCCCCCTCCTCCTTAGGTGAGCCTTCAACCTCAGACATGTCGACACACGCGTACCGACACACCACACAGGGAAGCTCTTTTCTAAAGACAGGTTCCCCACCAGGCCCTTTGGAGAGACAGAGAGAGAGTAAGCCAGCACACACCCCAGCGCTATATGACCCAGGAAAAAACACAGAATGTTTACCCAGTAGCGCTTTTCAAGTATGTATATGCGCCAAATCTGTGCCCCCCCTCTACTTTAAAACCCTCTTTCACCGTGGTATCAAGCAGGGGAGAGTCCGGGGAGCTTCCTCTCAGTGGTGCTGTAGAGAAAAATGGCGCTGGTGAGTGCTGAGGGAGAAGCCCCGCCCCCTTGGCGGCGGGCTTCTGTCCCGCTCTAAATTCTTAAAAACATGGCGGGGGCTCTTTATATACATGTACAGTGCCCAGCTGTACATGTATATATGTACATTTGCCACAGGAGAGGTTTATATTGCTGCCCAGGGCGCCCCCCCTGCGACTTGCACCCTTACAGTGACCGATGTGTGTGAGGTGAATGGGAGCAATGGCGCACAGCTTCACTGCTGTGCGTTACCTCTATGAAGATCAAGCTGTCTTCTGCCGCCTCTGAAGTCTTTTCCTCTCATACTCACCCGGCTTCTATCTTCCGGCTCTGCGAGGAGGACGGCGGCACGGCTCTGGGACGGACGGCGAGGGTGAAACCTGCGTACCGATCCCTCTGGAGCTAATGGTGTCCAGTAGCCTAAGAAACAGAGCCCTGTAACTCAGAGAAGTGGGTCTGTTTCTCTCTCCTCAGTCCCTCGATGCCAGCAGGCTCCCTGAACATAAAAAAACCTAACTAAAATACTTTATTTACAGGAAAATCAGGAGAGCTCCCTGAAATGCACCCAGTCTCCACTGGGCATAGTATCAAACTGAGGTCTGGAGAAGGGGCATAGAGGGAGGAGCCAGTGCACACCCAGATCCAAAGTCTTTCTAAAGTGCCCATGTCTCCTGCGGAGCCCGTCTATCCCCATGGTCCTTACGGAGTCCCAGCATCCTCTAGGACGTTAGAGAAATTGGCTTTTTGACAGCCACCCATATACCCAACAACTGACACACTGTTTATCACAATCCAAGCATGGCACTCGTAAGGGAAATTGATATCACAGTCATAACATTAATCAGTAATTTAGTCACATTTCATTTTCACAACAGAACAAAAAGTTGCTCAGCAAAGACCTACCATTAAACACCATATCCATATATGTTAAAAGGAAACTCATACTGACTAATACTTAATACTTTTTTTAAAAAAAAAAGCATGTATTTCTAACCATTGCTTGTAAATCGACTTGAGGGTTCCAGTCTGAATCATACAAAATCACCACATCAGCAGTTGCCAAATTAATTCCAAGGCCTCCGGCACGGGTACTCAGCATGAAGATGAACTTGCTGCTGTTAGGAGCATTAAATCTTTCTATAGCTTCCTGTTAATGGAAGAAATATTTATAGGTATATTAGTTTTTCTACTTTGTTTTAAAAATTATAATCTACTTTAAAATTAATATAATTGTGAAACATGCCGTAATATACAGTATTATAGAATCACACAGAATTATATATGAAGGTGGCTTCAGGGTGTGTAATAGATGGTACAGATTGAGCAGTGTTTGCATTAAGTGTTCTCTTAATGAAAGTTCCCTCTATGAAGATCACTTTCTACCACTGATGCAACTTAAATGTTTGTATAGGCCAGCGGTAGGCAACGTGTAGCACTCCAGCTGTTGTAGGACTACACATCCCAGCAAGCACTGCCACAGTTTTACTATGTCATAACAGAA
Organism: Pseudophryne corroboree; assembly: GCF_028390025.1. Classification (NCBI taxonomy): domain Eukaryota; kingdom Metazoa; phylum Chordata; class Amphibia; order Anura; family Myobatrachidae; genus Pseudophryne; species Pseudophryne corroboree. Next base: position 284,780,526 of record NC_086451.1, read on the forward strand.
AAACTGTGAAAGGGATGCTTGGATACATATTTTCACAGCAACTGGAGTGCCACATGTTCACATTATTTGTACGGTATCCGGTTTCTACAGTAGGTCAACCACACTTAGGTTGACAATTTCTAGGATACCAAAAAAAGAAAGAAAAAAAACTCATGTCGACCTTATTCAAGTCGACCTAGAAACCCTGTCGACCTACTTACTGTCGACCAATACTGGTCACCCTAGACCTAAATGTTCCACGCCCATTTCTATGAAGGATTCGCAAGGATATTTATATGGCAAGGCTGGAACTGAGTGTGTAAATCTTAGGGGTAAATTTACTAAGATGGGTGTTCTATTTAAGATGGGATGTTGCCCATAGCAACCAATCAGATTCTAGCACCTTCTAGAAGATAATACCTGGAATCTGTTTGGTTGCTATAGGCAAAATCGCATTTTAAATAGAACTCCCATCTTAGGGCCTAATTCAGATCCGGTCGCAGCAGCAAATTTGTTAGTTAATGGACAAAACCATGTGCACTGCAGGGGGGGGGGGGGGGGCAGATATAACAGAGAGAGTTAGATTTGGACGGGTTATTTTGTTTCTTGTGCAGAGTAAATACTGACTGCTTTATTTTTACACTGCAATTTAGATTTCAGTTTGAACACACCACACCCAAATCTAACTCTCTCTGCACATGTTACATCTGCCTCCCCCCCTTGCAATGCACATGGTTTTGCCCATTAGCTAATAAAGGGGGTAATTCCAAGTTGTTCGCAGCAGGATTTTTGTTAGCAGTTGGGCAAAACCATGGCCCTCATTCCGAGTTGTTCGCTCGCTACCCGCTTTTCGCAGCAGTGCACACGCTAAGCCGCCGCCCTCTTGGAGTGAATCTTAGCTTAGCAGAATTGCGAACGAAGTATTCGCAATATTGCGAAAAGATTTTTCTTTGCAGTTTCTGAGTAGCTCCAGACTTACTCTTCCAGTGCGATCAGTTCAGTGCTTGTCGTTCCTGGTTTGACGTCACAAACACACCCAGCGTTCGCCCAGACACTCCCGCGTTTCTCCAGCCACTCCCGCGTTTTTCCCAGAAACTGCAGCGTTTTTTCACACACTCCCATAAAACGGCCAGTTTCCGCCCAGAAACACCCACTTCCTGTCAATCACACTACGATCAGCAGAACGAAGAAAAAACCTCGTAATGCCGTGAGTAAAATACCAAACTTCTTAGCAAATTTACTTGGCGCAGCCGCAGTGCGAACATTGCGCATGCGCAGTTAGCGGAAAATCGCACCGATGCGAAGGAAAATAACGAGCGAACAACTCAGAATGAGGGCCCATGTGCACTGCAGGGGAGGCAGATATAACATGTGTGGAGAGAGTAAGATTTGGGTGGGTTATTTTGTTTCTGTGCAGGGTAAATACTGGCTGCTTTATTTTTACACTGCAATTTAGATTGCAGATTGAACACACCACACCCAAATCTAACTCTCTCTGCACATGTTAAATCTGCCTCCCCTGCAGTGCACATGGTTTTGCCCAACTGCTAACAAAAATCCTGCTGCGATCAACTTGGAATTACCCCCAAAATTTGCTGCTGCGATCAGATCTGGATTAGGCCCTTGGTAAATGTACCCCTTAGTTTTCATCCAAGTGACAACATGGTTATGTTTTCCATCACATTGCAGAACTGTAATTAGAATTAGGGATTCTGTTACTATATTACCGGATCCATGGATTCTATTAATCTGGCTAAGTTTTGGGTTTCGAAATACCCAAATTATAAACATTAAATCCTAGGTATTATCGGATTCTGAATACACTGCTCATATGCATACCTCTCAACATGACCCTCTCCAGGAGGGACAGAAGGCTCTGCTTCTGGACTTCCCTCTTAATATATGCTTGCCATCACCTGTGCTGAAACACCTTTCTTATCCATTAACCTGTTAAAAACAGGTGCCAGCAATCATAAATTAAGAGAAAAGTTTAGAAGCAGAGCATTTTGTCCCTCCTGGAGAGGGTCATGTTGGGAGCAGGGGCGTCGGAGCTGGGGGGGCAAGGAGGCAGCTCATCCCACCCCCCCAAAATAGGAGAGGCGCCGCCGCCGATATACAGGAGGAGCGATGTGCGGTCTTTCAGCTGACCGCACATCGCTCCTCCTTGCAGGGACTGAGCACCAGCGGCAGGATGCGGCTGTGTGCAGACCCTCCTCCCAGACTCAGTTCAACGGGGCTGCCCGCCGCCCTCTCACCCCCTACCCTTACCAAGGCTGGCTCACGGCACAGAGAAGTGCCGCGATTCGCGGGTGTTAAAGGGGGCGTGGCCTAATGCCGAGAAGTGCCTGCCTTCCCTTCCATTACAGACCTGCTGTGGCTGGGACTGGGTTGAGTCAGGTAAGAGACTCTCCCGCCCGCTCCCACTGACCCACTCGATCTCTCTCCCTCTCCAATGGCTAATGCAGGATTTATAAGGGGTGGGGGGGATGGGGGATCCTTATATGTACGTTATATAAAAAAAGAAAATACATATGTATGTATATATATATACATACATACATACAGTGCTCAAAATGGGCCGGCACTTCGAGCACTGACTGAAGAAGATCCCCGCCTCCGCATGTCACAGACCTCTCTCAAACTGGCAGCCAATCAGGAATAGCCGCGCAGCCGCTTCTGATTGGCTGCCGGTCCGTGGCAGATTTGAAATAGTAGTGGCGGTCATAGGAACCGCACCAAAGGTCGCCGACCAAAGCCGCCTCCTCTGTTGCACCGCAGCCGCTATCTGCCTCCTCCACTGCATCACCGCCGCCCTCTGCCTCCTCCGCTGCATCACCGCTGCCCTCAGTCTCCTCTGCACCTATGCCAACTCCCACAGCTTCCTCATTCAGCGCACTGCAGACCACAGCCTCCTCCGCATCGCCACTGCTCAATAGGTAATTTTTACTCTGCTGCCTTTCTCTCTCCCTTTGTCCCTGCTGTCACTCTCCCAAACCCTCTCTCCCTATCCCACTGTCACTCTCCTTGACCCTCTGTCTCTCTACCTGTCCATCTCCCGGGTGGTATGTAGGTTGCCAGCTGTTGGGTTCCCGGCGCACAGTATACCAATGGCGGAATCCCGACACCCGGCATACCGACGCCTTTTCTCCCTCTTGGGGGTCCACGACCCCCCTGGAGGGAGAATAGATAGCGTAGCGCACCACCGTGCCCGCAAGGGGCTCATTTGCATTCGCCCAGCTGTCGGTATGCCGGCGGTCGGGATTCTGGCTCCGGTATGCTGGCCGCCGGGAGCCCGGCCGCCAGCATACCATACTACACCCCCCTCTCCCTGTACCTACATCCCTGCTGTCACTTTCCCTGAATTGTGTCTCATTCCGTGTGCCATAATGTGAATTTCGGCTCTTACCGTGTGCTATAATGTGAATTTCGGCTCATACCGTGTGCTATAATGTGAATTTCGGCTCATACTGTGTGCTATAATGTGAATTTCGGCTCATACCGTGTGCTATAATGTGAATTTCGGCTCATACCGTGTGCTATAATGTGAATTTCGGCTCATACTGTTTACTATAATGTGAATTTCGGATCATACCGTGTGCTATAGTGTGAATTTCGGCTCATACCGTGTGCTATAATGTGAATTTTGGCTCATACCCTGTGGTATAATGTGAATTTTGGCTCATACTGTGTGCTATAATGTGAATTTTGGCTAATACTAATGCCTCATAAAATATATATATATATATATATATATATATATAGTATATTACAGTATGTATATATATATATATATATATATCCACACACCACTCGGCGGCACTCCGGACAAATAAATGAAGACTACAAAGTCATCTTGGATTAAATCGACGTTTCAGTGCTCGGCGGCACTTTTATCAAGATTATCAGACAGCATAAGAAACCATTGTGTATACACCATATATATAGCATCAGTGAAACCACACATTGCACGTCAGGTCCCACCCCACTACCAATCAATGTGGTGTCGGGCGTGGCGTGCAGGCAGCTGAATCAAGTTCACAATTACAAGAAATGCACATTATAAACATCACAGTGATCAAAAATGTATAAATCACAGAACTCACACATACATGTGAAAAAACATCTAGATAAAAAAGGTGAAAAAATGACCATATTAAAAACCAACAACAAGCACTAGACTTTTTAGAACAAGTATTTCCTCATGTAGCTATATACAAAAGTAGCTACATATCCAACAGAACGGAATGCCTGTGCTAATAAACACTCCATAGTCTAAGATAATTCCTTACCTGGAGATAGCTTATAAAGTAACATGCTGTGTGTCCATCTATACTAATGTATTAAAGATGCAACAATCTTATTATCACAAGAAACAGTGTAACCCTAGTGATTCATTTAACCCTCGAGGGGAAAGTGTACCAAGCCTTTCAATCCACTGTGTCTCCCGCTGTAAGAGCAGTTTTTTTCTATCACCTCCTCTGTTAAGGACAGGAATATGATCGATCATTCTATATTTAATTGCTGTTAAGCTATGTTTAGCAGTAGCATAGTGGCGAGCTAAAGGCTGATCACTAGTGCCTTTAAGAATTGCGGCTTTAATCGCCGATCTATGAAGTGCCATTCTCTCTTTAAATTGGCGCTCCGTTTTCCCCACATATTGTAAAGAGCAAGGGCAAGTGATCACATAAATCACATATTGGCTTGAACAGGTAAGGTGGTGTCTAATGAAAAACTTTTTTCCAGAATAGGGATGATTGAATACAGCACCTGTTTGTAAAAAGCCACACGTCGTGCAGTTCGGGCAACGAAAACAGCCATGTTTAGGGGATCCCCAAAAGGTTGTGCCCCGTACTGTATCACCTCCCATACCTGTAATATCCGTCCGAACCAGAAAGTTTTTAAGATTCTTGCCCCTGCGATAACAAGGCATTAATGAAGAATCAGACAGATTTAAATCCCTGTCAGTCTGGACAAGAGGCCAAAGTTTCTTGGCAGTTTTAGTCACAAAAGGACTTAAATGAGTATATGTGTTGGGCCACGCAAAGGGTTTAGTGGCCTTAGTTGCCTTCTTATTGCCCACTAGTAGCTTATCAATAGGTACTGCTAAAGCTTTACGTTTCATTAACTCAAGGTTCTTGGGACAATAACCTCTCTCCAAGAATTTTTTATACATTAGATCAACCTGCATCAGAGCTTCAGTTCTATTGCTGGAAATACGTAACACCCTTAAAAATTGACTATAAGGCAAAGAATCTTTTAACGCCTTAGGGTGTGCACTAGAAGCCAACAAAAGATTATTTCTGTCAGTAGATTTAGTAAATAATGACGTATCCAAAACGTCACCCTTTCTTGTGATGGTTACATCAAGATAATTGACTGTATCTCTGCTAATCTGGTAAGTAAATTTAACAGGGCTGTTAGACTGGTTATGTTCTTCCATTAAAGCCACAAATTCACATTCCAAACCCTGCCACAAAATGAGCACGTCATCTATATAGCGAAAATATGCAAATATTTTACTAGCAACTGTGGGGTTGGTGAAAAATACATCCTGCTCAATCATAAACATAAAAGAATTTGCTAGCGACGGAGCCACTGAGGACCCCATCGCCACACCGGATGTCTGCAGGTAATATTTCCCATCAAAATAGAAATAATTTTTGGATAAAATCATTTCTAACAAAGACATAAATAACTCTATATCTGGACCCACATATTTCACATTATTAGCCAGCAGCAACCTCACAGCCAACAGCCCCTGTGTATGGGGAATACATGTGTATAAATTACATACATCAACAGAAATAAGCAACAAATCAGTAGGTAATGAGGGTAACTTTCTCAACGACATAAGCAATGACGTGGTATCTTTCAGAAAAGTAGGTTTAGATTGAATTAGTGGCTGCAGAAAACCGTTTATTTAGATGGTTTTCTGCAGCCACTAATTCAATCTAAACCTACTTTTCTGAAAGATACCACGTCATTGCTTATGTCGTTGAGAAAGTTACCCTCATTACCTACTGATTTGTTGCTTATTTCTGTTGATGTATGTAATTTATACACATGTATTCCCCATACACAGGGGCTGTTGGCTGTGAGGTTGCTGCTGGCTAATAATGTGAAATATGTGGGTCCAGATATAGAGTTATTTATGTCTTTGTTAGAAATGATTTTATCCAAAAATTATTTCTATTTTGATGGGAAATATTACCTGCAGACATCCGGTGTGGCGATGGGGTCCTCAGTGGCTCCGTCGCTAGCAAATTCTTTTATGTTTATGATTGAGCAGGATGTATTTTTCACCAACCCCACAGTTGCTAGTAAAATATTTGCATATTTTCGCTATATAGATGACGTGCTCATTTTGTGGCAGGGTTTGGAATGTGAATTTGTGGCTTTAATGGAAGAACATAACCAGTCTAACAGCCCTGTTAAATTTACTTACCAGATTAGCAGAGATACAGTCAATTATCTTGATGTAACCATCACAAGAAAGGGTGACGTTTTGGATACGTCATTATTTACTAAATCTACTGACAGAAATAATCTTTTGTTGGCTTCTAGTGCACACCCTAAGGCGTTAAAAGATTCTTTGCCTTATAGTCAATTTTTAAGGGTGTTACGTATTTCCAGCAATAGAACTGAAGCTCTGATGCAGGTTGATCTAATGTATAAAAAATTCTTGGAGAGAGGTTATTGTCCCAAGAACCTTGAGTTAATGAAACGTAAAGCTTTAGCAGTACCTATTGATAAGCTACTAGTGGGCAATAAGAAGGCAACTAAGGCCACTAAACCCTTTGCGTGGCCCAACACATATACTCATTTAAGTCCTTTTGTGACTAAAACTGCCAAGAAACTTTGGCCTCTTGTCCAGACTGACAGGGATTTAAATCTGTCTGATTCTTCATTAATGCCTTGTTATCGCAGGGGCAAGAATCTTAAAAACTTTCTGGTTCGGACGGATATTACAGGTATGGGAGGTGATACAGTACGGGGCACAACCTTTTGGGGATCCCCTAAACATGGCTGTTTTCGTTGCCCGAACTGCACGACGTGTGGCTTTTTACAAACAGGTGCTGTATTCAATCATCCCTATTCTGGAAAAAAGTTTTTCATTAGACACCACCTTACCTGTTCAAGCCAATATGTGATTTATGTGATCACTTGCCCTTGCTCTTTACAATATGTGGGGAAAACGGAGCGCCAATTTAAAGAGAGAATGGCACTTCATAGATCGGCGATTAAAGCCGCAATTCTTAAAGGCACTAGTGATCAGCCTTTAGCTCGCCACTATGCTACTGCTAAACATAGCTTAACAGCAATTAAATATAGAATGATCGATCATATTCCTGTCCTTAACAGAGGAGGTGATAGAAAAAAACTGCTCTTACAGCGGGAGACACAGTGGATTGAAAGGCTTGGTACACTTTCCCCTCGAGGGTTAAATGAATCACTAGGGTTACACTGTTTCTTGTGATAATAAGATTGTTGCATCTTTAATACATTAGTATAGATGGACACACAGCATGTTACTTTATAAGCTATCTCCAGGTAAGGAATTATCTTAGACTATGGAGTGTTTATTAGCACAGGCATTCCGTTCTGTTGGATATGTAGCTACTTTTGTATATAGCTACATGAGGAAATACTTGTTCTAAAAAGTCTAGTGCTTGTTGTTGGTTTTTAATATGGTCATTTTTTCACCTTTTTTATCTAGATGTTTTTTCACATGTATGTGTGAGTTCTGTGATTTATACATTTTTGATCACTGTGATGTTTATAATGTGCATTTCTTGTAATTGTGAACTTGATTCAGCTGCCTGCACGCCACGCCCGACACCACATTGATTGGTAGTGGGGTGGGACCTGACGTGCAATGTGTGGTTTCACTGATGCTATATATATGGTGTATACACAATGGTTTCTTATGCTGTCTGATAATCTTGATAAAAGTGCCGCCGAGCACTGAAACGTCGATTTAATCCAAGATGACTTTGTAGTCTTCATTTATTTGTCCGGAGTGCCGCTGAGTGGTGTGTGGATATTGTGGGCCGTTGCAACACGGCCGTCACGGAGGGCACCTGGCAAGTTTCTACACTGGGACAATAGGAGTGCCGGATCTGGTGGATGTATATATATATATATATATATATATATAAAAATAAGAATTTACTTACCGATAATTCTATTTCTCGTAGTCCGTAGTGGATGCTGGGGACTCCGTAAGGACCATGGGGAATAGCGGCTCCGCAGGAGACTGGGCACAAAAGTAAAGCTTTAGAACTACCTGGTGTGCACTGGCTCCTCCCCCTATGACCCTCCTCCAAGCCTCAGTTAGGATACTGTGCCCGGACGAGCGTACACAATAAGGAAGGATTTTGAATCCCGGGTAAGACTCATACCAGCCACACCAATCACACCATATAACTTGTGATCTAAACCCAGTTAACAGCATGATAACAGAGGAGCCTCTAGAAAAGAAGGCTCACTACAGCAATAACCCGATTTTTTGGTAACAATAACTATGTACCAGTATTGCAGACAATCCGCACTTGGGATGGGCGCCCAGCATCCACTACGGACTACGAGAAATAGAATTATCGTTAAGTAAATTCTTATTTTCTCTGACATCCTAGTGGATGCTGGGGACTCCGTAAGGACCATGGGGATTATACCAAAGCTCCCAAACGGGCGGGAGAGTGCGGATGACTCTGCAGCACCAAATGAGAGAACTCCAGGTCCTCCTCAGCCAGGGTATCAAATTTGTAGAATTTTACAACGTATTTGCTCCTGACCAAGTAGCTGCTCGGCAAAGTTGTAAAGCCGAGACCCCTCGGGCAGCCGCCCAAGATGAGCCCACCTTCCTTGTGGAATGGGCTTTTACAGATTTTGGCTGCGGCAGGCCTGCCACAGAATGTGCAAGCTGAATTGTACTACAAATCCAACGAGCAATAGTCTGCTTAGAAGCAGGAGCACCCAGCTTGTTGGGTGCATACAGAATAAACAACGAGTCAGATTTTCTGACTCCAGCCGTCCTGGAAACCTATATTTCCAGGGCCCTGACAACGTCTAGCAACTTGGAGTCCTCCAAGTCCCTAGTAGCCGCAGGCACCACAATAGGTTGATTCAGGTGAAACGCTGAAAACCACCTTAGGTAGAAACTGAGGACAAGTCCTCAATTCCGCCCTGTCCGAATGGAAAATCAGATGAGGGCTTTTACAGGATAAAGCCGCCAATTCTGACACGCACCTGGCCCAGGCCAGGGCCAACAGCATGACCACTTTCCATGTGAGATATTTTAACTCCACATATTTAAGTGGTTCAAACCAATGTGACTTTTGGAACCCAAAAACTACATTTAGATCCCAAGGTGCCACTGGAGGCACAAAAGGAGGCTGTATATACAGTACCCCTTTCACAAACGTCTGAACTTCAGGGACTGAAGCTAGTTCTTTTTGGAAGAAAATTGACAGGGCCGAAATTTGAACCTTAATGGACCCCCATTTCAGGCCCATGGACACTCCTGTTTGCAGGAAATGTAGGAATCGACCTAGTTGAAAATTCCTCCGTCGGGGCCTTACTGGCCTCGCACCACGGAACATATTTTCGCCAAATGCGGTGATAATGTTTTGCGGTTATATCTTTCCTGGCTTTGATCAGGATAGGAATGACTTCATCCGGAATGCCTTTCTCCTTCAGGATCCGGCGTTCAACCGCCATGCCGTCAAACGCAGCCGCGGTAAGTCTTGGAACAGACAGGGTCCTTGCTGGAGCAGGTCCCTTCTTAGAGGTAGAGGCCACGGATCCTCCGTGAGCATCTCTTGAAGTTCCGGTTACCAAGTCCTTCTTGGCCAATCCGGAGCCACGAATATAGTGCTTACTCCTCTCCATCTTATAATTCTCAGTACCTTGGGTATGAGAGGCAGAGGAGGAAACACATACACTGACTGGTACACCCACTGTGTTACCAGAGCGTCTACAGCTATTGCCTGAGGGTCCCTTGACCTGGCGCAATACTTGTCGAGTTTTATAAACATGTGGAAGACTTCTGGGTGAAGTCCCCACTCTCCCGGGTGGAGGTCGTGTCTGCTGAGGAAGTCTGCTTCCCAGTTGTCCACTCCCGGAATGAATACTGCTGACAGTGCTATCACATGATTTTCCGCCCAGCGAAGAATCCTTGCAGCTTCTGCCTTGCCCTCCTGCTTCTTGTGTCACCCTGTCTGTTTACGTGGGTGACTGCCGTGATGTTGTCTGAATGGATCAACTCCGGGTGACCTTGAAGCAGAGGTCTTGCTGAGCTTAAAGCATTGTAAATGGCCCTTAGCTTCAGGATATTTATGTGAAGTGATGTCTCCAGGCTTGACCATAAGCTCTGGAAATTCCTTCCCTGTGTGACTGCTCCCCAGCCTCGCAGGCTGGCATCCGTGGTCACCAGGACCCAGTCCTGAATGTCGAATCTGCGGCCCTCTAGAAGATGAGCACTCTGCAACCACCACAGGAGAGACACCCTTGTGTTTGGTGACAGGGTTATCCGCTGATGCATCTGAAGATGCGACCCGGACCATTTGTCCAGCAGGTCCCACTGGAAAGTTCTTGTGTGGAATCTGCCGAATGGGATTGCTTCGTAGGAAGCCACCATTTTTCCCAGAACCCTTTCATTGATGTACTGAGACTTGGCTCGGTTATAGGAGGTTCCCGACTAGCTCGGATAACTCCCTGACTTTCTCCTCCGGGAGAAACACCTTTTTCTGGACTGTGTCCAGGATCATCCCTAGGAACAGAAGACGAGTCGTCGGAATCAGCTGCGATTTTGGAATATTGAGAATCCAATCGTGCTGCCGCAACACTACCAGAGATAGTGCTACACCGACCTCCAACTGTTCCCTGGATCTTACCCTTATCAGGGAATCGTCCAAGTAAGGGATAACTAAAATTCCCTTCCTTCGAAGGAGTATCATCATTTCGGCCATTACCTTGGTAAAGACCCGGGGTGCCGTGGACCATCCATACGGCAGCGTCTGAAACTGATAGTGACAGTTCTGTACCACAAACCTGAGGTACCTTTGGTGAGAAGGGTAAATTGGGACATGAAGGTAAGCATCCTTGATGTCCCGAGACATCATGTAGTCCCCTTCTTCCAGGTTCGCAATCACTGCTCTGAGTGACTCAATCTTGAATTTGAACCTCCGTATGTAAGTGTTCAAGATTTTAGATTTAGAATCGGTCTCACCGAGCCGTCCGGCTTCGGTACCACAACAGTGTGGAATAATACCCCGTTCCCTGTTGCAGGAGGGGTACCTTGATTATCACCTGCTGGGAATACAGCTTGTGAATGGCTTCCAAAACTGCCTCCCTGTCAGAGGGAGACATCGGTAAAGCCGACTTTAGGAAACGGCGAGGGGGAGACGTCTCGAATTCCAATTTGTACCCCTGAGATATCACCTGAAGGATCCAGGGGTCTAATTGCGAGTGAGCCCACTGCGCGCTGAAATTCATTGAGACGGGCCCCCACCGTGCCTGATTCTGCTTGTAAAGCCCCAGCGTCATACTGAGGGCTTGGCAGAGGCGGGAGAGGGCTTCTGTTCCTGGGAACTGGCTGATTTCTGCAGCCTTTTTCCTCTCCCTCTGTCACGGGGCAGAAATGAGGAACCTTTTGCCCGCTTGCCCACGAAAGGACTGCGCCTGATAATACGGCGTCTTCTTATGTTGAGAGGCGACCTGGGGTACAAACGTGGATTTCCCAGCTGTTGCCGTGGCCACCAGGTCTGAAAGACCGACCCCAAATAACTCCTCCCCTTAATAAGGCAATACTTCCAAATGCCGTTTGGAATCCGCATCACCTGACCACTGTCGTGTCCATAACCCTCTACTGGCAGAAATGGACAACGCACTTAGACTTGATGCCAGTCGGCAAATATTCCGCTGTGCATCACGCATATATAGAAATGCATCTTTTAAATGCTCTATAGGCAATAATATACTGTCCCTATCTAGGGTATCAATATTTTCAGTCAGGGAATCCGACCACGCCAACCCAGCACTGCACATCCAGGCTGAGGCGATTGCTGGTCGCAGTATAACACCAGTATGTGTGTAAATACATTTTAGGATACCCTCCTGCTTTCTATCAGCAGGATCCTTAAGGGCGGCCATCTCAGGAGAGGGTAGAGCCCTTGTTCTTACAAGCGTGTGAGCGCTTTATCCACCCTAGGGGGTGTTTCCCAACTCACCCTAACCTCTGGCGGGAAAGGATATAATGCCAATAACATTTTAGAAATTATCAGTTGTTATCAGGGGAAACCCACGCATCATCACACACCTCATTTAATTTCTCAGATTCAGGAAAACTACAGGTAGTTTTTCCTCACCGAACATAATACCCCTTTTTGGTGGTACTCGTATTATCAGAAATGTGTAAAACATTTTTCATTGCCTCAATCATGTAACGTGTGGCCCTACTGGAAGTCACATTTGTCTCTTCACCGTCGACACTGGAGTCAGTAACCGTGTCGGCGTCTATATCTGCCATCTGAGGTAACGGGCGCTTTAGAGCCCCTGACGGCCTATGAGACGTCTGGACAGGCACAAGCTGAGTAGCCGGCTGTCTCATGTCAACCACTGTCTTTTATACAGAGCTGACACTGTCACGTAATTCCTTCCAACAGTTCATCCACTCAGGTGTCGACCCCCTAGGGGGTGACATCACTATTACAGGCAATCTGCTCCGTCTCCAGGGAATGCTCTGATAGAGGACAGGACCCCACTAGCCCTTTGGGGAGACAGAGGGAGAGTTTGCCAGCACACACCAGAGCGCTATATATATATACAGGGATAACCTTATATAAGTGTTTTTCCCCTTATAGCTGCTGTATTTTAATACTGCGCGTAATTAGTGCCCCCCTCTCTTTTTTAACCCTTTCTGTAGTGTAGTGACTGCAGGGGAGAGCCAGGGAGCTTCCCTCCAACGGAGCTGTGAGGGAAAATGGCGCCAGTGTGCTGAGGAGATAGGCTCCGCCCCCTTCTCGGCGGCCTTATCTCCCGTTTTTCTGTGTATTCTGGCAGGGGTTAAATTCATCCATATAGCCCAGGAGCTATATGTGATGCATTTTTTGCCATCCAAGGTGTTTTTATTGCGTCTCAGGGCACCCCCCCCCAGCGCCCTGCACCCTCAGTGACCGGAGTGTGAAGTGTGCTGAGAGCAATGGCGCACAGCTGTAGTGCTGTGCGCTACCTTGTTGAAGACAGGACGTCTTCTGCCGCCGATTTTCCGGACCTCTTCTGTCTTCTGGCTCTGTAGGGGGCCGGCGGCGCGGCTCTGGGACCTATCCATGGCTGGGCCTGTGATCGGTCCCTCTGGAGCTAATGTCCAGTAGCCTAAGAAGCCCAATCCACTCTGCACGCAGGTGAGTTCGCTTCTTCTCCCCTTAGTCCCTCGATGCAGTGAGCCTGTTGCCAGCAGGTCTCACTGAACATAAAAAACCTAAAACTAAACTTTTCACTAAGCAGCTCATGAGAGCCACCTAGTGTGCACCCTTCTCGTTCGGGCACAGAGATCTAACTGAGGCTTGGAGGAGGGTCATAGGGGGAGGAGCCAGTGCACACCAGGTAGTTCTAAAGCTTTACTTTTGTGCCCAGTCTCCTGCGGAGCCGCTATTCCCCATGGTCCTTACGGAGTCCCCAGCATCCACTAGGACGTCAGAGAAATATATATGTAAAAATAATAATAATATGGCCTCCATAGACCGGCAGCAAGACCCCCTTCCTCCCCTCCAGGGACTGACAGCACACAGGCACCACAACCACCACCCCACCACATAGACAGTACACAGGCTGGCACCATGATCATTCCTCACTATCCCCCCCGCCACGGTCCCTGCACTCATGCTGATCAAGGAGAGCTGAATTCATTATTAAATACCAGCGCCCACCCGCCCTTGCCATGGACACATCACCTTGCTGATCTGAAGTCAGTGCTGTGGCAAGGAAGGAAGATGCGGAAGACTGCACCACTACCATGCGCCAGGCTCTCACCTCGCAAGCTCCACCATGGGAGATCAGCCTGAGAGGAGTCCCCCGGCCCTACATGTCATGATCGGTGGCCAGGGGGGTTTTAGGTACTCAGATCCCCCCTGCGTGCGCGTATGCTCGCTCTCCCTAACACTCTCTCTTCTCTTGCACCTCTCTCCCTGACACTCTGTCTCTTTCTCCTCTCTCTCTCTCTCTCGCCGACACGCTCTTTGTTTTTCTCTCATTCCCCTGTCTCTCCTGCTACCCTAAGGGGAATTGTAGTGGCAGTGGATGGGGATGTATGGGGTCGAGGTGGGGAAGGGGGGCAATAGATATCTGTGTACTGGGACCCAATGTTTCTGTTGCCGTCCCTGTCTGCTCCCGGGGGCCAGCCTCACCTACACAATGGTGCTTGCCAGCGCAATGCTGCAGTCCCAGGCTCCTCCTTTTCCCATCGCAGCACCTCCGTCAGTGGGACACCCTGCCTCCATCTACATGGTGCGGCCTCCTGCCCATCGTGGTGCTGCCTCCTTTTCATCCTCATGGTATCGCCTCCACCCCCAGGGGCGCCAAAATGAGGATCTATCTTGCCCCCCCCCAACCTATAAATGTTCTGACTCCCCTGGTTGGGAGGTATGCATATGTTCTTCAGCAGGTGTGTTGTCTGGTCCTCTGGCAGCTGTCAGAAGAAGACCTGGAGTCCCCATAACAGTATATGTGATACAGTGGCTCTCAGTCACTAATAAAATGGGAGGCATAACAAAATCCCCTATAAGTGCCGGGAATAACTGGATAGCCCCAGGCAAAGTAATTAGCCACGGTAATTTATTGTGGCTAATAAGGATACCTCCCTTTGTGTTTGTTTTGATCTAATGTGAGGACATGAATGAATACATTGATTTTATGCTGTCCATCACACAGCAATTGGTGTCTGTTGGAGTCAAGGTAGATGATGAAGAGGTCACTATGTCTATGTTGCAAAACCAGACCCCAGAGTTTGAATTTCTGGTAGTTGCACTGGAATCAAATACTGATATCATAAGGACAAAGCTGCTACAATTCCAGAAACGCATACATGTGGGCAATATTGCTGGAATATCTGCCTTATAGGTGTGGATCATAGGGTCGACAATGACTAGGTCGACACCTGTAATAGGTCGACACAGCCATTATGTCGACATGGAAAATGTTAACATAGTTATTTTCTATTTTTGGGTGCCGTTTTCTTTGTAAAGTGACTGGGAACCCCAATTAGTGCACCGTATACCCCTCGCATGGCTTTCTTTGCTCACCATGCTTACTATTCCCGTTTGTAGTCCACATGGATTGTAATGTACTGTATGAAAAAGTTTAAAAAAACAAAAGTGCAAAACTCATGTCGATCTTTACCATGTCGACCTATTGACCATGACGACCTAATGACCATGTCAATCAATAGTGGTCGACCTAATGAGTGTCGACCTAAAGACCGGATACCCTGCCTTACATACTAAGGACACTATGTTTAATAGACCAAAGTACAAATGCTTTATTTGCCACAAAGTAGGGCACAAAGCTTCAGATTGCAGACTACAAGACTAAAGTGGTATGCAGAAGAAGTGTTTTAATTAAAGTGAGTCAGCTTTGAACATACAGTAGCAGATAGTCATAGGAGAGACTGCTATTATATGTACTCTGGGACCACTGGAAATTTTAGTTAAAATGATAAATGTTTGAACTCAATAACTGAATGTGAACCCATCACAATCAGAGGAATCAGGGGCAAAGTCCTCACACCATCTATAGTCAGGACAATTCCAGTGAAACCAAAAATCAATGGCAAAACTGTAGTGACAAATATTTAGAAAGTCTTATTTGTACCAGACCGTGGAACTAACTTAACCGTCATCATCCTTGACAAGAAAAACTACAAAATTAACTTTGCAGAAGGCAAGTGTACTGTGTGCCGTAACAAATAACAGCTGCTACCCGATGCCAGCAACTCTATGTCTTAGATACTGAACAGTGTTATGTGATGGCTGCTCACTCTCTCTCTCTCTCTCTATATATATATTTACACGTTCGAGTCACATTACTGTGAGCACCTCCTATACTTGACATCGGCAACGCGTAGCCCATGAACTATGTCACGTGTCATGTGCTAGCTTTGTGGGTATATAAGGTGTGCGATAGGCCGTCTGCACACATATCACTCATTGCTGTGATGGGTAAAAGGGGCGATTTATCCGAGTTGCAAAAAGGCATGATTATCGGCTTTCAGGAAAAGGGCGGCAGTATTTCTGAAACAGCGCAGTTTACGAACTGTTCAAGTGCTGTTGTGGTGAAGATGTATCATGACTGGACAAATGGCACCATTGCGAATAACCGCCGTGGAAACTGCGGAGACCACGTGCCATTGATGTAAGAGGTGAACGTCAGCTACGAAGGTGCGTGAGGGCAGAACCCTGCTGCGTATGGAGCTCCGAATCGGTTACTCTGGCTATTAGCTGGTGGTCATAATAATGTGACTCGCCCGTGTATAACTTATCCTCTACAAATATGTTTTAAATTTATTTGTAAGATCTGAAGACTAATGCTGCCCATACATCTACAGATTTATTATCAGATTTGGACGATTGGAATGAAAAACCTAGTAATGGATGAGCACAAATGACAATTGACCATTTGTTCCCAAACACTGGAAAACAGACAAAAATGGTCAGACAAATTGGTTAAATCCATGTCCGTTTTTGTCAGTTTTACAGCATTTAGGAGCAAATGGACAACTGTCATTTGCGCTCATCCAATACCAGGTTTTTCATTCCAATCGTCCAAATCTGACAATAAATCTTTAGGTGTATAGGCAGCATTAGTCTCTTTAGCTTTGAGATTTTACCAGGAACACCTCAGCCTTTGCTTAATAAACCGGTCCATTAAGCATCACAACCTACAAAGTACTCTGTGGGAGAGATACAGAACTGTAAATTCCTTTTAGTCTGCTCTGTGTGCCTGCAGATGAAAGGAATGTGATTTTACCTCTCTTTCTTCATGTGGTGTCTGTCCATCTAGGCGGCAATATCCATAGCCACGCCACATGCAGTAATCTTCCAGGATGTCAAGCAGCCGGGTCATCTGACTGAATATCAGAACCCTGGAACCTGCAAAAGAAAATCAGGCAAATTACGCATATCATCTGACAGAGACACACTTTTTTACTGTACACAAATGTATAAAAATGCTACAATATCATTGTGTTTTTTCATAGAAGCAATCACATAAATATATTCTGCTAGTTATCTATAATTTGTTGTTCTGAAATATATTAGTATCCTTAAATTTTATATCAACCACGACACTCTTTAATAAAACATGCATTGTATAATGCATGTATAAACTATCATCTAAAACGGTAATAAAAAACTGCACGATTCATAGCTTTTCCTTTTTCTACACAAAGACATTTTCTGGAAGGCACTGACAAAGCATCACAATTGAAGGCAAACAAGTGAACAAAACATTGAGCAACAGCACCATCTAGTGTATATACAATCTTTTTCTATATTCCTTTACGATGATCAATGATCATTTAGGAACCACTAAAGAACAAAACCACAAAACGAATATACTCTTTGTGAATGAATGCATCTATTTTTACACAACTGCATCTGACCGATATCACAGTGTTTGTGGCAGCTTGGTGGGTTAGGGTGGTGTTAAGTGCCTATTGTTGCACCAACATGAGATTCTGCTTGGTTGGACATGGGATCTAATTAAGACTTATACGCAATGCCGATATTTACAGACTTGAGCGATTATTGCCCAATCACGCATGCATCAAGGTCGCGCTGTGATGATAAGGTTTCATCCCATACTTTGAAAGAAACATATTTTGCATCTTACAGTTGTACTCATTTCTAGGCACACTTCAGTGTATTTAAAATTACATGTAATGTCCCCAGGGGATACATGCTTCATTTTAGACATAAATAAGGACAAACAAAGTAGTACAGGTTGAGTATCCCATATCCAAATATTCCGAAATACGGAATTATTTGTGTGAGTGAGATAGTGAAACCTTTGTTTTCTGATGGCTCAATGTACACAAACTTTGTTTTATACACAAAGTTATTAAAAATATTGTATTAAATTACCTTCAGGCTGTGTGTATAAGGTGTATATGAAACATAAATGAATTGTGTGCTTAAACTTAGGTCCCATCACCATGATATCTCATTATGGTATGCAATTATTCCAAAATACGGAAAAATCCAATATCCAAAATACTTCTGGTCCCAAGCATTTTGGATAAGGGATACTCAACCTGTATTTTAGTAGAATAATACAAAAAATAAATAAAATAGGTGGTGCATCTATGAGGTTGTATGTTAGACTTTCAGTTGACATTTCATTATTAGCATCATGGGCCTAATTCAGATGCGATCGCTATTGCCCACATTGCCCACACATCAGTGATTTTAGAAACTACAGAACTGTGAGCCAACAAAGCAACATTGAGTCCTGGAGTGTGTCTACAGTGTCGCAGAATGGGCACTGAAGCTGTGATGCTGGTGCCATATTTTCTGTGCCCAAGATTGCAGTCGGACACAGACACGTCCGAAAAATAAGAATTTACTTACCGATAATTCTATTTCTCATAGTCCGTAGTGGATGCTGGGGACTCCGAAAGGACCATGGGGAATAGCGGCTCCGCAGGAGACTGGGCACAAAGTAAAAGCTTTAGGACTAGCTGGTGTGCACTGGCTCCTCCCCCTATGACCCTCCTCCAAGCCTCAGTTAGGATACTGTGCCCGGACGAGCGTACACAATAAGGAAGGATTTTGAATCCCGGGTAAGACTCATACCAGCCACACCAATCACACCGTACAACTTGTGATCTGAACCCAGTTAACAGCATGATAACAGAAGGAGCCTCTGAAAAGATGGCTCACAACAACAATAACCCGATTTTTGTAACAATAACTATGTACAAGTAATGCAGACAATCCGCACATGGGATGGGCGCCCAGCATCCACTACGGACTATGAGAAATAGAATTATCGGTAAGTAAATTCTTATTTTCTCTAACGTCCTAGTGGATGCTGGGGACTCTGAAAGGACCATGGGGATTATACCAAAGCTCCCAAACGGGCGGGAGAGTGCGGATGACTCTGCAGCACCGAATGAGAGAACTCCAGGTCCTCCTCAGCCAGGGTATCAAATTTGTAGAATTTAGCAAACGTGTTTGCCCCTGACCAAGTAGCTGCTCGGCAAAGTTGTAAAGCCGAGACCCCTCGGGCAGCCGCCCAAGATGAGCCCACTTTCCGTGTGGAATGGGCTTTTACAGATTTTGGCTGTGGCAGGCCTGCCACAGAATGTGCAAGCTGAATTGTACTACAAATCCAACGAGCAATCGTCTGCTTAGAAGCAGGAGCACCCAGCTTGTTGGGTGCATACAGGATAAACAGCGAATCAGATTTCCTGACTCCAGCCGTCCTGGAAACATATATTTTCAGGGCCCTGACTACGTCCAGCAACTTGGAATCCTCCAAGTCCCTAGTAGCCGCAGGCACCACAATAGGCTGGTTTAAGTGAAATGCTGAAACCACCTTAGGGAGAAATTGAGGACGAGTCCTCAATTCTGCCCTGTCCGTATGAAAAATTAGGTAAGGGCTTTTATAGGATAAAGCCGCCAATTCTGAGACACGCCTGGCTGAAGCCAGGGCTAACAGCATTACCACTTTCCATGTGAGATATTTTAAGTCCACAGTGGTGAGTGGTTCAAACCAATGTGATTTTAGGAATCCCAAAACTACATTGAGATCCCAAGGTGCCACTGGAGGCACAAAAGGAGGCTGTATATGCAGTACTCCCTTGACAAACGTCTGAACTTCAGGAACAGAAGCCAGTTCTTTTTGGAAGAATATTGACAGGGCCGAAATTTGAACCTTAATGGACCCTAATTTGAGGCCCATAGACAGTCCTGTTTGCAGGAAATGCAGGAAACGACCCAGTTGAAATTCCTCTGTAGGGGCCTTCCTGGCCTCGCACCACGCAACATATTTTCGCCAAATACGGTGATAATGTTGTATGGTTACATCCTTCCTGGCTTTGATCAGGGTAGGGATGACTTCATCCGGAATGCCTTTTTCCTTCAGGATCCGGCGTTCAACCGCCATGCCGTCAAACGCAGCCGTGGTAAGTCTTGGAACAGACATGGTCCCTGCTGGAGCAGGTCCCCTCTTAGAGGTAGAGGCCACGGGTCTTCCGTGAGCATCTCTTGAATTTCCGGGTACCAAGTCCTTCTTGGCCAATCCGGAGCCACGAGTATAGTCTTTACTCCTCTCCTTCTTATGATTCTCAGTACTTTTGGTATGAGAGGAAGAGGAGGGAACACATACACTGACTGGTACACCCACGGTGTTACCAGAGCGTCCACAGCTATTGCCTGAGGGTCCCTTGACCTGGCGCAATATCTGTCCAGTTTTTTGTTGAGGCGGGACGCCATCATGTCCACCTTTGGTTTTTCCCAACGGTTCACAATCATGTGGAAGACTTCTGGGTGAAGTCCCCACTCCCCCGGGTGAAGATCGTGTCTGCTGAGGAAGTCTGCTTCCCAGTTGTCCACTCCCGGAATGAACACTGCTGACAGTGCTATCACATGATTCTCCGCCCAGCGAAGAATCCTTGCCACTTCCATCATTGCCCTCCTGCTTCTTGTGCCGACCTGTCTGTTTACGTGGGCGACTGCCGTGATGTTGTCCGACTGGATCAACACCGGCTGACCCTGAAGCAGAGGTCTTGCCTGACTTAGGGCATTGTAAATGGCCCTTAGTTCCAGGATATTTATGTGAAGTGACGTTTCCATGCTTGACCACAAGCCCTGGAAATTTCTTCCCTGTGTGACTGCTCCCCAGCCTCTCAGGCTGGCATCCGTGGTCACCAGGACCCAATCCTGAATGCCGAATCTGCGGCCCTCTAGGAGATGAGCACTCTGTAACCACCACAGGAGAGACACCCTTGTCCTTGGAGACAGGGTTATCCGCTGATGCATTTGAAGATGCGATCCGGACCATTTGTCCAGCAGATCCCACTGAAAAGTTCTTGCGTGGAATCTGCCGAATGGAATCGCTTCGTAAGAAGCCACCATCTTTCCCAGGACCCTTGTGCATTGATGTACTGACACTTGGCCTGGTCTTAGGAGGTTCCTGACTAGGTCGGATAACTCCTTGGCTTTCTCCTCCGGGAGAAACACCTTTTTCTGTACTGTGTCCAGAATCATCCCTAGGAACAGCAGACGTGTCGTCGGAATCAGCTGCGATTTTGGAATATTTAGAATCCATCCGTGCTGTCGTAGTACTACTTGAGATAGTGCTACTCCGACCTCTAACTGTTCTCTGGACCTTGCCCTTATCAGGAGATCGTCCAAGTAAGGGATAATTAAGACGCCTTTTCTTCGAAGAAGAATCATCATTTCGGCCATTACCTTGGTAAAGATCCGGGGTGCCGTGGACAATCCAAACGGCAGCGTCTGAAACTGATAGTGACAGTTCTGTACCACAAACCTGAGGTACCCTTGGTGAGAAGGGCAAATTGGGACATGGAGGTAAGCATCCTTGATGTCCAGAGACACCATATAGTCCCCTTCTTCCAGGTTCGCTATCACTGCTCTGAGTGACTCCATCTTGAACTTGAACCTTTTTATGTAAGTGTTCAAGGATTTCAGATTTAAAATGGGTCTCACCGAGCCGTCCGGCTTCGGTACCACAAACAGCGTGGAATAATACCCCTTTCCCTGTTGTAGGAGGGGTACCTTGATTATCACCTGCTGGGAATACAGCTTGTGAATGGCTTCCAATACCGCCTCCCTGACGGGGGAGACGTTGGTAAAGCAGACTTCAGGAACCGGCGAGGGGGAGACGTCTCGAATTCCAATTTGTACCCCTGAGATACTACCTGCAGGATCCAGGGGTCCACTTGCGAGTGAGCCCACTGCGCGCTGAAATTCTTGAGACGGGCCCCCACCGTGCCTGAGTCCGCTTGTAAGGCCCCAGCGTCATGCTGAGGACTTGGCAGAAGCGGGGGAGGGCTTCTGTTCGTGGGAAGAGGCTGTTTGCTGCAGTCTTTTTCCCCTTCCTCTGCCCCGGGGCAGATATGAGTGGCCTTTTGCCCGCTTGCCCTTATGGGGACGAAAGGACTGAGCCTGAAAAGACGGTATCTTTTTCTGCTGCGAGGTGACTTGGGGTAAAAAGGTGGATTTTCCAGCCGTTGCCGTGGCCACCAGGTCCGATAGACCGACCCCAAATAACTCCTCCCCTTTATACGGCAATACTTCCATATGCCGTTTGGAATCCGCATCCCCTGACCACTGTCGCGTCCATAATCCTCTTCTGGCAGAAATGGACATCGCACTTACTCTTGATGCCAGAGTGCAAATATCCCTCTGTGCATCTCGCATATATAGAAATGCATCCTTTAAATGCTCTATAGTCAATAATATATTGTCCCTGTCCAGGGTATCAATATTTTCAGTCAGGGAATCCGACCAAGCCACCCCAGCACTGCACATCCAGGCTGAGGCGATTGCTGGTCGCAGTATAATACCAGTATGTGTGTATATACTTTTAAGGATATTTTCCAGCTTCCTATCAGCTGGTTCCTTGAGGGCGGCCGTATCAGGAGACGGTAACGCCACTTGTTTTGATAAGCGTGTGAGCGCCTTATCTACGCTAGGGGGTGTTTCCCAACGCGCCCTAACCTCTGGCGGGAAAGGGTATAATGCCAATAATGTTTTAGAAATTAGCAGTTTTTTATCGGGGGAAACCCACGCTTCATCACACACCTCATTTAATTCATCTGATTCAGGAAAAACTACGGGTAGTTTTTTCACACCCCACATAATACCCTTTTTTGTGGTACTTGTAGTATCAGAAATGTTCAAAACCTCCTTCATTGCCGTGATCATGTAACGTGTGGCCCTACTGGAAAATACGTTTGTTTCCTCACCGTCGACACTGGAGTCAGTGTCCGTGTCAGTGTCTGTATCGACCTGAGGTAACGGGCGTTTTATAGCCCCTGACGGTGTTTGAGACGCCTGTACAGGTATTAACTGATTTGCCGACTGTCTCATGTCGTCAACAGTCTTTTGTAAAGTGCCGACACTATCACGTAATTCTTTCCATAAGACCATCCAGTCAGGTGTCGACTCCCTAGGGGGTGACATCACTAACACAGGCAATTGCTCCGCCTCCACACCATTTTCCTCCTCATACATGTCGACACAGCGTACCGACACACAGCACACACACAGGGAATGCTCTGACAGAGGACAGGACCCCACTAGCCCTTTGGGGAGACAGAGGGAGAGTTTGCCAGCACACACCAGAGCACTATATATATATAGGGATAACCTTATATAAGTGTTTTTCCCTAATATAGCTGCTGTATATATTAATATGCCAATTTAGTGCCCCCCCCTCTCTTGTTTTACCCTGTTTCTGTAGTGCAGGACTGCAGGGGAGAGTCAGGGAGCCTTCCTCCAACGGAGCTGTGAGGAAAAAATGGCGCTTGTGTGCTGAGGAGATAGGCTCCGCCCCTTTTTCGGCGGCCTTTCTCCCGCTTTTTTGTGGAAAACTGGCAGGGGTTAAATACATCCATATAGCCCAGGAGCTATATGTGATGTATTTTTAGCCATTTAAGGTATTTTCATTGCGTCCCAGGGCGCCCCCCCCAGCGCCCTGCACCCTCAGTGACCGGAGTGTGAAGTGTGCTGAGAGCAATGGAAAATCGGCGGCAGAAGACGTCCTGTCTTCAATAAGGTAGCGCACAGCACCGCAGCTGTGCGCTACCTTATTGAAGACAGGACGTCTTCTGCCGCCGATTTTCCGGACCTCTTCACTCTTCTGGCTCTGTAAGGGGGCCGGCGGCGCGGCTCCGGGACCCATCCATGGCTGGGCCTGTGATCGTCCCTCTGGAGCTAATGTCCAGTAGCCTAAGAAGCCCAATCCACTCTGCACGCAGGTGAGTTCGCTTCTTCTCCCCTTAGTCCCTCGATGCAGTGAGCCTGTTGCCAGCAGGTCTCACTGAAAAAAAAAAAAAAAACCTATTTAAACTTTTACTCTAAGCAGCTCAGGAGAGCCACCTAGATTGCACCCTTCTCGTTCGGGCACAAAATCCTAACTGAGGCTTGGAGGAGGGTCATAGGGGGAGGAGCCAGTGCACACCAGCTAGTCCTAAAGCTTTTATTTTGTGCCCAGTCTCATGCGGAGCCGCTATTCCCCATGGTCCTTTCGGAGTCCCCAGCATCCACTAGGACGTTAGAGAAAACTGCGTTTTTGCCTCCACTCCCCATTACCTCCCCCAAATGGTCCCTTTCAGTCAATCGCGTCATCACAAAACTAATTTGGTGTATGTGCAGTGCGATCACAATACATGCACAGTCAGCCAATAAGTGCTCCACTGCGTACAAATCTGCATTGTGACCACATCTGAATCAGGCCCCATGTGCATAAAGTACTGTAGATGAGTACCTGAAACATGCCAAGTAGAAAAATAAAAACCACCTCAGGAGACTGCAAGCACAAATCATGCTAGGGCCCCCGTCGGCAGATACAACTGAACAGCTGCCATCAGACGCGCACGGATGGGGAGGCGAAAATAACTTGATCCCCCCCCACCCCATAGCCTGAAGGTGATGTTATACAATATTTTTAATAATTTGGTGCATGAAACAAAATTGGTGTATATTGAACCATCAGAGAGCAAAGGTGTCTTAAAATACAAAACCACACAAAGGGGGATATTCAGAGATGAACGCAGATCGCTGCGTTCGCAGTCAGATCTGCGTTCATCGATCAGGCTAGACGGAATCATGGTTTCTGCTACACTATCCTACTTTGGCATTTAGTACAATGTATAGAATTTGCATGTAGTACACTTGGTCCCATATGTAAAGCGTAATTGTAAAGCACAATGGAATTTGCTGCGCTATATAAGAAACTGTTAATAAATAGATAAATAATAATAAATATGTAAAATGGTCCGATTTGATTGTCCAGGGATGAGTCTGTCAAGAAAGCTGCTAGGTTGATTATTCCTTAAAATGAATACCTGCTTCAAATCTAGGAGCTGTCTCGCCGGAACCACAACAGGAACAGCAAATCAGAGCCTATTAAAATGGGACATAGGGAGTTTATTTATGAAAAGTCGGGTTGTTAAACCCAACACTTCTGAGCGTGTTTACTTCGAAATTTTAAAAGGGCAATGCATTTACTAGCAAGACACACCTAGTAAAAGCATTACCCTTATAAAATACTGACATGCACACTCAAAAGTGTCAGGTTTAACAACCCATGCAAAGTGGGTGTGGATGGGTTTGTTCAGGCACTTCGAGGAGTATGAGCAAGCCTCAAATGACACTAGGTTTCCCCCAATGAAACCTGAATTGTATATGGAGAATGTCCATGGTTGTGTCATAAGGATGGCGCTACTCAGTTAAACCAGGATGTATTTTTGCGGCATTTATTGCGGCTTATGCTTCGTGTGCCTTATAATCCCTGATAAGTTCCCAGCATCGGGGGATAAGATCCGTTTTAACTGGCTAATTGGATAGCCCCCATAGTCTGCTCCACCTGCATTTTAACAACACTGTAATTTGATCTACCTCTGGGACGATAATGCAGCACCAGAGACTACTCCACCTATGTTATATATGACACTAGAATTTGATCTACCAATATTAAAATAATACAGCACCAGAGTCTGCTCCACCTGTATAATAGCAACTCTTGAATCTAATCTACCCGTATGATTATGATAATGCAGCACCAAAGACTGCTCCACCTGTATCATATATAACACTAGAATCTAATGTACCTATATCACAATAATGCAGCACCACAGCCGACTCTTTGTGAATAAACCCCTAGATGTCCATTGTCTTTTATATTTACCAGGTTAGAACATTTACCAGTCACTGCGCATTGGGCAGAATAATGAAAAATGAAATGTGCATTCTTACAATCAACACTGCAGTGTACTATAAACCAGTATTACAGGATGATAAAACAAGAGCATAGTAGTTACCGACACAGACATAATACCACCAGCAATATCACATAATTACTATAGTTTATCTCATAGTGCTGGAAAGTAAAGGATCATTGTGTACACAAAAATACAGACACAACCAGATAGAGGGCTTTATTCGTTGTTTGAAGTATTGTTCTAACTGCCTAAGATCTAGTCTGAAGCACAGTGTGTGTTCGCTTTATCCCCCATCCTCTCTAACACCACATCAGGAAACAGCTTTCATCAGCAGGGCACCTTGACATTTAAAAGTCATAAAAATTGTATTTCATATCAACTAGTAATATACAGTCTGCATAATATTACAGGCTGTGAAAGAAGAAAATATCCCCACAAAACACGTTTTCTCTCACCACACCACACAGAAATTCTATATGGTTGTAGAGACACTATTTAACATATCTGAATCATTGGCGTTTCTACCATGGGTGCAATGTGTGCGGTGCACACGGGCCCCTGGGTCCAGGGGGGCCGACACCACACACACTGCACCCATGCTGTGTTAAAACTTACCTTCCGGAGTCCTGCGATGGGCGCTGAAGCCACAGCAGTCGCAGCAAAAATCCACCCCAAAATGGCCGCCGCGCATGCACAGTAGCTATTAAGTATCCGGAATATGGCGGGCGCCATGTTTCCGGAGACTTGTGCTTGCGCAGTAGACTCCAGCACATTGCAGGAGCCTACGGCGCCGTGGAGAGGAGGGGGCCCACCCGGTGTCTGCACACGGGCCCCCTCCTCTCATAAAACGCCCCTGATCGGAATAACATATTTTGGTTTTCGCATGCAGTATATGTTGTAGTATGTTGGAGCATTTTGAATATCTTTTTCCTTGTGCACACTTGCTCCAAAAACAATCATGCATAAAAAAGATATTTATGTGCAGATGGTAAGTTGGGCAGATCCACAATTGCATTCAGGTCTACAACACTATTCCATTCACCAGGTCTAGGTCAGTTGTACATCAAGGGCCTGATTCTGAGCAGAATGCAGTGTCGATGCTGCACGCAGTTGGCTGGCGGTTTTAGTCTGCATATCCATCGCAGTCACACTGCGCAAGCATTCTAATTGCTAGCGTTCAGAAACACAGAACAGAATCGAACACATGGTCTATGGAATTTAGGTATTTGCAGGAGGTAACAGGGAGGTGGCTAAGCAGATGTAGGCGTGTCACATAAGTAGCTGCTTCCAAAGATGCACAGCAATCACACAGGTGGTCACACAGAGAAGCTGCATATGGCACCTGCCGAAGAGCTTGAATGGTCATCTAAACATGCAACAAAACAGTACTGCACTGCTGCAAGAAACTGCAAGTAGGCGTCTCAGTCTTAATAAAATCGTCTGCAGCATTAGCATAAGACTCAAACGTTGTATTAGCAAAGGACAAAGACATGACTGTGGCAAAAGACACAGCCATGTCTGCATGTGACTTAGAATGAGACTCCAAATGTCACTGCTTGCACCTCTGCATAAGTAGCAAGTGTAAGTTATGGCTGAGCCAAGAATCAGAGTGGCATTTGCCGCAGAGCGCATGCTATATTTTATTACTATAGACAACTCATACAGATGTAGCCACGCTCATCTATCTTCCGTGTGTCATGTAGTGTGAAAAACTAATAACGTTATGTTTCCCTGCACCTGGTCGCAGTGTGGCGTATTCATTCACAGTGTAATGAATTGAGTCTCCAGCAGATGCAATACTGGTGTTAGTGTACCAGGTGTTGCTTTTGAAAACCACAATTGCGCATGTGGGAAGTCTCCATTGTGAAGTCAAATAATGCTCGTAGTTTAAGAACTACTTTTTGTTAGATGATCCTAACATTAAGTAGAAATGTGAACACAGATAAAGATTTGCTCAGCGTCTCCGACACAAACAAAGAAAAGTACAGTTCAGAGTTCTACACAGCTCTCTAAAAAAAATCATTACAATCAGCGATAGAGCGACCAGGTGACTTCATAACATGAGTCACTAACATCTCTAATACTATCACTAGTGTGATAATAGGATTTGAAAACCTACCGGTAAATCCTTTTCTCCTAGTCCGTAGAGGATGCTGGGGACTCCAAAAGGACCATAGGGTATAGACGGGATCCGCAGGAGACATGGGCACACTAAAAGACTTTGACTGGGTGTGAACTGGCTCCTCCCTCTATGCCCCTCGTCCAGACCTCAGTTATAGGAACTGTGCTCAGGGGAGACGGACATTTCGAGGAAAATAATTTTTGTTACACTAAGGGTGAGATACATACCAGCTCACACCACAAACACACCGTACAAATGGATTAGCAGGAATACCAGATAACAGTATGAACTAACAAACACAACAAGCTGAATATAACTGATACACAACCTTCGTGTAACCGAAAACAACAAGTATCAATACAACTGCAAGTAACAGTCCGCACTGGGATGGGCGCCCAGCATCCTCTACGGACTAGGAGAAAAGGATTTACCAGTAGGTTTTAAAATCCTATTTTCTCTTACGTCCTAGAGGATGCTGGGGACTCCAAAAGGACCATGGGGTCTATACCAAAGCTCCAGACCGGGCGGGAGAGTGCGGACGCCTCTGCAGCACCGATTGAGCAAACATGAGGTCCTCCTCAGCCAGGGTATCAAACTTATAGAACTTATAGAAACATAGAATTTGACTGCAGATAAGTACCACTTGGCCCATCTAGTCTGCCCCTTTTTTATTTTATCCTTTAGGCAATCTCAACCCTTTTTTAACCTTCATTCTTTGTAAGGATATTCATATGCCTGTCCCAAGCATGTTTAAATTGCCCTACAGTCTTAGCCTCTACCACCTCTGATGGGAGGCTATTCCACTTATCCACTACCCTATCTGTGAAGTAATTTTTCCTTAAATTTCCCCTGAACCTCCCCCCCTCCAGTCTCAATGTATGCCCTCGAGTTCTAATACTTCTTTTCCTTTGAAGAATGTTTCCGTCCTGAACTTTGTTAAGACCCTTTATATATTTGAAAGTTTCTATCATGTCCCCCCTTTCCCTTCTCTCCTCCAAACTATACATGTTAAGATCTTTTAGCCTTTCCGGGTAAGTTTTGTGATGTAGGCCATGCACCATTTTAGTTGCCCTTCTTTGTACACTCTCTAATGTATTTATATCCTTCTGGAGATAGGGTCTCCAGAACTGGACACAGTATTCCAGATGGGGCCGTACCAATGACCTATACAGTGGCATTATCACTTCTTTTTTCCTGCTACTGATTCCTCTCCCTAGGTGTCAGGAATCGACTTGCCGCTGTTGTGTCTGTCCGCCGGAGCGGACTCCGTCCGGGGTCGCTGCGTGTTGCTGTCGCCTGTCGCCCTGCTCGTGGATGCCATCTCGGGCCTGGGGGCGCCCCTGGAGTCGGCGGGCGTGTGGGCGCGCCGCGTCCCGGCCGGGCCGCGTCATGGGCGCCGCCATGACAGTTTTCCCCAGTGTAAGTGCGGTAGCCAATCCGGAGCTTGGCCGCACCTCCTCGTCTCACTCCAGCCAATACCTGCTGGTCAGGGGGTATATCAGGAGCTGCAGGGTGAGTCAGAGGTTGTCCTGAACTTTGTGTCACTCCTGCGACCCGTGTGTCTGGACCTGTTCTCCTGTTCCTCCGTGTTCCTGGATATTCTCCTGATCCTCCGTGTTCCTGGATATTCTTCTGTACCTGTTACTTCCGTGGAACTACAAGTACCAGCACCAGCAATACCTTTCTGGCTTCACACCTTCTACACCTGCAGTGTGCTCCAGCCTACAGCAGTAGAGACTCCCTCTCCAGGTGCATTCCGTCATCTCACCTGTGATTCAGCCTGCATGCTGATTGTGCACTTCCAACAGCACAGTGAACATTACCATCCAGTCTCCTGCATTGCTACCAGGTTTGCTACCATTATTCCACCTCTGCTGGCTCCACGTTTTAATTACTCTGGTTCCATTTCTGCATTACAAACTCTGCCATAGACTTTCAGTTTCAAACCACATTATATCATTGCCATTACCATTGCCGTTACCATTGTCATTTCCATTGCATTCGTTTGTTTTACTTTCTGCTGCATTATTATCTGGACTTTCTGTTATTAATAAATCTACATTGTGCACATGCGCAGAAACCCAATACTGCCTCCTCACTTCATTCCACCTACCTCCACTGACCCACTAGCGCCCCCTCCGGGGACACAAACTAAACCGACTCTGACAGTAAGTTCAGGACCGATGGACTCGGACGGTGGTCAGAGTGTGGGGTCAGGGGCCTTACAAAACCTGGTCTCCCGTTTGGATGGACAAGAGGCTGTGCAGCAGCAGATATTCCAGTTTCTGCAAGGGATGTCCTCCCGGATTGATACGTTACAACAATCTCTGCTAAGTGCGCCTGCACCTCCAGTTCCTGTTACCTCTGCACATGCAAGTGTAGGGGGTTCTTCTTCTCCGGCTGCATCTGCTCCTGTATCTCGTTTGCACCTGCCTGTGCCTAGCAGGTATGATGGCAGTCCGAAGTTATGCCGTGGGTTCCTCAACCAGTGTGAAGTCCAGTTTGAACTTTTACCTCATAATTTTCCCACGCCAAGATCCAAGGTTGCTTATATCATTTCACTGCTCTCTGGATCAGCCCTGAGCTGGGTGTCTCCTCTATGGGAACGTGCCGACCCGTTGATGAACAACTATGCTGAGTTTGTTTCCATCTTCAGACGCATCTTCGATGAACCGGGTCGTGCAACATCAGCCTCCGCAGATCTTCTCCAGCTCCGTCAAGGGACTCGCAGTATGGGCCAATACGTCATCCAGTTCCAGACGCTAGCCGCAGAGATCCAGTGGAATAACCAAGCCTTGGTAGCAGCCTTCTGGCATGGACTCTCGGAGAGGATAAAAGATGAACTGGCAACCCGTGATATCCCTGTGCAATTACCAGAATTAATCTCCCTATGTATCAAGTTGGACTCTCGCATCCGCGAACGCAATAGTGAGCGTGCTCGTGCTGAGTGTCGCAAACCAAGAATGGTACCTCCTGTACAGTTTCAGCCTCCACCTTCTGACGAGCCTATGCAAATTAATAGGTCCCGCTTAACCTCTGAGGAGCGGTCAAGGAGACTTCGTGAGAGACTGTGTCTTTATTGTGCGGCAGTAGGTCACCAAATAAATTCTTGTCCAGTGCGTTCGGGAAACGCCAGATCCTGACTTGTAGGGGAGGAGTCAAGTTGGGATCTTTCAAGCAAGCTCCTTCAACCCAAGATTTAATTCTTCCTGTGACCTTAGAGACGGCGGCTGGACTCCAATCTGCAACTGCGTTGGTAGACTGTGGTGCAGCGGGGAATTTCATCACTCAAGCTGCGGTAGACAAGTTTCATCTGCCGGTCTATGAACTTCCATATCCAGTCTACATCACGGCAGTTGATGGTAGTCGTATTTCTAAGGGGTATATCACTCAACAAACCCGGCCAGTGATACTGGGGGTTGGGTTCCTGCATTCTGAGTTAATAAAATTTCTAGTTATTCCTCAGGCAACTCAGGAGATAGTGTTAGGTATGCCCTGGCTCCAGCTACATAACCCACAGATTGATTGGGCTACCTTACAACTAACTGCTTGGGGTTCACATTGCCGTCAGTCCTGTTTAGCCCAAGTTGTTCCTGTCAAGACTTCTGAAATCAAGATCCAGTCTACTCTTCCTATGGCCTATCAAGATTTCGCTGACGTCTTCAGCGAGAAGGCCGCTGATGTCCTGCCGCCCCATAGAGAGTGGGATTGCCCCATCGACCTCATTCCTGGCAAAAAACCACCTAGGGGGCGCACCTACCCGTTATCTGTTCCTGAAACCGAAGCAATGAGCGAATACATCAAAGAAAACCTACAGAAAGGATTCATCCGTCCCTCATCATCACCTGCTGGGGCAGGTTTCTTTTTTGTTAAAAAGAAAGATGGAGGACTACGTCCATGTATTGACTACCGGAGACTTAATGATATTACCGTTAAGAACAGCTACCCGTTACCTCTTATTACCGAGTTATTTGATAGAGTCAAAGGAGCCCACATCTTCACCAAGTTAGATCTCCGCGGTGCCTATAATCTCATCAGAATCCGCAGCGGTGACGAATGGAAGACAGCTTTCAATACTCGGGATGGCCATTACGAGTACCTGGTAATGCCATTCGGGTTGAGCAATGCTCCAGCAGTGTTTCAACACTTTGTTAATGAAATTTTCCGTGACGTTCTGTACAAGTATCTCGTTGTTTACCTGGACGATATCCTCATCTTTTCTCAAGACCTCCCTTCTCATCGTCTCCAAGTCCGTGAAGTCCTCCGACGTCTTCGTGAGAATTGTCTTTACGGCAAATTATCTAAGTGTACCTTTGAGGTTACCTCCATACCCTTCCTGGGGTATATAATTTCTGGATCGGATCTCCAGATGGACCCGGCAAAATTGGAAGCTATTGCCAATTGGTCCATTCCGAACACTCTCAAGTCCATTCAACGATTCCTGGGCTTTGCCAATTATTATAGGAAATTCATCCGAGGCTTTTCAACTCTCATTGCTCCTATTACTAGCTTAACTCGGAAAGGGGCAGATCATTCCAACTGGTCAGAAGATGCCCTGGCTGCGTTTCAAAAAATCAAGATGGCTTTTGTTACCGCTCCAGTTTTGTTACAGCCCGATATTAATAAGCCATTCGAGTTGGAGGTGGATGCTTCCACAGTAGGAGTGGGAGCTGTTCTTTCTCAGATGGGAGCTGACGGGAAGATTCATCCCTGTGGATTCTTTTCCCGTAAATTTCTTCCTGCAGAAGTTAATTATTCCATCGGAGATCAAGAGCTTCTGGCGATTAAACTGGCCCTTGAGGAATGGAGGTATCTCCTGGAAGGGGCGAAGTTTCCATTTAATATCTATACGGATCATAAAAACCTGCTCTACTTGAAGACAGCTCAGTGCCTTAATCCTCGCCAGTCCCGATGGGCTATGTTCTTCTCCCGTTTTAATTTCAAGCTCCATTTCCGCCCAGGTTCTCAGAATACCAAAGCAGATGCCTTGTCTCGATCCATGGAATCTGAGGACGAGATATCCGATCCAGTACCACGCTCCATCCTGGATCCTGTTGCCTTTGCTTCTTCACAAGTTTCTCCAGCTCCGCCTCCTGGTAAGACTTTTGTTGCTCCTGAACTCCGTTCTAAGTTGTTGTCTTGGGCTCATCAGTCTAAATTTACTGGGCATCCTGGTGTCCTAAAGACTTTTAAATTTCTCTCTGAAACATACTGGTGGCCGAAGATGAAAGTCGACATCAAAGACTTTGTGGCGTCTTGCCCTAAATGTGTGCAGCACAAAACTCCTCGTCAGTCTCCAGCAGGTCAGTTACAGCCATTATCCATTCCCAGCCGTCCTTGGTCACATCTGTCTATGGATTTCATCTCTGACCTTCCCTCCTCCCAAGGATTCAATACCATCTGGGTAGTGGTCGACAGATTTACCAAAATGGCTCATTTTGTTCCACTCCAAGGACTTCCTTCCGCTCCAAAACTGGCTCAAATCTTCCTACGGGAGATTTTCCGTTTACATGGACTACCCACTGAAATAATATCTGAACGTGGAGTTCAGTTTGTGGCAAGGTTTTGGAGAGCTCTCTGTTCTGCCATGCAGGTCCATCTCAAGTTCTCGTCAGCGTATCATCCTCAGACGAATGGGCAGACAGAGAGGGTAAACCAGGAGTTGGAAACTTTCCTGAGACTGTACATATCATCTTCCCAAGATGACTGGGTAGATTTGCTCCCGTGGGCTGAATTCGCTCACAATTTCCGCTACCACACAGCTACTGAAACTACTCCGTTCTTCGCTGTTTATGGGCAGCATCCACGAGTTCCTGATTTTCAAGACCTTCCTAGCATCGATGTCCCTGCTGCCACTACTGTCCTCAGTCAGTTCTCAACAATCTGGAGGAAGATTCATACTTCACTCAAAAAGGCTTCTGCCCGGTACAAATTCTTTGCCGACCGCAAGAGACGTGCAGTTCCCAGCTTGAAACCTGGGGATAAAGTCTGGCTGTCAACCCGGAATCTTCGTCTTAAAGTGCCTTCGATGAAGTTTGCACCACGCTTCATTGGTCCTTTCTCCATCGAAAGAGTTCTAAATCCTGTGGCTTACAAGCTCAAGTTACCCTCTTCATTGCGTATTCCTAATGCTTTCCATGTCTCTCTCCTCAGACCATTAGTCCTAAATCGCTTCCAAAGAGCTCTTCCAGCTGGCCCCAGCATTCCAACTCAGCGGGGCATAGAGTTCGAGATAGAGAAGATCCTGGACTCCCGTCACCGGTATGGTCGTCTGCAATATCTCATCGACTGGGCCGGCTATGGTCCTGAGGAGAGGAGTTGGGTGAACTCTGCTGATGTCCACGCTCCCAGGTTGGTCCGTGTTTTCCACAGGTCTCATCCTTCCAAGCCACGTGGGTGTTTGGTGCCCACCCATAAGGGAGGGGGTACTGTCAGGAATCGACTTGCCGCTGTTGTGTCTGTCCGCCGGAGCGGACTCCGTCCGGGGTCGCTGCGTGTTGCTGTCGCCTGTCGCCCTGCTCGTGGATGCCATCTCGGGCCTGGGGGCGCCCCTGGAGTCGGCGGGCGTGTGGGCGCGCCGCGTCCCGGCCGGGCCGCGTCATGGGCGCCGCCATGACAGTTTTCCCCAGTGTAAGTGCGGTAGCCAATCCGGAGCTTGGCCGTACCTCCTCGTCTCACTCCAGCCAATACCTGCCGGTCAGGGGGTATATCAGGAGCTGCAGGGTGAGTCAGAGGTTGTCCTGAACTTTGTGTCACTCCTGCGACCCGTGTGTCTGGACCTGTTCTCCTGTTCCTCCGTGTTCCTGGATATTCTCCTGATCCTCCGTGTTCCTGGATATTCTTCTGTACCTGTTACTTCCGTGGAACTACAAGTACCAGCACCAGCAATACCTTTCTGGCTTCACACCTTCTACACCTGCAGTGTGCTCCAGCCTACAGCAGTAGAGACTCCCTCTCCAGGTGCATTCCGTCATCTCACCTGTGATTCAGCCTGCATGCTGATTGTGCACTTCCAACAGCACAGTGAACATTACCATCCAGTCTCCTGCATTGCTACCAGGTTTGCTACCATTATTCCACCTCTGCTGGCTCCACGTTTTAATTACTCTGGTTCCATTTCTGCATTACAAACTCTGCCATAGACTTTCAGTTTCAAACCACATTATATCATTGCCATTACCATTGCCGTTACCATTGTCATTTCCATTGCATTCGTTTGTTTTACTTTCTGCTGCATTATTATCTGGACTTTCTGTTATTAATAAATCTACATTGTGCACATGCGCAGAAACCCAATACTGCCTCCTCACTTCATTCCACCTACCTCCACTGACCCACTAGCGCCCCCTCCGGGGACACAAACTAAACCGACTCTGACACTAGGCAACCAAGCATCTGACTTGCCTTTCTCATTGCTTTGTTGCATTGCTTTCCTGCCTTCAAGTCACTTGAAATAGTGACTCCTAAATCTCTTTCCTCCTCAGTAGTTTCCATTATAGTACCCTTGATACTATACTTAGCCTTTGGGTTTTTGAGACCCAAGTGCATGATTTTGCATTTTTTAGCATTAAACTGTAGTTGCCACGTTCTTGACCATTTCTCAAGCCTACCTAGGTCATTAATCATTTGTTTGACCCCTCCCGGTGTGTCTACCCTGTTGCATATCTTTGTATCATCTGCAAAAAGGCATATCTTCCCTTCAATACCATCTGCAATGTCACCAACAAAGATATTAAAGAGAACTGGACCAAGTACAGATCCCTGGGGTACTCCACTGGTAACATTTCCCTCCATAGATTGCACTCCATTAACTACGACTGTCTGTTTTCTATCCTGCAACCAGGTTCTTATCCATTTAACTGATTTATAATCCACCCCCAGGCTTTCAAGTTTATTTAGCAGTCTGCGATGTGGGACACTGTCAAATGCCTTACTAAAGTCTAGATATGCTACATCTACAGCTCCCCCTTGATCTATTATTTTCAACACAGAGTCAAAAAAGTCAATAAGATTTGTTTGGCATGATCTCCCACCAGTAAATCCATGCTGTTTTGGATCCTGTAAGTTATTTGATTTAAGATATTCCACTACTCTTTCTTTTAATAGTTTTTCCATTACTTTCCCTACTACTGATGTAAGGCTTACTGGTCTGTGGTTACTTGCTTCTTCCTTGCTTCCACTTTTTTGCAGTGGAACTACATTTGCTCTTTTCCAGTCCTCTGGAATAGCACCTGTATTTAGTGACTGGTTAAATAATTCTGTTAAAGGTGTAACCAGCACATCTTTTAGCTCTTTGAGTATCCTTGGGTGTATCCCATCTGGTCCCATTGATTTATCCACTTTTAGTTTTGAAAGTTCTGTTAGCACCTTCTCCTCTGTAAATGTATTTTCATCTACCTTATTTTTATGAATGTCCTTGCAATTTAACTGTGGCCCCATCCCTTCTTCTGTAGTAAATACTGAGCAAAAATAATTATTCTGCTATTGCCTTGTCTCCCTCCACCAAATGCCCACTCTCTGTCTTAAGTCTTATTATTCCTCCATTTGATTTTCTCCTTTCACTTATATACTTAAAAAAAGTTTTGCCCCTTTTTATCTACTGACTGGGCCATTTTCTCCTCAGCTTCTGCCTTTGCACGTCTGATCACTTTCTTAGCATCCTTCCGTCTGTCCAGATACACCTCTTTGTCGTTATTATTTTGAGTCTGTTTGTAATTCCTAAAAGCCATCTTTTTTGCATTCACACTAGTTGCAAAAGTGTTTGAACCCGACCACGTAGCTGCTCGGCAAAGTTGAAGTGCCGAGACCCCTCGGGCAGCCGCCCAAGATGAGCCCACCTTCCTGGTAGAATGGGCCTTTAATTACTTCGGCAACGGCAACCCAGCCGAAGAATGAGCGCGCTGAATCATATTACAAATCCAGCGTGCAATTGTCTGCTTGGAAGCAGGATTTCCAATCTTGTTGGAAGCATACAGGACAAACAGTGCTTCTGTTTTCCTAACTCGAGCCATCCTGGCTACATAGATTTTTAAGGCCCTGACTACACCCAGGGACTTGGAATCCTCCAAATCACCCGTAGCCACAGGCACCACAATAGGTTGGTTCATATGAAATGAAGAAACCACCTTAGGCAAAAATTGAGGACGAGTCCTCAACTCTGCTCTATCCACATGGAAGGTCAAATAGGGGCTCTTGTGAGACAAGGCCGTCAATTCGGACACCGCCTTGCAGATGTCAAGGCCAACAACATGACCACCTTCCAAGTGAGAAATTTCAATTCAACCGTTTGAAGAGGTTCAAACCTGTGAGACTTCAGGAACTGTAACACCACGTTAAGGTCCCAGGGTGCCACTGGGGGCACAAAAGGAGGCTGGATGTGCAGCACTCCCTTTACAAAAGTCTGGACTTCTGGGAGAGAAGCCAATTCCTTCTGAAAGAAAATAGATAGGGCCGAAATCTGTACCTTAATGGAGCCTAATTTTAGGCCCATATCCACTCCTGTCTGTAGAAAGTGGAGAAAACGGCCCAGATGGAAATCTTCCGTAGGAGCATTCTTGGCTTCACACCAAGAAACATATTTCCTCCAGATACGGTGATAATGTTTTGCCGTCACCTCCTTCCTAGCCTTTATCAGAGTAGGGATGACCTCCTCCGAAATACTTTTCCCAGCTAGGATTCGGTGTTCAACCGCCATGCCGTCAAACGTAACCGCGGTAAGTCTTGGAACACGCAGGGCCCCGGTTGTAACAGGTCCTCCCTGAGAGGAATAGGCCATGGACCTTCTGTGAGCATCTCCTGAAGATCTGAATACCAGGCCCTTCGAGGCCAATCTGGAACAATGAGGATTGTTCTCACTCTTTTTTGTCTTATGATTCTCAATATTTTTGAGATGAGAGGAAGAGGGGGGAACACATAGACCGACTGAAACACCCAAGGTGTCACCAGGGCGTCCACCGCTACTGCCTGAGGGTCCCTTGACCTGGCACAATACCTCCGAAGCTTCTTGTTGAGGCGTGACGCCATCATGTCTATGTGAGGAATTCCCCAAAGACTTGTTATATCTGTAAAAACGTCTTGATGAAGTCCCCACTCTCCTGGATGGAGATCGTGTCTGCTGAGGAAGTCTGCTTCCCAGTTGTCCACTCCCGGAATGAAGACCGCTGAAAGAGCGCATACGTGATTTTCCACCCAGCGCAGAATCCTGGTGGCTTCCGCCATTGCCACTATGCTCCTTGTCCTGCCTTGGCGGTTTACATGAGCCACGGCTGTGACGTTGTCTGATTGAATCACAACCGCGAAGAAGATTCTCCGCTTGTCGTAGGCCGCTGTATATGGCCCTCAATTCCAGTACGTTGATGTGTAGACAAGCCTCCTGGCTTGACCATAGGCCCTGAAAACTTCTTCCTTGTGTGACTGCTCCCCATCCTAGGAGGCTCGCGTCCATGGTCACCAGAACCCAGTCTTGAATGCCGAACCTGCGACCCTCTAGAAGGTGAGCACCAGTCTCTGACCACCGACAATTGATATATATATCGGCACACCTATTAATAATGGTAATGTCCCTGTGACCGGTCACAATATCAACAGGATCCTTAATAGCAATTTGTAGACGTATCCAATCTTGTGGTATAATTACCAGAATTTCAATGGATTAGCCGGGTATCCCACCTAGCGAAGGTCCAGAGGCTGTCTCCGATCCGACACAGATGTTTGGTGGTTCTCCCTGTATTAATTTTCCATGTCCATGGATAGGAAATGTCCAAAATGACAATGACTGTCCAGGTATCCTGATGGTGGCTTCCAAAAGTCAGGGTCAAGGCTGGTCCCCTAACGCGTTTCGCTGGCGTTTTGGCAGCTTTGTCAAAGGTGCTTGTACTGGGCTCATATGGCTCTTATATAGGGATAACAATTATCCATACCTAAAACACCTGTTCACATTTCATTATATTCATAATCACAAAATGACTTTATATATACATTTATAGCAGCAGTAGGGCAAATATATTTTAATGGTACCAATCTACCTTAAAAATGAGATGTATAAAAGTGCTAAAAAGCTATTTTTATTAAGTATCAGAAAAAATCCGATCACATGACCTATGTCACATGGTATATGTTTTTTCACCTAGCAAGTATCCCATTGGTTAGTGATGTAAACTTATCGGTTGCTATGGTGATCGCCCCTTCTACCCTCCCCATCACATGACTTTACAGCCCAATGGCTTAACTACTCCACTGATATCCCTCTCAGTATGACTGGCGCTTGTTACCTAATAAGGGCTTCCGTTAACGCCACGTCACATTAACATGTGACCTGGCGCGGACTTCCGGTTTCGCTGCGTCATCATGTCATGTAATCATGACGAGTCCTCGCTCCTCCCTTTAATAGTAAGGGTCTCTGTTTCTACTACGTCACATTAACATGTGACCTGACGCGGACTTCCGGTCTCGCCGCGTCATCCTGTCACGTAGTAATGACGAGTCCTCGCTCCTCCCGCTGTAGTGACGTGTCCCCTGGCCCGGTCACATGACCGCAATGGCCCAGTAATCTAATGCTCAAACAATTCATTCTATTACGGCCCTGTGAGCAAGTCACTAGTTCGGGGTCACATGGTTTTATTTACTTTCTCTTAAACGCACAACACTTTGGGATTGAATAATGAAACCTTTTTCTCCCCCTCCCCTCCAACCATTCCCTTTTCATTATCAATCCTCCTACATTCCAAATCTCTAGAAAAAGGTGGATATTTTTATAAGTTAGATTCTAGTTTCTAACATAAAGAGGGTTATAATATATGATTGGGAGAAAGGAAAAAAATATTTTTAGGGATGGGAGTTTATCTGGGGGGCAGATAAAGATGTTATAAAGGTGAAAAAAGGGAGGGGTGGGGGACTGAAAAAAAAAACCCCAACAATTTCTGGATGCATATATGCATATATAGATATACACTCACATGTATGCTCGTAAGTGTACATATTAACAGACCGAAGAGATGATGCATAGGAAAGAAACATTACGAGGCCAAAGTTCCTTAAATATTCCTAAGACAATGGAACA
Organism: Pseudophryne corroboree; assembly: GCF_028390025.1. Taxonomy (NCBI): domain Eukaryota; kingdom Metazoa; phylum Chordata; class Amphibia; order Anura; family Myobatrachidae; genus Pseudophryne; species Pseudophryne corroboree. The sequence continues at coordinate 284,820,654 of NC_086451.1, forward strand.
AAGAAAGGGAGATGGAAAAGAGGTATAATGGATCAGTAGACTTTCATAAATCATAATATTGAGTTTAGTTCCATAGCCTCGTTAAGACCCTGAGGATGGAGTGAATTTAATCTAAAGGTCCAGAACACCTCTTGTTTACATAGTTTGCTATACCTATTCCCACCTCTCTCAGTTTGCGTAATGTGTTCAAGACCAATTAATTTCAGCGTATTAGGATCTCCCTGATGATGGTCAAGGAAGTGTCTAGGTACGCTATGGTCCATCCTCTTATTTACAATATTACGACGGTGTTCCATGAATCTAATCTTCAAGTTGCGTGTTGTTCTCCCTATATATCTTAAGTTGCATCCACACTGTAATAGATAGATAACCCAACTTGTATCGCAATTAATGAAGCTTTTTATGTTATAGGTATTCCCATCTGTATCTACATCTATAGTTTTTGTTCGATTCATCACATGTTTACATGTTGTGCATCGAGTTTTCCCACATTTATAGAAACCATTAGGTTTTGTAGACAACCAGCCCCCTTCTGATCTTCTCTCATCTGTTTTTAATTGACTTTTCAACATGCTAGGTGCTAATATTGTTTTGAGAGATCTGTTTTTCTTAAAAATAACTTTTGGGTGAGGAGGGAGTTCATTCTTTAACAGAGGGTCTTGTTTCAAAATAGTATAGTTACGATTGAATGCCTGTTTAATTTCTCTTGATTTATTATTAAATTTAGAAATAAATGCCTGTCACGATCCGGGTATCTGGACGCCATTTCTTACCCATCAGATGCCTCCTAAGGCTGGCTCAGCGCTCCAGGACCGGATCCCATCTGTTATCCTGATGTGTACATTCCTGTATCCTCTCCTGTCACTCTGGGACGCTGTCACAGTAAACGCCATATTACACCTGGGATGGCGTCTCCCGCGGCCTCCGCCGCCGTCCCTGAACTTCTGCATGCAGAGTGTCTGAGTGGCGATTACGTCAGCCGCGGCCTCCGCTGTGTCCGCGTGGTTGGATGTGCATCTGTCAGCCTGGCGCCTCCTGTCTCCGGTGGCCGGCGCCGCCATTACTGTTTTCATTACCACATGGATTACAAACCAAACTTCCCTCCAAGTGTCTGCATGGGCGCAGCCATCTTGGATTCTGTCAGCTGATCATTTCCACCAATCTGTTCTCAGTATTGATAATCTGCATAATTGCCTAGCCAATCCCTTCCTTGCTGCAGGTATAAATACACTGTGCCTGAGCAAGGAAGGCGTCAGTGCTTTGGTTGTCAAACCTAGTTCCTGTTTGTCTCTCTCCTGTGATTGTCTTCCAGGTTCCAGCTCCTGTCTCAAGACTTCCACCATAGAGACCCGCACCAGCATTCCACCTGCGGTGTAGCCTGACTCTCCAATCCATTGTGGATTCATCTGTTTCCAGCTACAACATTACCTGCTTCCAGCTCAGCTTCCAGCAGAGTACAGCTTCCCTTAAAGGGCCGGTGTCCTTTCTACACTTTACCACTCTCCACCGGTATTATTATTTCTCCGCTCTCAAGTTCTACATTTCAGTTCATATTTCATCGCTCCCAAGTTCATTTATTATTTAACTGGTTCCAGCCAGTATCCACTCCGTGCTAACAACAGTCTGGTTCCAGCCAGTATCCACAGCAGCTGTTTTATCTTCAGCAACCCAGCTTTTCCTGGAACACCAGCTGGCACAATCCTGGGTTATCTCCATTGCTACAGTCGGGCCTGGTAAGGACTTTCCATCTAGAAGATCATAAGAACTATCTCACACTACCAGTGCCCTGTGGCTCCTGCCATCCTGTAGTACCCAGGAACTGTATTTATTCTTTGCTGACTTTTACGTTTTCTTTTACTGCTGCTGTGTTGCGGAGTTGTCATAATAAACATCATTGACTTTTATCCAAGTTGTCGTGGTCACGCCTTCGGGCAGTTATTATTCATGTTACTTACATGTCCAGGGGTCTGATACAACCTCCCAGGTTCCGGTACATCTCAGCCCCTACAACTGAGGCTGCCTCCCGTCAGCTCAGGCCCTCAGTTGTGACAATGCCAAATCACTAGAGAACATATTGGGTTTCTTTCTTTCCTCATTAATTAAAGACTCTCTGTCTACTTTTGTAACTTCATCATAAGCTCTTAAAAGGAGTTTCTTAGGATATCCTCGGGATTGAAATGATTCAATCATGGACTGTGCTTGATCGGAAAATAGTTCTTTTTTAGAGCAGTTGCGTTTAATACGCAACAACTGTCCCTTGGGGATATTCTCCTTCCAAGGAGCATGATGTGCACTACTGAAATGTAGATATGCATTACTACTAGTTTCTTTTATATAATTGGTGGTTTGAATCTTGTTGTCAATAATCTCCAACGTAAGGTCCAAATAGTTGATTTTATATCTATCAAAGGTGTGGGTGAAAAATAAATTAAAAGTGTTTGTGTTCAGTGAAGTGACAAATTGTGAGGCTGTGAGGGAATCCCCATCCCAAATGAAAAACAAATCATCAATATAACGGACATAGAGGACCAGGTGTGCGCCAAGGTCCCCCCCCCAGATGAGCTGGTCCTCGACCTGGCCCATATAGAGGTTGGCATTACTCGGCGCAAACCTGGTCCCCATGGCCGTTCCCATCACCTGTAAATAATAACAATCCAAAAACAAAAAATAATTGTGCCTAAGGATGAAAGTGATAGAGTCTAGTATGAAGTTCCTGTGGCCTCTGCTAGGTCCCCATCCCTGATTAGTACATCAGGAGAGACACCCTGGCCCGGGGGGACAGGCTTATCTTCTGATGTATTAGTAGATGGGACCCTGGCCACTTGTCCAGGAGGTCCCACTGAAACGTCCTTGCATGAAACCTGCCGAAGGGGATGGCCTCGTAGGCTGCCACCATTTTCCCCAGAACTCGAGTGCATTGATGAACAGACACTCTTTTTGGTTTTAGCAAGTCTCTCACCATGTTCTGGAGTTCCTGGGCTTTTTCCATCGGGAGAAAACCCCTCTTTTGTTCCGTGTCCAGAATCATGCCTAGGAATGATAGTCGAGTCGTTGGAATCAATTGTGACTTTGGCAGATTGAGAATCCAACCGTGTTGTTGTAGTACTCTCAGGGAGAGCGACACGCTCTTCTGCAATTGATCTCTCAATCTTGCTTTAATCAGGAGATCGTCCAAGTATGGGATAATTGTGACTCCCTGCCTGCGCAGGAGCACCATCATCTCCGCCATCACCTTGGTGAAAATCCTCGGGGCCGTGGAAAGCCCAAACGGCAACGTCTGAAACTGGTAATGACAGTCCCGTACAGCGAATCTCAGGTACACCTGATGAGGAGGATATATGGGGACATGAACGTATGCATCCCTAATGTCGAGTGACACCATAAAATCCCCCTCTTCCAGACTGGAGATCACAGCCCGGAGCGATTCCATCTTGAATTTGAACTTTTTCAAGTAAAGGTTTAGGGATTTTAGATTTAAAATGGGTCTGACCGAACCATCCGGCTTCGGGACCACGAACAGGGTCGAATAGTACCCTTTCCCCTGTTGAACTAGGGGAACCTTGACAATCACTTGCTGTTGATACAGCTTTTGAATTGCAGCTAACACTACTTGCCTCTCTGGGGAAGAAGTTGGCAAGGCCGACTTGAAAAATCGGCGAGGGGGCACCTCTTCGAATTCCAGTTTGTAGCCCTGGGATACAATAACCATCGCCCAAGGATCCACGTCTGACAGAACCCAGATCTGGCTGAAGAGTCGAAGACGTGACCCCACCGGTGTGGACTCCCTCAGAGGAGCCCCAGCGTCATGCAGTGGATTTAGTAGAAGTCGGGGAGGACTTCTGCTCCTGGGAACTAGCCAGAGCAGAAGCTCTCTTTGCTCTACCCTTACCCCTGGCGAGGAAAGATGAGCCCCGACCTCTTCTGGACTTATGCGACCAAAAGGACTGCATCTGATATTGTGGAGTTTTCTTTTGCAGCGGGGGAACAAAAGGCAAAAAGGTAGATTTACCCGCGGTAGCTGTGGCAACCAGGTCCGCGAGACCTTCCCCAAATAAAACTTCACCTTTGTATGGCAAAACCTCCATATGCTTCTTTGAGTCGGCATCACCCGTCCATTGGCGGGTCTACAGGGCTCGCCTAGCAGAAATCGCCATGGCGTTGGCTCTCGAACCCAGCAGCCCAACGTCTCTTTGAGCGTCCCTCATATATAAGACTGCGTCTTTAATGTGGCCTAAGGTCAATTGTAATAATGTCACATTTGCATTTAAAACATTCCACATGTCCATCCAATCATGAGTCGGCGTTGCCGACGGAGACACCACAATCATCTGCTCCACCTCCTCCTTAGCTGAGCCTTCCGCATCAGACATGCCGACACACTCGTACCAACACCCCCCCACACACCAGTGACGTGCGGTGAGGTCAGGGGCTGGGGAGGCACTGCAACTACCACACCCCCCCCCCCCCGCAAAAAAAATAAAATAAATGCAGTTCCCCCCCCACCGCTAAAACCAGCACCAGGCAGAACCAGCTGGGGGGGGGGGGTAGTGCCATAGCAGGGGAGACACTCAGTGTGGGGTCCCCCTGCCATGCCATTATACACCCCCCAGCCAGTCAGCCCAGTGTTGGCATTCCTCGGAGAGTGGGGCCCCCAAAAAAAGAACATGGGGTCCCCCCTCCCGAGCAATAACCAGCACTGGGCTGATAGCCCAGTGCTATGCCCCGCACCCCTGGTGACGGTGGGTGCGGGGTTCATTGTAAGCTCTGTTCTTTACAGGTGGCCTACAGGTCCCAGCAAGCCTGCCCCAGCATGCTGGCACTTGGAGAACCACAAGTGCCAGCATGACCGGACATAAATGGCCTGCTGGCACCTGCAGTCCACCTGTAAAGAATAGTAATATTGTTCTTTACAGGTGACCTACAGGTCCCAGCAAGCCTGCCCCAGCAAGCTGGCACTTGGAGAACCACAAGTGCCAGCATGCCCGGACATAAAGGGCCCGCTGGCACCCGTAGTCCACCTGTAAAGAAAATATAAAAAAAAAAAAAACACAACACATACTTTAAAAAAAAACTTTATTAAACAGGGTCTTCACCTGGGGGCGGCGGCCTTTAAGCTCTTTTGCGTGGCCGTCGTCTTCCCAGGGCTTCTGGCGTCTTCACCTGGGGGGGCGCCACCTCCCCAGGGCTTCTGGCGTCTTCCTCCGGCGTCTTCACCTGGGAGGCGGCGGCCTGTAAGCTCTTTTGCATGGCCGCCGCCTTCCCAGGACTTCCAGCATCTTCACCTGGCGGGCGGCGGCTGCTAAGCTCTTTTGCATAGCCGCCGCCCATCCAGGACTTCCGGTGTCTTCGGTCTTCAGGAGCTCTTCTCAGCTCCTCCTCCGCCGTCGGACTGACAGCCGCTGCCTCGCGCTGACTTATATAAGTCAGCGGAGGGGGCGGGGCGATGACGCGGCGAGCCATGATTGGCTCGCGGCGGCCATCTTGAATTTCAAAAATGACGCTGAGGCGCGATTTTTGAAATGGGTACCGCTTCCGCTGCCAAACTCTGCTGAACTGTATGTAATGCCGGGTCCCGCCGCCGCTACCATCGTCCGCATCACCGCCGCCAGCACCTCCGGCGCCCGGCCCGCCGCATCCCGCACCTCCGCCGCCCGCACCTCCGCCGCCACCGAGGCCCACACAGTGATTGACAGCGGATCCAGTGACGGATCCGCTGGCCAATCACTGTGGCCTCACTGACAGGGGACGTGCTTTCATAGGTTGAAAGCACGTCCCTGTAGGAAAGCGGCACCTCTAATGGTGCCGCTTTCCCATACAATTTCAATGGGCTTACTCTGCCCATTGTTAGGCCCCACCCGCACCCGCCCCCCGCTCCCATATCTTTTAACAATAGGTGCGGGAGGCACCACGATCGGTGCCTCCCAAACTGCTTTAATGATGAGTAAAATAATAAAGAAGATACTTATGTGTCATAAGTATCTTCTTTGTATTATTTTACTCATTAATGACAGGGGAGGCACTGCCTCCCCTGCCTCCCCTGACTTCACGTCCCTGCCACACACAGGGATATAGTTATAAGGAGACAGTTCCCCAATAAGGCCCTTTGGAGAGACAGAGAGAGAGAGTATGCCAGCACACACCCAGTGCCAACTGACACTGGAAAATAAACTCCCAGATAATAGCGCTTTTATATTAATTACTGTGTTAATACACTCACTGCGCCTTACAAGTGCCCCCCCCTCCTCTTTTCAGCCCTGTGTCACCGTGTTCAGCAGGGGAGAGATGGGGGAGCCAGCTTCTCTGCAGATCTCTGTGGAGAAAATGGCGTTGGTTAGTGCTGAGGGACCAAGCTCCGCCCCCTCCAGCGGCGGGCTTCGGTCCCGCTCAAAGTATCTCAAAACTGGCGGGGGATTCAAAGAATTACTGCCTCTGCAGTGTCCAACCTAATAATGCCAGTTATAGAGGTTTTATTGCTGCCCAGGGCACCCCCCCTGCGCCCTGCACCCATCAGTGCCCGCTAGTGTGTGTATTGTGTGGGAGCAATGGCGCGCAGCGTTACCGATGCGCGCTTACCTCAGTGAAGATCTGAAGTCTTTTGCCGCCTTGAAGTCTTCTTTTCTTCTTATACTCACCCAGCTTCTATCTTCCGGCTCTGCGAGGAGGACGGCGGCGCGGCTCCGGGACGAACAGCTTGGGGAGACCTGCGTTCCGACTCCCTCTGGAGCTAATGGTGTCCAGTAGCCTAAGAAGCAGAGCCTATCACTTAAGTAGGTCTACTTCTCTCTCCTCTGTCCCACGAAGCAGGGAGCCTGTTGCCAGCAGTGCTCCCTGAAAATAAAAAACCTAACAAAATTCTTTATCAGAGAAACTCAGGAGAGCTCCCCTGTAATGCACCCAATCTCCTCTGGGTACAGGATCTAACTGAGGTCTGGAGGAGGGACATAGAGGGAGGAGCCAGTGCACACCCATTCTAAAGTTCTTTATAGTGCCCATATCTCCTGCAGAGCCCGTCTATACCCCATGGTCCTTACGGAGTCCCCAGCATCCTCCAGGACGTAAGAGAAAATATATGATGGCTGCGCTGTATTTCTATATACATGTATAGCACCAGATTGCTTGTGCCTCCCCCCCCCCCCCCCCCCCGTTTTGCTCCCCAGATACTTGTAAGGAGAGTGGAGGTCCGGGCCAGCGTCTCTGCAGCGGCTGTGAAGAGATAAAATGGCGCTGGTGAGCTGTGCGGTTAAGCCCCGTCCCTTCCCGATGCGCTGTAGTCCCGCTTAAATTTGAAATTTTTATACTGGCGGGGGTATCGTACACGGTGCCCGGGCACCGAATATGCCTTTCGCCAGTTAAAAGACCTTCAGTAACCTGCTGCCCAGGGCGCTCCCCCCCAGCGCCCTGCACCCTGTAAGTGCCGTTGGTGCGTGGGAGCATGGAGCATAGCGCGACCGCTGCGCTGTACCTCCATTACTGAAGTCTTCTGCCGTCACTGAAGTCTTCTGTTCTTCTAATACTCACCCGGCTTCTTACTTCTGGCTTCTGTGAGGGAGGTGACGGCGCGGCTCCGGGAACAAGCAGCTAGGCGCACCAAGTGATCAAACTCTCTGGAGCTAATGGTGTCCAGTAGCCTAAGAAGCAGGGCCCTTAACTCAGAAGAAGTAGGTCTGACCTCTCCCCTCAGTCCCACGAAGCAGGGAGCCTGTAGCCAGCAGGTCTCCCTGAAAATAAAAAAGCTTAACATAAAGTCTTTCCAGAGAAACTCAGTAGAGCTCCCCTAGTGTGTGTCCAGTCCCTCCTGGGCACATAATCTAACTGAGGTCTGGAGGAGGGGCAGAGGGAGGAGCCAGTTCACACCCAGTCAATGTCTTTTAGTGTGCCCATGTCTCCTGCGGATCCCGTCTATACCCTATGGTCCTTTTGGAGTCCCCAGCATCCTCTAGGACGTAAGAGAAAGTATTTGAGATGCTAGGGACCCAAGTTATGAAGTAACCTGGTTGCGGTATATGGGCCCACATATTTGCGCAAATGTGTGCTAAGAACTTCACTTACACTCCATGTTAATTGTGAGGGTTTATCTAAATTATTCTTACTAACAGTATTCTTATTGCTAGGAGTGTGCATCTGGAATAAATACCACTGAAATTGCCAGAAAACATTGCTCTCCCTAACACATGACTATGCTCGTTTCTGTCACCACAAGTGAGCTCTTAGTATATCCCTGAAGACTTTTGCATCAAACTGCCATGGCATTAGCTAAATGAATTTCAAAAAGCTTTCGTCATTATAGAGACTACTTGACTAGTGACTTCAGTACTTCTCCAGATCTAGTAAATTTATTAGGAGCTTTGAAAACCCTGAATAAAACCCCTAACTATAATGGCCCAACAGTTACAAAAGGCTGGCATCTGACGTAACAAATATCCAGCTATAAAGAGCAAAAACATAGTCACCACATCCACCAGATGAGCAATTGACGTGTCCTTAGAGACAATCTGATAATTAACTGCTCAATGGATGGTGTGACTTCTTATATTTCAATATGAGCACAATAAGGAATGTTCCTCAAGGGAAACTGTGCAAATCCAATGGCCTCAAAGACCAAGACTATCATTCATACAAAACAGTCCTTACATTTCAATATGAGCGCATTAAGAAATGCCCTTCACGTGGCTCTGTGCAAATCCAATGGTTTCAAAGGTTGAGACTATCATTCATGCAAAACAGTAAAGATATAATTCTGTGAGTCAATATAGACTTTACTAGTCCCACTCTTTTGCCAAGAACACCTTCTGCTGTGAGGTGTCGAGTAACAGCACCACAAAAACAATCCTTGATACTAGATTGGATCATAGTTGATTATCCACCCGAGAGACTCTAAAAGCCTGACCACACTGCAAATGGTCTGGGGACCCAGCCTTTATCAATGGAACGTCCGAGTTAAAAAACGATAGTTAATCCTGGAACTTAGAAAAGCAGTTAAAACCACCAAGCTCTTCGTGAACAGCTTCGGTCTGAAGCCAGGATGAAAACTAGAGCACGAAATTGGAAATGGTGAAAGAAACTTTCCCAGTGACCTTGTTAATAATCTGGAAAAAATAAGTAATTTTACCCGAGAAAGGGAAAGTCTAGAGTTCTCCAGAACTCCACATCCATTTTCCAGGCTTTATACTAGAGCATTTGCAGCGCTAGGACTACTGAGAATGAATTCATAGCTCCAATGATCCCATCAGCAGCAAAAATATTCTCCAGATATTTATATGCCTCATGTATGTGTTCAGCCAAGGTCTTCAATTCTGACCTGGGGTTACCTGACTGAATACCTTTCGAAAGCTGTTTCAATCACTTCTCCACTGGCTTAATAACTTAGGTGGAGGCTAAGATGGATCTAAGAGATACCACAACATTCAGGATAGGAATAGTGGAGGATAAGGATACTCTCACTACGCAGCATTGCCCTTAGAAAAGGAATTCTCTCACAATGAAAAGCATACAGGTTCTATAACCTGTTTGATAACTAGAACTTCCTTTCAGGTCTAGCCCATTCTCACAAAGTGTATTCCAATTAAGGGGAAGGAAAGGAGACTGACTGTTTATTTTTCCCTTTAAACAGCATGTCAGGACCCTCAGCTGAATGTTTAGAGCTTGCCTATTGGCCCACCCTAAATTATTACAAGCTTGCTACATATCAGAATCCTTGTCCAAGGTTGAGGAGTATTCAATGTCCAAAACCTGTGCCAATTCACCTTTCTCCTAAAAGGAACATTTGGAATCTGTTCACTCCCAGAACTGAACCAGAGAGCATGATTTCAAGGTCTACCTATAGAGGCACACTGTAAAATAAAAAAGAGGGAAGCTTTACAAGGCACTGCACAGACATAGACAGACTTTGAGCCCTGGCTGGTTGTTCTGATGGAAATACTACATACATCAAAGAAACCTAGCTATCCATTCCCTGGAGAACATAATCAATTCCTGAGGTTTCAGTAGAGGAGGCGGAAGGAAATAAACCTGTGCTCACCCATACAGTCCATGCTGTGAACTGAGAAAGCACAGAAATTGACTGGGTCAAATACTTAGCCCAGACTGGCTCTGCCAGATTAGACTTCATGTACAAAGTGCCCGAATTCACAACTAACCCTTAACCAAATGTTTCCGTGAACCCCAAAAGGATTATAGAGAAATTAACTATTGCTCCATCTGTATTTGCACAGCACAATACTACAAATAATAATACTAAATAATCAGGACCTGATTCAGGGTTGCATGCTAGTCTACTTTGCAGACATATCCTAGAAATTTTTAGTAAGAGTGAATGCGCTGGAGTCGAATGCACACATAGTACAAGCCACTCAGAGCAGTAGGTATTTTAGCCACCACTCACTGGAACCTGAACAGGCGTAACTGGCTATCAGCAAGGCATCTGCATGTAGGCTAAGTGATCTCAGTGTGTGAGTCTGTGGACAGAATTGCAGGCTAATTGACGGCCACTCCTACATGCAGATGTATAGTAGTAGTATTATCGCAGAGATGTGTGTAACTTCAAAAACAAACATCTGCATTTATTTCCAGACATGCAATGCGGGCAACTTGTGTGCAACTCTGAATCCGCTTGTATAACAAATTTACCTGTAAGCAGGAAATTAAATATTTTTTTTCTTGCTATTTGAACTGATGTGAACAATAGACAAACAACAGTGTATCACACTTGACATTTACCTTGTTCTTTCAGTTTGGGAAGCAATTTATCCAAAGCCACCATCTTACCACTATTGTAGACAAGATGAGTGTCAGTGGTATATGGAGGACCAGGCTCAGCACCATCGAATAGATATGGGTGGTTACAACACTTGCGTAACTGCATCAGTATATTTAACAAGCGCATCTTGTCCATTTTCCCAGCAGAATTCAGAATGTCAATATCTTTCATTAGAATTTTTGTGTACCTGAAGTGTTGTAAACAAATATTACTTTAAAACATAACACAAAGAAAAAAATATATTTAAAAACATTTGCGAAAGAAAAATACTGTAAACATGTATTCCTCACTATAAATTATTCAAATTAAATGGAAGATGAAAAGGAGGCTAGAATTTGAGCAGCCCAAAACTGACTAGTTCACAGGTACCTCATACATAAACATTATATACTGTATATTGGACAACTTGATGATGTTTAACCTTTGCTAGCTGAGCTACGCTTTGTTGACGAATTTTCCCCTCCCTTAACAGGCCTGGACTTCAGGGCCGAAACTAGGATTTTCATCACCCGGGCCAAGGCGGTAATTTGCTGGCTCCCCACCCCAAAAAATAAAAACAATGAAGCAAACAAACAAGCGCTGTCAGGACTAAAATTATCAGATTATAAAAAAAAAAAAAAAAAGGGGGGATACTATTGGACAATATTTCCCTATGTGCCCCAAATGCCGTAAGCGTCACATGCCACCCCAGCAGCGTGTTCCACTACATGCCCCCCCCCCACACTGCACTATATCACTGCACTACATTTCCATATCCACTGAACTACATCACTATACTACATCCCCAATATGCTGAACTACATCACTACACTACAGCGTGTCCTCTCAATGGTGTGTAGGCAGAAGCTTGTTATCGGTTGGTGTTGGGCAGGCAGCCGGGATCATAGCCTGCTTAAAAACACAGAATCAACAGCTCACTTCTATAGCTTACATGGTGCACCACATGCTGGTCGCAGCACTGCATGGCAAAGAAGAGAATTTAAGACATAAGCAAGATAGGAGAGATCCCAGGTACTGGAGCTCACCCGCACAACGTCGGAGCCAGCTGTAGGCAGACAGGTGGGTCAAAGACACTGCCCTGAGAGCCGTCTGCTGTCTCACTGGAGCAGCACAGCACTGCTGGTAAAAAACAAAAACCCTGTTCCTTTGTAACTCCTCTGCGCCCCCTTAAATCCTGCACCCGGGGCGCATTCCCCCTTAGCCCTCCCCCTAGTTGCGGCCCTGTGGTCTTAGAGGCATATGCCACAAGGGAAGCTGTACCATGTTGAGAATGTCCATGTCCTATGACTTTTTTAGCCATCCCAGTGCTACGGAATCACTTGAGTACTCTTTTTACCTTTTATAGGACCCGCAAAAGCATTGATACTGAACAACATGGCATCTACTAATAATTCCATTGTTCCTTGTTCTTGTGATTAACAAAAATACCATCATGTTGATATCTGAAAGACCCCATCTTTCCAAATTATGCTGAAAGTTATATGGATGAAGAGGCCATTCTCACGGGTGTAGAGCATGCCTGCAGAGAAAATCTGCTTCCCAGTTCCCACCCCTAGAATGCATGCCACTGTAATATTTGAAATATTTTCTTGCCTTTGCATGATTCTGATGATTTATTGCATAACAATGGAGATCTTGCTTGGCGTCTCATGAAGAATGGGGTAAGCTACTACCCTGGCATTACCCAACTGGATTTTAATGGTTTTTCTTTGTAAATAGGCATCCTCTGATTAGAAAATTGACCTCTTCTTGACCATTTAGCAGGAGCTTTGATTAGTCCAGGATCCAAAGACCCCGCTATTGACACGGAAGGTAAAGTCACCTAATACCAAAGTCTGGCATTCGTTATCACAACTTTACAATACCAAATGGGAAAACGGTGACTCCTGAGGAGCTGTTTGGAGTGACTGCAGCAATGATATATGAGGACACATTGTAAAAAATCTAATAAAAAATATTAAGTTCTGGACTATCTTTTTTACATGGGCCTGCTGCAAGGTAGGAAATCCCATCTAGATCAGACGATTGTCCAAGTAGGAAATGACATCCCTTTGGACTTTAGAAGGGCAGCCATCTCTGTTGTCATCTCCGTGACACCTTCAGGCAATGTTGCCATGACAAAAGGTAGGGACATTTAGGATGTATCCAAGACCTACAATTTGTCTTACCAACATGTCTGAGCTGGAGTCGATTTACTGGTTTCAGGAGAGAAACAGACAAATTTCCATCACAGAATTACCTGGGTAGGCAGCATCATGCCAACTGTTTGAAAAAAAAAAAAAAGCCTAATATCCTCTTTGTTGACCTCTACAAGGAATAAAAATTGTACACTAGATGAATATACTCCTAGGTCTAGAAACACTGACGGGTACAAATAACTTTTTTCCCCATGGCAAAGCTAATAACCTTAATCAGTTCTGGACCAAATGCATTTTTCACAGAGATAGGTGGTGACTTTTTGATTGTGTTCAACTTAAACAAGATTGCAAAGCACGCCAAGACAGCTCAATAAAGGTCTGCATCCAGAGGCATGTTTCCCAGGTATTCAGGTGCTTCACTAATGTGCAAAGACAAAGTTATCAAATCCTATCTGGGTCTCTGTGAACGTAAACCACTAGTTGTTTCGATCACTTTTCAACTGCCTTATTAATCCAAATCAAAGCTAAGGGATCTAAATGAGGCTCCCACCACAATACATATAGACTAAAAGGTGGCTTCAATCTTTCTGCCTGTGATATAACTCAAAAGGCTGCAGCTTTCAAAATTGGCATGGTGGAAGTCTTGGATAAGCAGGCTAGGAAAGCATTCATCTTAGAAGGGTACTTCCATTTCATCATGTTCTCGCTTGGGAAATAAAAGGTTTATAATCTGCATGAGACTTGGAACTGCCAATAAAAGGTACAGTATTCTAACTGGCGGGAAGAACATTATGTTTGAAGAACCGAAATGTTTGAAGAACCGACTACCCGGTGTTCAGGAAATGTAGTGATAGCAAGACAGCTTGCAGCAAATTATATACTCCCTGCTTTCTACTGGAAGCCTCAACAAAACTGGGGTCAGAACCTTCAGCCAACAAACCTTCCTCTGGGAGGAAATCATAATCTGTAACCTCCCATGACTGATGAACTATATGGGAGTATGGATGCAGTATCAGATTCCCTTATCCTTTCAAAGAAAGATAAATCTTGTACTGACTTTACCAGGAATTGTGTGCAAGCTGCCTCGACTGGTGAGGCAGAAGCAGAACTTGAAAGCCTCTGGCTTGAGCAGAGTTAATTTTGACAAGTCACTTTTTTTCCTTTGTTTAAGTTGAGATTCTTACTGATGTTCCCCTTGAAAGCTTACCATTGGATGTACTCACGTTATCAGACATGACAGGAAAAATAAAGGGACATAGAAAGGACAGCTACGGGACACAATGACAAGCTAAAATGGAAACTGCAAAACAGACACAGAATTCCAGTCAAACAAAACATCCACCCCTCACACTATACTACCCTCTCAGAGGGATAAGAAAAATAAGAGAAAAGAGCAGCCTGGTGGTCTGTGTCTTTTAGAAACTTCTCTCAGTGAATGAAGCCTTGCAAGGAAGAGGTTCAGGATAGGGTAGCTCCTTTCCTCACTACCCAGGTCAAGGAATGGCAACTTTCCAGAACTACAACTTACCTACCTTTCCTCTGCCTAGTGGGGACAAATAGCCCTGATGCTGTGCACACACTCCTCATGGGCAAGCATCAGGACTATACACAACTAAAGTGCCTGGAGCCACCTTACAGTAGGGAAAAGGAGACACATACTGTACCTCTAGGGTGAGATTTAGTGCTAGTTACTACTGCCTGATGGCATTGGAGCTACAGATGTTGCCACGCTCATCCATCCTGTATTGCGCTGAAGCACGGGTGTGACTTAGTAAGCCATGCTGAAGTTTAGTATGCTACCCTTGTATTCCTATGGGCGCGTGTAATTAGATGCACGCACGCGTCCTAGTAGCTGGCACACTTACAGCGCTTGACTTGCTCGAATACGCCAATCTGCAGGCTGGATGAGCGTGGCTACCAAATATCAGTATGAAGCTTCTTTAAACAGTGTTAGTGTAGTCCATAAATAAAATAACAGCTTAGATTCACCTCCTTAAAACACTAATCACGCCAAATGTGTAAGGTCTGCAAGAGGCAGAACCAACTTTTTCTTAAGTGTGTCCAACCTACTGTGTCAGTATCCCCCAATGAAACATGGCAAGTTGTTGGTTCATTTTGTACAACTTGTTAATAAAACGGTTCATTCTCACCATTCCCTCTGCATTTTACTGAGTCCAAGATAAATTTTTACTTCTTTTTTGGGGGGTAGGCTCTTTTCTACTTCAGCTTTTATGCGACGCAACAAGAATGGCTTTAAGACCTGTTAAAATACATTGACACAGCTTCAAAACTTGTTTCAAAAATAGACTTTAAAACTAGTTTTAAAAAAAAGTTTTAAATTGACTTGTAGAGTCTTACTTACTGCATGAAGTCTTTCAACAAGCTTCTGATCCCCAAGACAATTGTTGGTATCAAACCAAGAGTCAAAATCCTGTAAAGAGCAGGACAGTTTTTGATAAATGAATGTATGTGGAAATAGCATTAATCATGAAAATAAAAAGGCAAAAAGGAGATTTATGGTAGACTTACCATAGTTAAATCTCTTTCTGCGAGGTACACTGGGTTCCACAGGGAATGCATTGGGGTGTAGAGTTGGATCTTGATCCAAAGGCACCAACAGGCTAAAGCTTTGACTGTTCCCATGATGCATTGCATGGCCTCCTCTATAACCCCGCCTCCGGACACTGGAGCTCAGTATCGTTAACCAGTCCAATGCAGTAGCACGTAAAAGAGAAGGCAGATGTTAGTCACATAGAACCACATTCTCACGACAGGAGAAGGGACCAGCGGCTAATGCCATACAAACCCAAAGAAGCTACGTGCGTCAGGGTGGGTGCCCTGTGGAATCCAGTATACCTCGCAGAAAGAGAGTAAGTTTACCATAAATCTCCTTATCTGCAGCGGGGTACACTGTGTTCCACAGGGAATACTTCTGGGATGTCCTAAAGCAGTTCCTCAAGGGAGGGGACGCACCGTAGCGGGCACAAAAACCTGGCGTCCAAAGGAAGCATCCTGGGAGGCGGAAGTATCAAAGGCATAAAACCTAATGATCGTGTTCACTGAGGACCACGTAGCCGCTGTTCAGCGGACGCGCCTCGGAGGGCCGCCTAAGAAGGTCCAACAGTAGTAGAATGGGCTTTGTTAGCAGCCGGATCTGGAAGACCAGCCTGTGCATACGCTTGTGCAATCACCATTCTAATCCAACTGGCCAAGGTTTGCTTATTTGCAGGCCAGCCACGTTTGTGAAAACCAAAAAGTACAAAAAGAGTATCTGACCTTCTGAGAGAGGTAGTCCTCGCCACGTACATACGGAGAGCCCGAAGCACATTCAATGGCCGCTCTTTGGTAGACAAACCAGAAGAGATAAAAGCCGAAACCACCTTAGGCAAATAACCAGGGCGAGTTCGGAGAACTGCCCGCTCATGGTGAAGAATCAGAAAGGGCGGACGACAAGACAAAGCTCCTAAGTCCGACAACCTCCTAGCAGAGGCAATAGCCAGCAGAAACACAACCTTAAGCGTAAGATATTTAAGGTCCACAAATTCAAGAGGTTCAAATGGAGACTCTTGTAGGGCATTCAAGACAACAGACAGATCCCATGGAGCCACAGGAGGGACATAGGGAGGCTTGATCTGTAATACGCCTTGAGTGCAAGTATGAATGTCAGGAATAGACGCAATCTTCCTCTGAAACCACACCGACAAGGCAGAAATATGAACCTTGAGGGAGGCCAAACGAAAGCCTAAGTCTAGGCCTTGTTGCAGAAAAGCCAAAAGTCTGAAAGTTCTGAAATTGTATGCGTCGTAATTCTTAGCAGCACACCAGGTGAAGTAAGAAATCCAGACCCTGTAATAAATCCGTGCAGAAGCCTGTTTGCGGGCATTCAGAATAGTTTTGATAATCGCCTCAGAGAATCCTTTGGCCCTCAGGAGTGAAGCTTCAAGAGCCATGCTGTCAAAGCCAGCCTGGCCAGGTCTGGATAGACACAAGGGCCCTGAACGAGGAGGTCTGGGCGTTGAGGAAGTAGAAGAGGACGCACGATCGATAGACCCTGCAGGTCTGAGAACCAATGCCACCTGGGCCACGCTGAAGCGACTAGAAGTAGTATTCCTACTTCTTGCTTGAACTTCCGTAGTACCCTGGGCAGGAGTGACACTGGAAGGAACACGTATGGCAGCTGAAAGGTTCATGGAATTGCCAGTGCATCCACGAACACTGCTTGAGGATCCCTTGTCCTTGATCTGAAGACTGGTAACCTTGTGATTGTGTCGAGACGCCATCAGGTCTACATCTGGTAGGCCCCACTTGTCCACTAGGTGTTGAAAGACTTCTGGATGAAGACTCCACTCTCTGGCGTGAACGTCATGACGACTGAGGAAAACCGCTTCCCAGTGGAGGACTCCAGGAATGAACTCTGCCGATATTGCTGACAGATGGCTTTCCGCCCAACAAAGGATTTTTGACACTTCCATCATTGCCATGCGGCTTCGAGTGCCGCCTTGATGATTTATGTATGCCACCGTGGTGGCGTTGTCTGATTGTACTTGAACAGGCCAGTTCTGTACCAGAGGCAGGGCAAGATACAAAGCATTGAACACTGCCCGCAATTCCAGAATGTTTATCGGGAGGAGAGATTCCTCCTTGGCCACCAACCCTGGAAAGAGTGTTGCTACAGAACCACGCCCCAACCCCGCAGACTGGCTTCCGCAGTCAGTAGGACCCAGTTGGGATCCAGAAGGGTCGGACCCTGCTCAACTGTTGGTCCTGTAGCCACCAGCTCAGTGACAGATGAACCTCAGGAGTCAAGGGGATAATTTGAGACCTGATCCGATGAGGCAGGCAATCCCATTTGGAAGGGATTAACCTCTGTAGAGGGCGGGAATGAAATTGAGCGTACTCTACCATGTTGAAAGCCGACACCATCAGGCCTAGTACTTGCATCGCCGAGTGTATCGACACTGTTGGGCGAGAAAGGAAGCATCTGATCCTGTCATGAAGTTTCAGGACTTTCTCCAGAGACAGAAACAGTCTTTGGCTGTATGTCTAGCAGTGCCCCCAGGTGCACCATGCTCCGAGCAGGGATCAGCGAGGACTTTTTCCAGTTGATGAGCCACCCGTGGGCTTGTAGGAATTGGACTGTCAGTTCCAGATGACTGAGGAGAACATCTTGGGAGTTTGCCAGGTTCAACAAGTCATCCAGATACGGCAGGTTCCTTATTACCTGACGGCAGAGAAGGGCCGTCATCACGGCCATGACCTTGGTGAAGATCCGAGGGGCTGTGGCCAGTCCTAATGGCAGAGCCTGGAATTGATAATGTATGTTGCCAAAAGGAAATCGCAGATATTGCTGATGCGCTATGGCAATAGGTATATGCAGGTAAGCATCCTGTATGTCCAGGGATACCATATAGTCCTCGGGTTCATTGGCCAGTACAACAGAGCACAGAGTTTCCATACAGAATTTGGACACTCTCACAAATTTGTTCAATGATTTGAGGTTGAGAATAGGGCAAAAGGATCCATTGAGTTTCGGAACTAGAAACAGGGTGAATAGTATCCCCTTGTTCTCTGGAACACTACCATTCCTGTGTCCAGGAGGGATCGCACAACCAATTGTAGAGCTTGCGCTTTCAACGGATCGGAAGAGATAATCGTCAAGCAGAACTGGTGAGGGGGACGTCTCTTGAAAGAGATTGCGTACCCGTGAGAGACAACATCCCGCACCCAGGCGTCCGAAGTGGTCTTTAACCAGGACTGGGGGAACTGCAGAAGTCGGCCTCCCACCCTGGGATCCACCAGGGGGAGACCCGGCCCGTCATGCAGCAGGCTTGTCTTGTTTGGAAGCAGCCTGACAGGTGGCTCAGGATTGTTAAGGTTTGGACTTTGTGGTTTTGGAAGTACGAGCCTGTCTCGGGTATGCCTGACCCTTTGTTTGCTGGAGGCCGAAAGGAATGAAAAGTGGTACTCTTTGCTTTCGGTGCAGAAAGATTAGTACTCGGGAGAAACACAGTCTTAGCAGTCACCAAGTCCGTCACAAATCTTATTCAGATCCTCCCCAAATAGGATGTCTCCCTTATAAGGGAGCACCTCCAAGGTCTTTTTGGAGTCTACGTCCCTCAAATAGACTTCAGGCATCCCTCCACACGCTTATCCGTCAGTTCCTTCAGTGAGGTGACAGTGGTGACAGGCAGACTAGATGACACCACAAGACGGGCGACATGAGAGTCCACCGGCGGTGGAGTTTCCCACTTGTTACTCAACTCCGCAGGGATAGGATAATGAGCTAGCATCTTTTTAGACAGGGAGAATATCTTTCCTGGAGACGACCAGCATTCCTGACGTATGTCAATTAAATGGTCAGAATGTGGTAAGACTACTTTAGTAACCTTCTGACGTTTGAACTATTCAAGTTTCTTAGACGCAGTAGTGGGATCTACCTCATCATCAATTTGTAGAATCAGCTTAATAGCCTCCACTAGGTCAGGAACATCAACCTGAGTTGTAGGTTCCTCATCAGAAGCGACTGTATCAGTGTCTGACGGATCAGTATATTCCCCATCCTCATCAGAAGAATTATCTGAAATATTAGTGGATTGTGAGGAGGAAGTGGCACGCTTAGATGACCCCTTGACCCCAGAGGGGCGTGGGGTAGAATTTTGTCTAACCAAAGATTGGTTTAATTGTTGTAATTGGGTAGACAGAGTGTCTGCCCAGGGCGGATTAACCACAGGGACAATATGTGGCTGCAATGGCACAGGAGGCCCCACAGGGGGCGTAAGACGTGTCACAAGCGTATTCAGCATACTTGAGAACGCTGCCCAATGTGGTTCCTTATTGGCCACAGGTGATGCGGGCTGACTGGGAGATGTATGGCACCCAGTACCTGAACCATCAGCTAAAACTTCCCCCACAGGTAAATCCGTGATGCAAGCACTGCATGATGCAGAAGCATCCGTGGATTTCCCGCCCTGTGTGGCAGACATTATAGGGACTGTAGCCTTAAAAGCGCAACAGTGCAATATAACCAGACAAACACAACACCTGCAAATAACCCCTGATTTATGTGACAGTAAATACAGGACACAAACAGAAAATGTCCTGTGGAGCCTATATAAAACGGATTTTTTAAAATCTGACCTGTGCTCCCTGCCCTGGTAGATATAGTGGGGTCCCTGTGCAGTACAGTGTCCACGCCAGCGGCACGGTCCGTCTCCTGGGACCGCGACCGGACCGCTATTTACCGGCGAGTCCCACCTGGGGGACCCTCTTACCTACTCCCTGATTTGCAGTCATGCAATCCTGGAGAGCGTCAGCTGTGGTGTGCCTGTGGACCGGTGCGCCTCCGCTGCAAGTACCCGGTACCGGCCGCGGGAGTATGCAGTGCTGCTGGGGAGGTGATGAAGCTGTGCACAGCATGTCATAATGACATAGAAATTGCTGCGGCCCTTGAAGTCTTTTAAAAAGCTCTAGTGCAGACCCCCTCCCCTGTTAAGTGACCTGCACCAACTTACAAACTGAGCTCCAGTGTCCGGAGGCGGGGTTATAGAGGAAGCCATGCAATGAATCCTGAGAACAGTCAAAGCTTTAGCCTCTTGGTGCCTCTGGATCAAGATTCAACTCTACACCCCGATGTATTCCCTGTGGAACCCAGTGTATCCTGCTGCAGAAAAATAAATAATAACTTTTGGCCGGGGGCTATCAATTACCTCCCGATACCCGGCATTTATCAGCACTCAAAAGCATAATCCCCGATAAACAGTCCTCAGAGCCACGATAACACATGGGTTCCAGATACTATTCCCAAATCCCATGTGTTATCGCACGAACACGGGACATTTCTCTCTCTCTCAAAACATTTTCTTTTCTTTTCTTTTTTTGGGGGGGGGGGGGGGGGGGAATAATTGGAGCTAAATGAACAACGGCCTTTACGTATTTAAGCATTTTTTCTATACTGGCTAGTTTCTGATGGGAGACTTTACAAGTATGACTTTAATGTATGGCCTTTATTAAACTTGTTTAGGCCAATCTTCCTCTGTACTAATCTACGCAAATGAATTGTTTTTTGTATGCAAAAGATTATTATGGCGCATTCTTGTAGACAAAAAGGTCTGCATTTAATAATATGCAATTAACTTCCTTAAGCAAAGACTAGCAAACAAAGGCCCAGATTTATCAAGCCTTGGAGGGTGATAAATAAAGTACCAGCAAACCAGCTCCTAACTGTCATCTTTCAAACCCAGCCTGTGACATGGCAGTTAGGAGCTGATTGGCTGGTACTTTTATCTCCGTGCTATTTCTCACTCTCCAAGGCTTTATAAATGGGGGCCAAAAGGTGATGATGAACTGGCCCTTTATTTCTTTGTAGTCGCACTATTCCAAAACTTTCAAACTAATGTAGAAAGGAAATTCCATCACACTCACAGAATAAATGTCTACTAGGAATTGGTTACACTAGGCAACAAAGAAAAAATAAGATTTTAAACCTACCGGTAAATCTTTTTCTCCTAGTCCGTAGAGGATGCTGGGGACTCCGTAAGGATCATGGGGATAGACGGGCTCCGCAGGAGACATGGGCACTAAGAAAGAACTTTAGGTATGGATGTGCACTGGCTCCTCCCTCTATGCCCCTCCTCCAACCTCAGTTAGAGAAACTGTGCCCAGAGGAGACGGACAGTACGAGGAAAGGATTTGTTAATCCAAGGGCAAGATTCATACCAGCCCACACCATTCACACCGTATAACTAGGGTATATACGAACCAGTTATCAGTATGAAACAACACAGCATCAGACCGAGACTGATGAAAACTGTAACATAACCCTTATGTAAGCAAAAACTATATACAAGTCTTGCAGAAGTAGTCCGCACTTGGGACGGGCGCCCAGCATCCTCTACGGACTAGGAGAAAAAGATTTACCGGTAGGTTTAAAATCTTATTTTCTCTTACGTCCTAGAGGATGCTGGGGACTCCGTAAGGACCATGGGGATTATATCAAAGCTCCCAAACGGGCGGGAGAGTGCGGATAACTCTGCAGCACCGAATGAGCAAACACAAGGTCCTCCTCAGCCAGGGTATCAAACTTGTAGAACTTTGCAAAGGTGTTTGAACCCGACCAAGTAGCATCTCGGCACAATTGCAACGCTGAGACCCCTCGGGCAGCCGCCCAAGAAGAGCCCACCTTCCTAGTGGAATGGGCCTTAACCGATCTTGGTAACAACAATTCAGCCGTTGAATGAGCCTGCTGAATCGTGTTACAGATCCAGCGAGCAATAGTCTGCTTTTAAGCAGGAGCGCCAACCTTGTTGGCAGCATACAGGACAAACAGCGCCTCTGTTTTCCTGACCCTAGCCGTTCTGGCTACGTAAATTTTCAAAGCCCTGACCACATCAAGGGACTCGGAATCCTCCAAGACTCGCGTAGCCACAGGCACCACAGTAGGTTGGTTCATATGAAAAGAGGAAACCACCTTAGGCAAGAATTGAGGATGGGTCCGCAATTCCGCTCTATCCATATGGAAAACCAGATAGGGGCTTTTATGAGACAAAGCCGCCAATTCCGACACTCGCCTAGCCGAAGCCAAGGCTAACAACATGAGCACTTTCCAAGTGAGATATTTCAATTCCACTGTTTGAAGTGGTTCAAACCAGTGCGACTTAAGGAAACTCAACACCACGTTAAGGTCCCAAGGCGCCACCGGAGGTACAAAAGGAGGCTGAATATGCAGCACTCCCTTCACAAAAGTCTGTACTTCTGGGAGAGAAGCTAATTCTTTCTGAAAGAAAATGTATAGGGCCGAAATCTGAACCTTAATGGAGCCTAATTTTAGGCCCAAATTCACTCCAGTTTGTAGGAAGTGAAGAAAACGGCCCAGATGGAATTCCTCCGTAGAAGCATACCTGGCCTCACACCAAGAAGCATACTTTCGCCATATACGGTGATAATGATTAGCTGTCACATCCTTCCTAGCCTTTATCAGAGTAGGAATAACCTCATCTGGAATGCCCTTTTCCGCTAGGATCCGGCGTTCAACCGCCATGCCGTAAAACGCAGCCGCGGTAAGTCTTGGAACAGACAGGGCCCCTGTTGTAGCAGGCCCTGTCTTAGAGGTAGAGGCCACGGATCTTCCTTGAGCATTTCCTGCAGATCCGGATACCAGGCCCTTTGTGGACAATCTGGAACAATGAGAATTGTCTGTACTCCTCTTTTTCTTATTATTCTCAACACCTTGGGGATGAGAGGAAGAGGAGGAAACACATAGACCGACAGGAACACCCAAGGTGTCACTAGGGCGTCCACTGCCATAGCCTGAGGGTCTCTTGACCTGGCGCAATACATCTGTAGTTTTTTGTTTAGGCGGGACGCCATCATGTCTATCTGGGGCAGGCCCCACTGACTTGCAATCTGTACGAAGACTTTCTGATGACGTCCCCACTCTCCTGGATGTAGATCGTGTCTGCTGAGGAAGTCTGCTTCCCAGTTGTCCACTCCCGTAATGAACACTGCTGACAGTGCGCCTACATGATTTTCCGCCCAGCGAAGAATCCTGGTGGCGTCCGCCATAGCCACTCTGCTCCTTGTGCCGCCTTGGCGGTTTACATGAGCTACTGCGGTGATGTTGTCTGACTGAATCAGAACCGATAGGTCGCGAAGCAAAGTCTCCGCTTGACGAAGGGCGTTGTATATGGCCCTTAATTCCAGGACGTTGATGTGAAGACAAGTCTCTTGACTTGACCAAAGACCTTGGAAGTCTTCCCTGTGTGACTGCTCCCCAACCTCGGAGGCTCGCGTCCGTGGTCACCAGAACCCAGTCTGCGACCCTCCAGAAGGTGAGCACTCTGCAGCCACCACAGGAGAGATACCCTGGCCCTGGGGGACAGGGTGATCAACTGATGAATCTGTAGATGTGACCTGGACCACTTGTCCAGTAGGTCTCATTGGAAGGTCCTCGCATGGAACCTGCCGAAAGGAATGGCCTCGTAAGATGCCACCATCTTTCCCAGGACTCGAGTGCAGTGATGCACAGACACCTGTTTTGGCTTCAATAGGTCCCTGACCAGAGTCATGAGTTCCTGGGTCTTTTCTATCGGAAGATAAACCCTTTTCTGGTGCGTATCCAGAATCATGCCTAAGAAGGTCAAACGGGTCGTAGGAACTAATTGTGACTTCGGGATATTGAGAATCCAGCCATGTTGCTGTAACACCTCCAGTGAAAGTGACACGCAGTTCAACAACTGCTCTCGTGATCTCGCTTTTATTAGGAGATCGTCCAAGTATGGGATACTTGTGACCCCCCTGCTTGCGCAGGAGCACCATCATTTCCGCCATTACCTTGGTGAAAATTCTCGGGGCCGTGGAAAGCCCAAACGGCAACGTCTGAAATTGGTAATGACAATCCTGTACCGCAAATCTCTGGTACGCCTGATGAGGTGGATATATGGGAACATGAAGGTATGCATTCTTTATGTCCAGGGACACCATAAAATCCCACCCTTCTAGGCTGGCGATGACCGCTCTGAGCGATTCCATCTTGAACTTGAACCTTTTCAAGTATAGGTTCAAGGATTTTAAATTTAAAATGGGTCTGACCGAACCGTCCGGTTTCGGGACTACAAATAGGGTTGAGTAATACCCCCTCCCTTGTTGAAGCAGGGGAACTTTGATCACCACCTGTTGAAGACACAATTTGTGAATTGCATTTAAGACTATCTCCCTTTCTGGGGGTGAAGCTGGTAAGGCCGATTTGAAAAACCGGCGAGGAGGCACCTCTTCGAATTCCAGCTTGTAACCCTGGGAAACAATCTCTATTGCCCAGGGATCCACCTGTAAGTGAACCCAGATGTGGCTGAAAAGTCTAAGACGTGCCCCCCACTGGGGCGGACTCCCTCAGCGGAGCCCCAGCGTCATGCGGTGGATTTTGTAGAGGCTGGGGAGGACTTCTGCTCCTGGGAACTAGCTGTGGATGGCAGCTTTTTCCCTCTGCCCTTACCTCTGGCAAGAAAGGACGATCCTTGTGCTCTCTTGTTTTTATGTGACCGAAAGGACTGCATTTGATAATGTGGCGCTTTCTTAGGCTGTGAGGGAATATAAGGCAAAACATTTGATTTACCTGCCGTAGCAGTGGAGACCAGGTCCGAGAGACCTTCCCCAAACAATTCTTCACCCCTGTAAGGTAAAACCTCCATATGCCTCTTTGAGTCGGCATCACCTGTCCATTGCCGGGTCCATAGGACTCGTCTAGCAGAAATCGACATAGCGTTGACTCTAGAACCCAGTAGGCCAATGTCTCTTTGAGCATCCCTCATATATAAGGCAGCATCTTTAATATGACCCAGGGTTAATAAAATGGTATCCTTATCCAGGGTATCCAATTCCGCAGATAAGGTATCTGTCCACGCTGCTACCGCGCTACAAACCCAAGCCGACGCTATCGCCGGTCTGAGTAAGGTACCAGAGTGTGTGTAAATGGACTTTAATGTAGCCTCCTGCTTGCGATCAGCAGGATCCCTGAGGGTAGCCGTATCTTGGGATGGCAGTGCTACCTTTTTGGATAAGCGTGTCAACGTTTTGTCTACCCTCGGAGAGGATTCCCACCGTATCCTGTCCTTAGTCGGGAAAGGATACGCCGTAAGAATCCTTTTGGGAATCTGCAGTTTCTTGTCTGGAGATTCCCAAGCCTTTTCAGCTCATGAGAAGGGGTAAAGGTTACCTCAGGTTTCTTTTCCCTATACATGTGTACCCTCGTGTCAGGGACAGGGGGTTCCTCTGTGATATGCAAAACTTCCTTTATTGCAATAATCATATATTGAATACTTTTAGCCAATTTTGGCTGTAACTTTGCAACATCGTAGTCGACACTGGAGTCAGAATCCGTGTCGGTATTAGTGTCTACTATTTGGGATAGTGGACGCTTTTGAGACCGAGGGTCCCTGCGACATAGGGGCAGGCAGGGCCTGACTCTCTGCATAATTCCTGGACTCAGCTTTGTCCAACCTTTTGTGCAATAAATTTACATTAGCACTTAAAACATTCCACATATCCACCCAGTCAGGTGTCGGCGTTGCAGACGGAGACACCGCGTTCATTTGCTCCACCTCCTCACTTGGAAAGCCTTCTACCTCAGACATGCCGACACACGCGTACCGACACACCACACACTCAGGGAAACCTCTTATCTGAAGACAGTTCCCCCACAAAAGCCCTTTGGAGAGACAGAGAGAGAGTATGCCAGCACACACCCAGCGCTAATGACCCAGGAAAAAACACACTATATGTTTACCCAGGTAGCGCTGTAATTATCTATTTGCGCCAAATTATATGCCCCCCCTTCTTTAAAACCCTCTTTCACCGTGTAAGCAGGGGAGAGTCCGGGGAGCTTCCTCTCAGCGGTGTGCTGTGGAGAAAATGGCGCTGGTGAGTGCTGAGGAACAAGATCCGCCCCCTCAGCGGCGGGCTTCGGTCCCGCTTAAAAATTCAAAATATGGCGGGGGATCTCTCTTATATACAGTGCCCTGCCTGTATATAAGTTTTTTGCCACCTTTGGAGGTCCATATTGCTGCCCAGGGCGCCCCGCCTGCGCCCTGCACCCTTACAGTGACTGCCGTTTGTGTGTGCTGTGTGGGAGCAATGGCGCACAGCACTACCGTTGTGCATTACCTCAGTGAAGATCTGAAGTCTTCTGCCGCCTTTGAAGTCTTCTTTCTTCACATACTCACCCGGCTTCTGTCTTCCGCCTCTGCAAGGAGGACGGCAGCGCGGCTCTGGGACGAACTGCGGGGTGAGACCTGCTTTCCGTTCCCTCTGGAGCTAATGGTGTCCAGTAGCCTAAGAAACAGAGCCTAACATTAAAGTAGGTCTGTTTCTCTCCCCTCAGTCCCTCGCTGCAGGGAGTCTGTTGCCAGCAGGCTCCCTGAAAATAAAAAACCTAACAAATACTTTCTTTTCAGGAAAACTCAGGAGAGCTCCCTGTAATGCACCCAGTCTCCTCTGGGCACAGTAATAAACTGAGGTCTGGAGGAGGGGCATAGAGGGAGGAGCCAGTGCACATCCATACCTAAAGTTCTTTCTTAGTGCCCATGTCTCCTGCGGAGCCCGTCTATCCCCATGGTCCTTACGGAGTCCCCAGCATCCTCTAGGACGTAAGAGAAAATAAATACCAGATTTTTGTAGTATTTTTATGTGATTAATTCAAATATATTTGTGAAATTTCTCTATCAAGTAAGTTGACAAGCAATTAATTTTTTTAAAATCCATCTATTTACATACTTGGAAAATAAAGGAAGCTATGGAATGCTAATGCTATACAAAAATTCAAACCCCACCACTTGGTTTTATTGTTTAGAATTTTTGAAGAGTCCGACAAATAAAATCTGGATTTAAGATCTTTTTATTTTTTCAATGTGCTCTTCTGACTGAAATGTGATGAGACCTACAAATTCCATCCTTTGTACCCCCCCTTCCCCCCCGCCCCACACACCTACACACACACACACACACACACACACACACCACCACCACCCTTCCTTCCTCGCCACCATCCCCTTTGTCTTTCCGTGCATACGCTTTTGTTTTAAATTTGTTGCTTAATTGTAAACTTTGAATGCATTTTGTCGCACATCTGACATTGCTTTCATGTTTGTCCTGAATATGTTTTACTGTACTGGACTTGTGTATCTTTAAATAAAAGATAACATTTAAAAAAAATCAAGCCCCTACAAAATATCAAGAAAAAATATATTTATTAATCACAAAAAATAAATAAAAAAGTGCAAAAGAAGTCATGTGACTTTAAGCAAAAATCATACACTCAGAACTGATTCTGTCATAACAATTTATTTAAAATCTCCTACCAAATGCTGTCATTCAGAATACAGATTTCTATATCAGAGTTATTCATCAATACAACATCTGGTAATAATGAGAGGATGGATGTTCTTTGAATTCAGCAGTAGTCAGCCAACAAACTGGGGCTCCGCTCAGCTTGTACACACCTTGCCATTAGGTAAATGTATGAAGCAGTGATAAGAGTGATGAAGTGAGCCAGTGGAGAAGTTGCCCAAGGCAACCAATCAGCATTGAAGTTACATTTATAATTTGCATACTATAAAATTATACAGAGCAGCTGATTGGTTGCCATGGACAACTTCTCCACTGACTCACTTCTCCACTCTTATCCCTGCTTCATACATTTACCTCCATGTTAGAAATGTCCTAATGAAAATGCTCAGTGCTCATCGCTCAGTGCAATGTACTGACACTTTTGAAAATCTGCCACGCTGCTTTCTCATCTACATATAACTCTCCTTCAGATCTCACAATTTCTTAACAATTCTCTGATCTCAGGGCCTAACAGATCTCTAAAGCGGGGGAAACTTATTTCTCAAGTATGTGAATCCAATTTGAATTGTATCCAATGTTTTAACAATTTTTTTCTAAATCCAAGCTTGATGTGCATTGGAGCAAGGTCCACTTTATCATGGTCAACAAGTGAAGTGGTCACAACATTTTTCTTTCCTGGAACAGTGAGGTGTTTTTTGGCCAAACATGCAGTGGTTTTGCTTGTCTCTGTTGTCCCACTCACATAAAAAAACAACAGTACTTAGTGTAAACTAGCTGCAACTATAGCTGTAACTATGTGTGGGCCAACGGTAAATTGCCCACACCGCATCTGCGCTGTAGGCGCATCCGCTGACCCACACACATGTCGCACAGGGCTGCGCCGCACAAGAGAAACCAGCGTGCAGCATACAAGATGCAGCGTCCGGCAACCTTGTCAGCGTGTAACATAGATTGGCTGCCGGGCGCTGTAGCTTGTTGTCTCCATGCTGTGGTCTCCCTGGCGCTGTTACAGGATGGCGTAGCTGCTCCCCCACCACCACCGCTGTTATCTCGCGGAGCCGGCATCTAGGAGCAGAGAGGTGACTTCCCCCGTGCTGTGGGCTCCCAGGAAGAGTGGCGGCTTCCCCGACGGCAGGCAAGTCTCTCCCTCCCTTTCTCTTTCTCCCCCCCCCCCCCACTCTCTCTCTCTCCTTCTCTCCCTCTGCCTTATATGTAAAAAAAAAGGGGGACTGCCTGTCTAATGTGTAAAAAAAAGGGGACTGCCTGTCTAATGTGTAAAAAAAGGGGGACTGCCTGTCTAATGTGTAAACATGGGGGACTGCCTGTCTAATGTTTAAAAATGGGGGACTCTGCCTATCTAATGTGGTAAAAAGAGGGACTGCCTGCCTAATATGTAAAAAGGGGGACTGTCTGTCTAATGTGTAAAAATGGGGACTCTTCCTGTCTAATGTGTAATAATGGCGATTCTGCCTGCCTAATTAATGTGTAAAAAGGGGGAATGCCTGTATAACGTGTAAAAAGAGGGACTGTCTGTCCAGTGTGTAAAAAAGGGGGACTCTGCCTGCCTACCGTATATAAAGGGGGACTCTGCCTGCCTACAGCGTGCACTTTTGTATAGAGGGGGGGGGGGAGCTGATGCTGTGTCTTGCACACAGCGCTAAAATGTCTCATTACGGCACTGGCTGCAACCCTAATGTAAGTGCAACAACCTTTACATTTCATATTCTCATTGGACACTTTCATATTTGTAACAAGTGCAATAGTGCAGAAGGAAATGGACTTCATCTACAGTATGAGGAAGGACCATATTTACTGAAAGCTCACTTTTTTGTAGCCAATTCACAAGTCCCACACATCGATGTTGACCAAGAGCCCACATAACTGAATTCACATCTTATCCTGCCCTGTGAGGTGTGCCGAGGTCAATGGCTGGGGAGGCACTGGCTAGTATCAGTGCTTGATTTACACACACATATATGATTTGGTGGTGATTTTTTGCTATAAAAATTATTAGAATAATACAAAGATGATATGAATAATACAAAGATGATATTTCTAAGTTATAAATATCTTTTGTATTATGCTAATCATTTTTATAGTCAAAACTCTGGAGTGTACTGGAGTATAACAGGTAAAGGCTTTGCTTCCCCTGCCTACTCTGACTGCAAGTCACTGATCCTGCTAGTATTATCAATTTAGCAAATTCTGCTTAATATTAAAAAATAAGAATATATTAATTGTTTTATCTTGTGATTATTCAAAAAGGAAAATAAACATGGCACCACAAGAAAACTAAGCCTAATAGAAATAATCAAATTGCTTATTTGGATTGAGCATAAAAAGTATGCTTAAACCAATTATTAAAACCTTTGGGACAGAATAGTTGTTGACCAGTGTTATGAAATTAAAGCATCAGCCACCCAGATATGAATAAACTTCACAAGCTCATATTAGCAGGTTACATAGAAATCAGTCTTACCTCTGATGAATTAAACACATCAGGTAGAAGGAAATTGAGTAATGCCCACAACTCATGGAGGTTATTCTGCAGGGGAGTTCCCGTCAGTAATAGCCGATTTGTTGTCTTAAACTCACGAACGATTTCAGACAGCTAAAAAATGAATCATTACTTTTAATATAAATATAACACGTGTGATAACTTAGCATGGCAAACTTAGACTATGTTAAATCATAGACAATTATTCTGTCCATAAGAATAATTTAGAACATTTAGGGGAATTCAATTTAGAGTGATGTCCCTACTTCAAGGGTGGCCATACTTTTGGATTCAGAGATCCACTCTCAAGGTCGAAAATCTCTTACGATCTACTACAGTAAGGCTGGTATACAATAACCCATGGTCATTTATCGAGGGTAATTGTATCACTGGGGGCTAACCTATTATCCCTGAAAAGCCGGTATAAGCCGTGGCTTATCGGGTGATTTTGTTTCAGGTAAAACAAAATCCCAGATAAGCACCAGCTTTTCGGGGATGCGAACGCGGGAAACAAACAAGTGTCACTAAACCTGTGTGTTTTCACAAGAAGTATTTTTCTTTTACAGGCAACCTAATAGGATAGCCTGTAATCAAATATTGGTGAAACATCTGGAAAAATAAATTTTTCACCGCTAATTGGATAGGGTGGACAGAAAAGTTAGGACTCTTTATTACATGTGACACATTTGTGTGTTTGAAGGTATTACTGTAGTGGTGAATGTGCACCTAGAAAATCCCTTTTACACAAAACTGCAAGTAGCAGGTATAAAATGCATCCCGTTAACAATGGTCTGCTTTACTCCCTTACTATATGGGTACCAATATAGGTTTGTTTGCAGGAAGAAAAATACTGTGCACCTATAGTAAACATAAAAAGTGTGGCTACTAAATGTCTGCATCCTCCAAACATGTCTCGCAAAAATAATTTTTAAAAATCTTGTTTTTCCATTTAGGCGCAAGGAAAGTGAATATGTACCCCTATACATACTTAGCAATGCCCTTTATTGCAAAGTGCAATTGTAATTTAAATACTTTTTTTTCCGCAAGGAGCACACTGTCCTGCAAGGTAGAGAATACCTCTGTAAATGTGTCCTCTCCACTTCTTTATTTAATTTACTGTATATAATCTTAGCCTTAAACAAATACATAATTTCAGTGCAAAACAAGACACTAAACAATGGATTACCACACCCACCTAGCTCTTCAAACTACAATAAAATCTGTACACTAAGGAGCTCATTCAGAGATGGACGCCGATCGCTGCATACTTTACACAGCCAGATCTGTGTCCATCTCCTCACACGCTGGGGGCCACCAAGCACAGGGTAAGACTTCCCAACATGTGTGACAGGCTGCCTCCCGATGCGTCCAATCGGAACTAAGGTTGACTCCTGGCAACACAGCCCGGCTGTATTGTCAGGCGGTCGGCCATTTTTTTATCGGAGCAGCTGGGAGTGATGTTACACAGCCGCCCCAAAAAACATTCTCTGTCTGCCTCCACCATGCCGCGTCGCTGCCCTGCGAACTCCGGGCGCTGTTAATCACATTGCGGTTGTATCCTTCTGGATCACATTGCGTGCGCAGACCAGATGGACGTGGCTGCTGCATACGTATCTGTAAAACTTGGGTACTGCCCTTAATGTCAATTTATCAGTACTTGTCTCATAACTCATTTCACTTTATTAAATATAGACACTCCCCAGCAAATACATATCTTGGAAACCTCTGTGGTACATGAGCATTTTAAGGTTAATTATGGTATCCATTTTAAATGCTACTAAATTACAAATGATTGTGGTTGATGACTTACCTTGGACTTTTCATTCTTTATTCTGTGTGCCTCATCAATGACCAGGTATCTCCAGTTGAACCTCTTGAAAACAGATTTTTCTCTTATGACCATTTCATAGGAGGTAACGCAGACATCCCAATCTCCTGGCATCATTACGTCTCGTATAAAAGCTGCCTAAAAGTCAATAACTTGTACATTAATAGAGAACAGAAACTTTCTGTCTTATTTATGTAAAATATACTTAGTTACAAAGTGGGCTTCAAAAGCTCCTTAACTGGGGAATGTTTTACCAATTTAAATGCTAGGAGCATAAGAAGCTAACTTAAATTAATTGAAGACGTATCTTTGTTTCCTTTGCTAAATACCAGTATTGAAAATGAAATTGTAAGGTATGTTCCTGCGCACTCTCTTTGCTGCCCAGTGTAAGGTCCTTTCCTGATGTGTCACCACACACCTGTGAAAGACTAATAAACAAGAAAAGGTAGGATGGAACCTACTGTTGGCGCAAAGATAAGATGATTGTTGTATTTCACCGTGAGATCACTGTCCAAGAATGATGGTAAGGAAGTTCGTTATTGTTCTAAATACGTGTTCTTCGTGGAAGTAGCTTTCAAAAGATGTTGCATGTAGAGAGAACACAAATAATGTACAAGGGTTCAGTGGGATTCCCCAAAAAAGTTAATTTGAATGAGGGTGACTTCTGCCCGGACTCTATGAACTATGGTGATACGGGGAAGTGTGCAGGTATCCGTAAGGGTTCACCCTGGTGTTTCAAGATAGGCGTGGCTCCTCACATGTGTGCTTACTTTCATACACTTGGAGAAAGCCTGTAAAGGTTTCTTTAAAGCCTCTAAGTAAATACTCCTGGTGCCAAAAATGCGCGGACGACCATCCAGCCTGCTGAAATAAAGAAACCGCTACATGAAAGTACGGCGTCTATTGAAGTAAGCATATATGTGAGCATCATCTAGAAGTATCTGTTTGTGAATATTTGTGGCACACGCATTTTTGGCACCAGGAGTATTTACTTAGAGGTTTTAAAGAAACCTTTACAGGCTTTCTCCAAGTGTATGAAAGTAAGCACACATGTGAGGAGCCACGCCTATCTTGAAACACCAGGGTGAACCCTTACGGATACCTGCACACTTCCCCGTATCACCATAGTTCATAGAGTCCGGGCAGAAGTCACCCTCATTCAAATTAACTTTTTTGGGGAATCCCACTGAACCCTTGTACATTATTTGTGTTCTCTCTACATGCAACATCTTTTGAAAGCTACTTTCACGAAGAACACGTATTGAGAACAATAACGAACTTCCTTACCATCATTCTTGGACAGTGATCTCACGGTGAAATACAACCATCATCTTATCTTTGCGCCAACAGTAGGTTCCATCCTACCTTTTCTTGTTTATAAATACCAGTATTATTAAGCACTGTCATCCCTAAAATTAATATTATTTTTCCCCATTTCACATCCCCACAACTTATCATCTCCCAAAACAAGATGGGAGATAGAACATCTACAGTACACCCTGGTTTTAGGTTCTCTTTTCATTTTCTTAACTATTTTTATTGAAGCAATGAATGATACATTATAATAGTAGAAACACAATAAGGTACCATACATAAAAACAAGCACTTACATTAGGGTCCAATATGTTCAAGTCAAACATGAGAGAAGTATACAATTGTACATATCTTGACAGAACATCGCAATGGCATCCACAGACCATGGGGTACAATAAACAAGAAGGAAAATGTAACATTCCCATGCATAAGATAATATTTCAGAAGACTGACAATTTCAGACATATATATAAATATTAATGAGAAGTAAACGGGCTGTCTTTTCTAATTTATCTCACTTTGTAGGGTTCGGAATGATATATACCACTTGTCGGGATGCCGGCAGTCAGATGACCGATGTCGGCATCCCAACATTGAAGATCACGACATCAGAGGTTTTTTTTAAACCCTACCCTAACCCTTTGGGGGTGGTGGCTAGGGCCAAGGCTGTAACTTGTGTGTGCAGAGGGGGCACCGCACATAGCGCTGCTGGATAGGGGGCGCTGATGGTGGCACTTGTCAATTTTCTGTTTTAATTACTTTCACTTGCAGACCCCCCCCCCCTTTTGAAGCCCAGTATCTCCTGACCACCCCGTCTCCTAACCTGACCTCTTCTGTTGCTAATACCTATACAACATTCATGACCGCGACTTGAGATTTCTTTGTTATTCAGTCACACTGGGGGTGATTCCGACTTGATCGTAGCTGTGCTAAATTTAGCACAGCTACGATCAGGAACACAGACATGCGGGGGAACGCTCAGCACAGGGCTAGTCTGTCCCGCATGTCAGTCCCTGCCACGTTGCTGAAGTACAAAAGCATCGCCGCTGTACTTCAGGAGTAGCTCCCGGCCAGCGCAGCTTTTGCGTGCTGGCCGGGAGATACTCATCGCTGCCTGGCTCGCAGCGGCTGCGTGTGATGTCACGCAGCCGCTGCGGCCCGCCCCCAACATGGTCCGGCCATGCCTGCGTTGGCCGGACCGCACCCACAAAACGGCGGCCAAACACCACCGTGCCGTCGCCTCCCGCCTCTGCCTGTCAATCAGGCAGAGGCGATCACTAGGCAACGACAGCCGTCAGCTGTCACCCATGCGCTGGCGCACTGCGGCGCCGGCGCATGCTCAGTTCTTACCTGATCGCTGTGCTGCGAAGAACTGCAGTGAGCGATCAGGTCAGAATGACCCCCACTGTCCTTTATTACATTTCAAGATGCTGACATACCCGAGATTCTAACCCATTGCCTATGTGCCGATACATAGAAAGGTGGAAAATTCTAAGCTAGAGAATTCTAACTATTTGAAGCTTACCTTGAACTTTGTGAAAAATAATCAGCATTGCGGCTGAGCAGATCTACGTAGTGTGTGGCTGCAAGAGATTGGATGTGTGGCTGCACACTACATAGATCTGCTGAATTGCATTGCTGATTTTTTTTTTTTTTTTAACAAAGTACCAGTAGTACTTCATATAGTGTTCATAGTTTTTATGCAGGATCAAACAGATTAATGAGTAGGGTGTTTGATTACCGGGTTATAGGTTTGAATCCTGGGTATGGCAGTATATTGAAATGTGTTATTTAATAAAGGGTGTTGTAAGTGAATAACAACGAGCTCTCAAGATAAGTGCATGAATGTGGTATAAAGAGGATTTGTGTATATATAAAATGTGGGAAGGGGCATCATAGCATGGGGTTTCTCTGGAATCAATCTTGTCATGCCCCTTCCCCACGAGGCATGCACGTTATGTCTCTAGTGGAAAATGGGGGGAGGGTGCGCCGATTCTGTCTCTGGCACAGGGCACCAAAAAGTCTAATTATGGAACTGGCTAGGGCTAACTGTCCCCAGTGACTAACCCTAATCCTCCCTAGAGCCTAACCCTAACCCCTCCCCCCTTTGCCCTAGCTATAACAGTGACCCTGTTACGTACCTTTGGGATGTCAGCTGTCGGCTAAATGCATCCCAATTTGTATATACTCACCTATAAAACTATGTATGTCATTAATCTAAAGTCTCATGTAAAGAGAAAAATTAGATGGCGCCCGACGGAGTTATTCAATTGTAGTTTAGTTCAGGCGCGATGGCTGCCGGCGTCTACATTTCAACATCAAACATTCACGGACAGCAACATGGCTTTATCTTAAATGCTACATTATTTATTTTGACACATAATTATTTTCTTTTTGATTCCACATATTATTTACAAGCACTGGGCATGGCCATGGGGACTAAGATTGTACAAAACTTCACTAATCTCTACATGGGCAACTTTGAGGAACAGTACATTCTGAGCTGACCGTATAGAGATGAGATGGTGATCTATAGCTGCTTTATTGATGATTTAGTTATGATTTGAAGATATTGTAGGGGCACAATTTAACATGTGAACTTGTTGACTATATTCACACCAATTCCTTTCATCTACACTTCTATACTTTTGATGTTGATTCTAATAATGTTCTGTATATAGCCTTCTCCGCTGCTGAAAGTAATGTCATCCAACTGTATCATACTAGCTGGGGCTAACAATTATTTACACTATACAAGTGGACATCTTTAGCCATGGAAAGAGTTAATCAAATAATTAATTTACTTCCAATCAGTCCTCTGCCGGGAAAGGATAAGCAACCTGAATCCTTTTGGGAACCTAAAATTTCTTTTCAGGGTTTACCCAAACTCCCTCAAATAAGGTATTTAGCTCATGAGAAGGAGGGAAAGTTACATTAATTTTCCTTTCTTTATAAAAATAAGGACGAAAAAGAGAGAAAAGGGATCTGTCTTCGGTGCACAGAGGTTTATAATGTAACTTTTAATTAGTTGCTTAAAATATGACACGCTTTAACTTTAGCGTGTTTAGCTAATCAACTGATATGTGAAATATTACAAAACACACGAATAACATATATGTGAAAATATAACACCACTGTGAATCACAAACAAAAAAAAAAAAAAAAAAGGAAAAAAATCACATGAACATAAATTTGTTTAAAAACTGAGCGTCTGTTTTAAATCTGTCCTATTAAATCACTGTTTAAATATATATCAATCAATGTTGTCCTGTATTTATTTATGATTTTTGTTACACAGTAACATAATTGTCTCGGAACTGCTACTTTAATGTTTCTCTAGATGCCTTTGGCAGAATGCCCAGACTCCTTGGGGTTTGGATACACACTATATGTTGCAATAATAAGATTTTACTTACCGGTAAATCTATTTCTCGTAGTCCGTAGAGGATGCTGGGGACTCCGTAAGGACCATGGGGAATAGACGGGCTCCGCAGGAGACAGGGCACTTTAAGAAAGAATTAGGAATACTGGTGTGCACTGACTCCTCCCTCTATGTCCCTCCTCCAGACCTCAGTTAAGGAAACTGTGCCCGGAAGAGCTGACAGTACAAGGAAAGGATTTTGGAATCCAGGGTAAGACTCATACCAGCCACACCAATCACACCGTATAACTCGTGATAAACTTACCCAGTTAACAGTATGAACAACAACAGAGCATCAAACCAACCTGATGCAACCATAACATAACCCTTATGTAAGCAATAACTATATACAAGTATTGCAGAAGAAGTCCGCACTTGGGACGGGCGCCCAGCATCCACTACGGACTACGAGAAATAGATTTACCGGTAAGTAAAATCTTATTTTCTCTAACGTCCTAGTGGATGCTGAGGACTTCGTAAGGACCATGGGGATTATACCAAAGCTCCCAAACGGGCGGGAGAGTGCGGATGACTCTGCAGCACCGAATGAGCAAACTCAAGGTCCTCCTCAGCCAGGGTATCAAACTTGTAGAATTTTGCAAACGTGTTTGAACCCGACCAAGTAGCTGCTCGGCAAAGCTGTAATGCCGAGACCCCTCGGGCAGCCGCCCAAGAAGAGCCCACCTTCCTTGTGGAATGGGCTTTTACTGATTTTGGAGGCGGCAGTCATGCCGCAGAATGTGCAAGTTGAATCGTGGAGCAGATCCAGCGAGCAATAATCTGCTTAGAAGCAGGAGCACCCAGCTTGTTGGGTGCATGCAGGATAAACAGCGAGTCAGTCTTTCTGACTCTAGCCGTCCTGGAAACATAGATTTTCAGGGCCCGGACTACGTCCAGCAACTTGGAGGCCTACAAGTCCCGAGTAGCCGCAGGCACCACAATAGGTTGGTTCAAATGAAACGCTGATACCACCTTAGGGAGGAATTGGGGACGCGTCCTCAATTCTGCTCTGTCCATATAGGGAACTTTGAGGTCAGCGGTTGACCGAAAGAGACCTCACCGCTGACCACAAAGTTCCCACCATTGGTTACAATGGAGCGCATAGGCGCTACATTGTAACACTGCCGTGTGCCGCCTGTCAGACAGTACAGGAGCACACAGCCGATCAGGAGGGTGCCACAACGTGGCGCTCCCTGATTGGCTGAAGAAACCCACTTAGACATCAGTCAGAGGGGGTTTCTGGCATTCGGGGAAAGGGGTCCCATGTGAAAACATAAGTCCCCTTTCAGTTCGTGGTCGGGTGTCCCGTTTTTTTATTTTTACAAGTACGTGGATTACAAATGGATTATCCGAGGAGCCCTCTACACTGGATTTGGTGAGTAGGATTTTTTCAACAGGTACACCATGGATTCTACTGGAGAAGAGGACCGACCCTCGTGTGAACATAAGGTAAGTATGTGTATATGGTGGTGTGTATGTATGCATTAAAGTTATACTTTCAAGGTGTGTGTGTAATGTCTTTATTGGGGTATTTTTTTTTAGTAGTAGTACTACAGGTACCAGCGGGCCCGGTTTTCCGCCGCATGCTGGTACTTGTGGTTCTCCAAGTACCAGCTTGCGGGGGAGGCTTGCTGGGACTTGTAGTACTGCTACTAAAAACAATATTCATTACTTTCAACAAAGGCTATCAGCCCCCCATCCGCAGCCCATTGGATGGGGGGGACAGCCTCGGGCTTCACCCCTGGCCCTTGGGTGGCTGGGGGGGGACACCCCTTGATTGAAGGGGTCCCCACTCCCCCAGGGTACCCCGGCCTGGGGTGACTAGTTGGATATTTGATGCCACGGCCGCAAGGCACTGTATAAAAGTGACCCCCGGCTGTGGCATTATCTGTCCAGCTAGTGGAGCCCGGTGCTGGTTTCAAAAATACGGGGGACCCCTACGCTTTTTGTCCCCCGTATTTTTGGAACCAGGACCAGGCGCAGAGCCTGGTGCTGGTTGCTTAAATATGGGGGAACCCCTGTCAATTTTTTTCCCATATTTTTGCAACCAGGGCCGGCTCAAAGAGCCCGAGGCTGGTTTGGTTTAGGAGGGGGGACCCCACGCATTTTTTTTTTTTTTAAATTATAACATTTCCCACCCCTTCCCACTGAAAAACATGCACGGATCTCATGGATCCGTGCATGCCTATACAAACACGGGATAAAAAAGCAGGTCTGTTTTTTTTTAGCACTTTTTCACGATTTGTATTTTAGCACGGCAGTGTTTGGCTATTGTCGGCAGTGTTTGTGTTTTGCACTTTTTAGTAAATGACCGATTTCTACCAAATTGCAGGCGTATTTGACCGATGGTGTATTGATTCGGGATTTTTTCCTAGGACTTCCAAAATATTACGAATGCCCTCATCACTGCCGTGATTTTTGCTTAGTAAATTACCGAGATGACACTTTGAAGAAAAAACGGCATCTCGGACAAAATCGGGACCTTAGTAAATATACCCCATGGTGTATTAGACATTACATAGGACATAAATGATGCGTTAAAATGTAAAAAGTCACAGCATATGTCTGTGTGGGTGTATATTTAATTGTAGTTCTGTATTAATATTCAGGGTATTATAAACCCTATCAATTATGTATAGTATCAATTATTATAACCCTTGTGTATTAATAACGTTTCTCAGTTCTGAAATCACCTTGTCTTCCGTGTCTTATTTATGTTGTTCCATTACGAATTACATGTCCTCCCTCAAATTCTACATATTAATCATTATTATATATAAAAGTATAGATACCTTTTTCCCTTTACAAGTAGTATTTCTGACTGATTAGGTCACAAAGTTTTATATAATTCAACAGTATCTTATAAGTATCAGTGCAAGTTATAATAATTGTGGAATGTATAGTAACCTAATATTGCTAGGGTATAAAAAGGAGATAAAATCCCCAGTGGTATGCCAGTCCCACTCTCCCGGCGCTGTTAATAGACTTATATATATATATATATATATATAAAAAGATTTTTTGTATAAATACAACCAGTATAGATAAACAGCAGCGTATGTTTTGAGACTTGGTTAGGGTCTCTAGCATAAACAAAATGGAAAAAATCTAAAAAAAACATTGCGCTATACAGTATATAAATATAAATGTGCCAATACAACAGTAAAAATTAAGTTTGATAAATTAAGTTTGAAAGAATGGCTGTGGAGTTGTCAGAAATGAGGTCGGGAGACTGTTTATATATACAGGTTGAGTATCCCATATCCAAATATTCCGAAATACGGAATATTCCGAAATACGGACTTTTTTGAGTGAGAGTGAGATAGTGAAACCTTTGTTTTTTGATGGCTCAATGTACACAAACTTTGTTTAATACACAAAGTTATTAAAAATATTGTATTAAATGACCTTCAGGCTCTGTGTATAAGGTGTATATGAAACATAAATTAATTGTGTGAATGTAGATACACTTTGTTCAAAGCACAAAATTACAAAAAATATTGGCTAAAATGACCTTCAGGCTGTGTGTATAAGGTGTATATGTAACATAAATGCATTCCGTGCTTAGACTTGGGTCCCATCACCATGATATCTCATTATGGTATGCAATTATTCCAAAATACGGAAAAATCCGATATCCAAAATACCACTGGTCCCAAGCATTTTGGATAAGGGAGACTCAACCTGTAATATAATAAAATACCTTTTATTTTATACCAAATAGTCCACCAAGTGGAATGTAAGAATAAAACATATATATATTTAAGAAAGCATCAAATAGTTAATATATATAGAACATTCCAGAGTACATAGGTAACTGTTGTAACAGCTCTAATGGATATGCTGTAATATAATTAAATAGATACTTAAGTGTCCTTTTTAGAGACAATGTGCATCAATAGTTGCAATCCTTTGTACGATCCACATAAATACAGCTATTGGCTTTAAATGCCGGCGTCCCGGCCACGATAGTTAGTTCAAAGTGGGCTGGAGGTTTTATATTTACCGCCTGTAGCTTTCCACAAATGTGAGAGAAGTCGTCCCTCCTTTCCCGGTGGTGAGGCTATCACCGCCCCGGGCGTGATGTAACGTATGTCCGTGATACGGATGAGAGTCGAGGGACTCACCGATCTCTCCCGCTGAGATAATGTTGCCGTCTCCCCTCTCCCGGTGGTCCTTCACTTTATATAAATATGATTGGAACCGTACCGTGCCAAGCTCCCAGCATGGAGCAATGGAAAGAGCAAAAAATTGGAGTCTCCGGAATTCCTCCTTACTCCCTCCAGGCTAAACACCGGCAGCTGGACCAGGTAAGTTCCTTTCCAAATGTGGATGCAGGTAGATGAATCAATTAGCCGCCAACGCGTTTCGAGTTATAGTAAACTCTTCCTCAGGGCAGAATCATATTTATATAAAGTGAAGGACCACACTTTTAATTGGATGAAAGAAAAAGCATTATATATTTTTTGACATATGAAATAAATGTGTTAATTTTTATACAAAATACTACACTATATGTCATTTTTCTCACTCTATTTGCATGGATATATACCTATAAGGAATTTCACGGTTTGAAGAATTTTGGAGGCAAGCAAGATCAAAGTCACTTAAAGAGAAACCATTTGGGACATTTGAATAGACTTTATCACTACACCCTCATACTATAACTCATCTGTGTTATTTCAACCATTTCTTTACAACTTAACATAAGGTGGTAGCGCCAAAAATATTTTCAAATATTTGTCTTTTTACAGTAAGAATACAAGTCTGAGAAAGCCGCCGAGTACCCGGAAGCGGAGAGGCGGAGAAATGCGTCACGTGACCGGGCTGCAATCTGTATGAATCAGCGCTCACTGTTAGCCGCGTCTTTGGCTGTGGACATTTGGCACACTGGCATAAAAGTCGAGAAAGGGAGGAAGGAGAGGGAGCGCTCCCCGACTTGTAAGTCCTTGATGGATCCTTTTGCTCATCAGTTTTAAACAGTTGTAAACAGTTATGAACATTGGTCCCCGCAAACTGCTACGCACGGGAGGTAGGAGTTAAATTACCAGTGACATTTTCAGAAATACGCTCATTTTATTGGATCCAATTATCAATGGACTAACTTGTTAACACGAATGGATGACTAATATGAGCAGTGAGCAAGATTGCATGCCCTTTCAATATAAGTCTATTAATTATTCTATTTGTTTGTGATCAATTATCTTTTAACTTGCTATTCTATGTATATTATATGGCCATATATGCTCTGTTTGTGAGTATAAATATATTTTTATTATATGAATGTGACTGGACAGCGCTTCCTATTGAAACTTCGGTTTTAAATATTTTGATTGCTTGCTATAAGGGTTGTCTGCAATTAGCCCGTATTAGGAAGCTGCAGCCCAGTCCCAGATCCACGTTTACCAGCAGTTTAAGGATTAGGTGCCGAGTATTTTTGTTTATTTTTGTGCCAGGTAAAAACGCAGGAGTGGCTGCAGAAACGGGGGAGTGGGTGGCCAAACGCAGGGCATGTTTGTGACGTCAAACCAGGAACTAAACGGACTGAGGTGATCGCAATCTAGGAGTAGGTCTGGAGCTACTCAGAAACTGCAAGAAATTATTTAGTAGCAGTTCTGCTAATCTTTCGTTCGATATTCTGCTTAGCTAAGATACACTCCCAGAGGGCGGCGGCCTAGCGTTTGCAATGCTGCTAAAAGCAGCTAGCGAGCGAACAACTAGGAATGAGGGCCATTATGCAACACACCGTAATGCCCATTATACATTATGCAACACACCGTAATGCACTGTACACATAAAGCCACACACTGTAATGCTTGGTGATATATATACTGGGGAAGGGGGGTGGCATGGTAACAAACACTCATACAGTGGGTCCTAGGGGCGGGGGGCATTGTGACACAAACACACACAAATAAATACAAACATACATACATACAGTGGGTCCCGGAAGAGAGGGGGGGTGCATGGTGTCATACACATACACACACACACACACACATACAGTGGGTCCTGGGAGAGGGGGGGCATGGTGACACACACACACACATACAGGGAGTCCTGGGGGAGCAGCCTTACAGCTGGCGTTATTAGACTTAGTACCTTTTGCCTTGTCCTGAAAGGCGGGCTCCCTGATGATAACTATACTTCCTGGCCACTGCTGCTAGCCCGCGCAGTGGATTAAGACGCGCTGGGGGTTGTGGAAGTGCTTCCGTACATAGCTGTAAAAAATACCTTAAAATGTCTGCCGTCGGTGAGACAGGCGCTATAGAGGTCAAATGTGACCTCTAGCATCTGTATCCTCCTTGGTGGTGGCCATTTTTGTTTGGGTTTTTTTTACACTGCACTGTATGGAACCGATTCCGCAGCCCCCAGCGCGTCTCACTGCGGGTTCTGCGGTGGATAGCGGTAACTGGGGCAGCGGCTGATTCCGTGGATGCTCCTGATTGTTCGTGGATGCTCAGGCCCGGGAGCACCCATGGAATCAGCGCCTATGCTATTGTCTAAATATTTGAGCTGCATGTTCGGGGAGTGAGGTGGGATGACGTCACAACGATATCGTACATCAATATCGTTCAGTGTGTATGCAATGGTGATCTCCCCGAATTGGCAATCAGCAATAATAGGATTTTAATTACCTACCGGTAAATCCTTTTCTCG
The DNA here is from genome assembly GCF_028390025.1 of Pseudophryne corroboree. Taxonomy (NCBI): domain Eukaryota; kingdom Metazoa; phylum Chordata; class Amphibia; order Anura; family Myobatrachidae; genus Pseudophryne; species Pseudophryne corroboree. Next base: position 284,864,103 of record NC_086451.1, read on the forward strand.
TAGTCCGTAGATGATGCTGGGGTCCACATTAGTAGCACGGGGTATAGACGGGTCAACTAGGAGCCATTGGCACTTTAAGAGTTTGAGAGTGTGGGCTGGCTCCTCCCTCTACGCCCCTCCTACCAGACTCAGTCTAGAAACTGTGCCCGAGGAGACGGACAACTTCGAGAGAAGGATTTTACACAGATAGTGGCGAGATTGACACCAGCTCACACACAAGGCAAACCAAGCTAACTAGCTTAAAACATCAGCAATGGCTGAACAAGATTACTTCCCAAGTAAAAAAAACAGTATGTAACTAAGAACGAGGCAGTACTGAACTAAGTAACCACTGCAGGATCACGAAGCGCTGGGCGGGCGCCCAGCATCGTCTACGGAATACGAGAAAAGGATTTACCGGTAGGTAATTAAAATCCTATTTTCTCTTACGTCCTAGAGGATGCTGGGGTCCACATTAGTACCATGGGGATGTACCAAAGCTCCCAGAACGGGAGGGAGAGCGCGGAGGATCCTGCAGAACTGATTGACCAAATTTCAGGTCCTCAGAGACCAAAGTATCGAACTTGTAGAACTTTGCAAACGTGTTCGACCCAGACCAAGTAGCCGCTCGGCAAAGCTATACAGCCGAGACACCCCGGGCAGCCGCCCAGGAAGAACCCACCTTACGAGTAGAGTGGGCCTTAATAGACGTAGGACACGCAATCCTGCCGTAGAATATGATGCTGGATAGTGAACCTGATCCAGCGAGATATTGTCTGCTTAGAAGCAGGACACCCAAGTTTCTTGGGATCATACAGGATAGAGGGGGTAATTCCAAGTTGATCGCAGCAGGAAATTTTTTAGTAGTTGGGCAAAACTATGTGCACTGCAGGGGAGGCAGATATAACATGTGCAGAGAGAGTTAGATTTGGGTGGGTTATTTTATTTCTGTGCAGGGTAAATACTGGCTGCTTTATTTTTACAATGCAAATTAGATTGCAGATTGAACACACCACACCCAAATCTAACTCTTTCTGCACATGTTATATCTGCCTCCCCTGCAGTGCACATGGTTTTGCCCAACTGCTAAAAAAAATTCCTGCTGCGATCAACTTGGAATTACCCCCAGAGTCCGATTTTTTGTGACGATCAGTCCACTTCACATAGATTTTCAGAGCCCTTACAACATTCAAGGACTTTGATGAGATTGAGTCAGTAGCCACTGGCACCACAATAGGATGGTTGATATGAAATGCTGACACAGCCTTTGGTAGAAACTGCTGACGTGTCCGGAGCTCAGCTCTATCTTCATGGAAGATCAAGTAGGGGCTCTTACAAGTTAAAGCCCCCAACTCCGACACACGTCTAGCAGAAGCTAAGGCCAACAAAGTGACAGCCTTCCACGTGAGAAACTTGACCTCAACCTCCGGCAGAAGTTAAAACCAATCCAATTGGAGAAATTGTAGCAACATGTTAAGATCGCAGGGCGCCGTAGGCGGCACAAAGGGAGGTTGGATGTGCAGAACCCCTTTCAAAAAACTCTGAACCTCAGGAAGGGAAGCCAACTGTTTCTGGAAGAAAATGGATAGGGCCGAAATCTGGACCTTTACGGATCCCAACCTCAGGCCCATATCCACACCTGCTTGCAGGAAGAGGAGAAACTGTCCCAGTTGAAACTCCACCGTAGGAAACTTCTTGAACTCACACCAAGATACATATTTTTTCCAAATACGATGGTAATGTTTAGATGTTACTCCTTTCCTAGCCTGTATCAGGGTAGAAATAACCTTGATCGGAATGCCCTTCCGAGCTAATATTTGGTGTTCACCCTCCATGCCGTCAAACGTAGCCGCGGTAAGTCTTGATCAGCGAACGGCCCCTGCTGCAGCAGGTCCTCCCGAAGAGGAAGAGGCCTTGGCTCTTCTAGCAGTAGATCCAGAAGATCCGCGTACCAAGCCCGTCTTGGCCAGTCCGGAGCATCGGCTGAAATCTTGTTCTCCTTATGAGTTTTAGAACTGTGGGAATGAGTGGAAGAAACACGTACACCGACCGGAACACCCACGGAGTCATTAGGGCGTCCACCGCCACGGCTTGCGGGTCCCTCAACCTAGAACAATACTGCCGAAGCTTCTTGTTGAGATGAGAGGCCATCATGTCTATTTGAGGTACACCCCAAAGATCTGTTACCTCCTTGAACACCTCTGGATGGAGTCCATACTCTCCTGGATGGAAATCGTGTCTGCTGAGGAAGTCCGCTTCCCAGTTGTCTCCTCCTGGAATGAAGATTGCTGACAGCGCCAACGCGTGTTTTTCTGCACAGAGGATGATTCTTGTTACCTGACATTGCAGCTCTGCTCTTCGTTCCGCCCTGTCGGTTTATGTAAGCTACTGTCGTTACATTGTCTGACTGCACTTGAATAGCCCGATCTCGCAGAAGATGGGCCGCTTGGAGAAGACCGTTGTAGACGGCTCTTGGTTCCAGAATGTTTATTGGTAGTCCGGCTTCCAGACCTGACCACTTCCTTGGAAGGTCTCCCCTTGAGTGACTGCACCCCAGCCCCGGAGACTTGCATCCGTGGTTAGAAGGATCCAGTCCTGAATACCGAACTTGCGGCCCTCCAGAAGGTGAGGTAATTGTAGCCACCAGAGGAGTGAAATCCTGGCCTTTGGCGATAGACGTATTCTCTGGTGCATGTGTAGATGAGATCCCGACCACTTGTCCAGGAGATCCACTTGGAAGGGTGGAGCATGAAACCTCACATACTGCAGAGCCTCGTAAGAGGCCACCATCTTCCTCAGAAGGCGAATGTACTGATGAACTGACACCCGTGCTGGCTTCAGGACATCCCGTACCACTGTTTGTATAACCAACGCTTTCTCTTCCGGAAGAAACACCCTCTGCACTACCGTGTCGAGGATCATTCCCAGAAAGGACAACCTCCTGGTCGGCTCCAAATGTGATTTTGGAAGATTCAGGATCCCTGAGTAGATGGGTCGTTAAAACAATGGACTGTAACAGCTTCTCCTTGGACGATCCCTGTCACAACTGAGGGCCTGAGCTGACGGGAGGCAGCCTCAGTTGTAGGGGCTGAGATGTACCGGAACCTGGGAGGTTGTATCAGACCCCTGGACATGTAAGTAACATGGATAATAACTGCCCGAAGGCGTGACCACGACAACTTGGATAAAAGTCAATGATGTTTATTATGACAACTCCGCAATACAGCAGCAGTAAAAGAAAACGTAAAAGTCAGCAAAGAATAAATACAGTTCCTGGGTACTACAGGATGGCAGGAGCCACAGGGCACTGGTAGTGTGAGATAGTTCTTATGATCTTCTAGATGGAAAGTCCTTACCAGGCCCGACTGTAGCAATGGAGATAACCCAGGATTGTGCCAGCTGGTGTTCCAGGAAAAGCTGGGTTGCTGAAGATAAAACAGCTGCTGTGGATACTGGCTGGAACCAGACTGTTGTTAGCACGGAGTGGATACTGGCTGGAACCAGTTAAATAATAAATGAACTTGGGAGCGATGAAATATGAACTGAAATGTAGAACTTGAGAGCGGAGAAATAATAATACCGGTGGAGAGTGGTAAAGTGTAGAAAGGACACCGGCCCTTTAAGGGAAGCTGTACTCTGCTGGAAGCTGAGCTGGAAGCAGGTAATGTTGTAGCTGGAAACAGATGAATCCACAATGGATTGGAGAGTCAGGCTACACCGCAGGTGGAATGCTGGTGCGGGTCTCTATGGTGGAAGTCTTGAGACAGGAGCTGGAACCTGGAAGACAATCACAGGAGAGAGACAAACAGGAACTAGGTTTGACAACCAAAGCACTGACGCCTTCCTTGCTCAGGCACAGTGTATTTATACCTGCAGCAAGGAAGGGATTGGCTAGGCAATTATGCAGATTATCAATACTGAGAACAGATTGGTGGAAATGATCAGCTGACAGAATCCAAGATGGCTGCGCCCATGCAGACACTTGGAGGGAAGTTTGGTTTGTAATCCATGTGGTAATGAAAACAGTAATGGCGGCGCCGGCCACCGGAGACAGGAGGCGCCAGGCTGACAGATGCACATCCAACCACGCGGACACAGCGGAGGCCGCGGCTGACGTAATCGCCACTCAGACACTCTGCATGCAGAAGTTCAGGGACGGCGGCGGAGGCCGCGGGAGACGCCATGCCAGGTGTAATATGGCGTTTACTGTGACAGCGTCCCAGAGTGACAGGAGAGGATACAGGAATGTACACATCAGGATAACAGATGGGATCCGGTCCTGGAGCGCTGAGCCAGCCTTAGGAGGCATCTGATGGGTAAGAAATGGCGTCCAGATACCCGGATCGTGACAGCACCCCCCCCTTTAGGAGTGGCCCCAGGACACTTCTTTGGCTTTTGAGGAAACTTGGAATGGAATCTCCGGACCAAGGCAGGAGCATGGACATCAGAAGCATTGGTCCATGAACGTTCCTCAGGACCATAACCCTTCCAGTCAATAAGATATTGTAGTTGACCGTAACGGTGACGTGAGTCCAGGATCTTGGCCACTTCATACTCAACGCCTCGTTGAGTTTGGACTTTCGGAGTTGGAGGAAGTGAGGAATGAAACCGATTCAAGATCAGCGGTTTCAACAGGGAAACATGGAATGTCCTGGGTATTTTTAAGAAGGGAGGCAACTGGAGTCTGTAAGCAACAGGATTGATGACTTGTTCAATCTTGAAAGGACCGATATAGCGAGGTGCAAACTTCATACTGGGAACTCTTAACCTCAAATTCTTCGTGGATAACCATACCCGATCACCCACCTTGAGAGCAGGAACTGCTCGACGCTTCTTATCCGCAAACTTCTTGTACCTGAACGATGCCTTGAGCAGAGCTGATCGTACGCTCTTCCAGATATTGGCAAACTGATGCAAGGTGATATCCACTGCGGGAACAGAAGTTGCTGGAAGCGGTTGGAACTCAGGGACTTTAGGGTGGAATCCAAAGTTAGTGAAGAATGGTGTTGAAGCAGATGAAGAATGATACTGGTTGTTATGACAGAACTCGGCCCAGGGAAGTAATTGAACCCAGTCATCTTGAGAGGAGGACACATAGATGCGGAGGAAGGCCTCCAAGTCCTGATTCACCCTCTCGGTTTGACCATTGGTCTGAGGATGGTAAGCCGTGGAAAACTTTAGCTTGACTTGGAGGACTTGACATAAACTTCGCCAGAATTTGGCTGTGAATTGAACTCCTCGATCTGAGATAATTTCTTCAGGAAGACCGTGGAGTCGGAAGATCTCTTGTATGAATACTTGAGCCAACTTGGAAGCTGACGGAAGACCGGTGAGAGGAATGAAGTGTGCCATCTTGGTGAACCGGTCAACTACCACCCAGATGGTATTGAACTTGTTGCACATGGGTAAGTCTGTAATGAAATCCATCGACAAGTGGGTCCATGGTCGACGGGGAACGGATAGTGGAACCAGTTGCCCCGCAGGCGACTGGCGGGATACTTTATGTTGGGCACACTTTGGGCAAGATGCAATAAACTCCAAGACGTCCTTTTTCAGAGTTGGCCACCAATAGGACCTAGAGATAAATTCCAGGGTTTTTTGGATACCTGTATGTCCGGCAAAACGGGAAGCATGGGCCCAATGCATGAGCTTCTTCCTTAGCATCGGCTTCACAAAACTTTTCCCTGATGGGGGCGTAGAGTCCATCCCTACCGTGGAGAATGCCAACGGATTTATAATAGGATGCTTGTCTGAAGACTCTGACTCATTTTCTTGCTCCCATGAGCGGGAAAGGGCATCGGCCTTGCGATTCTGAGAGCCCGGACAGAACTGGAGTTTAAAGTCGAACCTGGAAAAGAAAAGTGCCCATCTGGCCTGACGAGGGTTGAGACATTGTGCGCCCTTCAGGTATAAAAGGTTCTTGTGGTCTGTAAGTATGGTGATTGAATGAGAAGCTCCCTCCAACAGATACCTCCACTCTTCTAGAGCGAGCTTGATGGCTAGCAACTCCTGGTCGCCAATGGCATAGTTGCGCTCAGCTGGGGAGAACTTCCGGGAGAAGAAACTGCAAGGGTGTAAATGGCCATCTTTAGCCCTCTGAGATAACACCGCTCCTACTCCAACGGAGGAGGCATCCACCTCTAAGATGAAAGGAGAGTCGATGTCAGGCTGTTTCAGAACAGGCGCAGAGATGAACCTTTGTTTTAAAAGATGAAATGCTTGCATGGCTTCTTCAGACCACTTGGACGGGTTAGCACCCTTCTTAGTGAAAGCAGTAATAGGCGCCACAATGGTGGAAAAGTCTCGTATAAACTTTCGGTAATAGTTGGCGAACCCTAAGAACCTCTGGACCCCTTTGAGGGTTAAGGGTACCGGCCAATTTTGGATTGCTTGTAGTTTCTCAGGATCCATCTCTAGTCCGGAACCGGACACAATGTACCCTAGAAACGGAATGGACTTGACTTCAAAGACGCATTTTTCTAATTTGCAATAGAGATGATTGACACGGAGACGGGACAGAACCTCTTTAACCAAAAAACGATGTTCCTCTAAATCGTTGGCAAAAATGAGGATATCGTCTAGATAGACCACGACATGACGGTATAGAATGTCTCTGAAGATCTCATTGACAAAATGCTGGAAGACAGCTGGAGCATTGCTCAATCCGAAGGGCATGACGAGGTACTCATAATGTCCGTCACGGGTGTTAAAGGCGGTCTTCCACTCGTCACCCTCACGGATCCGGATGAGATTGTATGCACCTCGCAAGTCCAGCTTTGTAAAGATGGTAGCTCCGCTAACTCTGTCAAAGAGCTCAGTAATCAGGGGTAAAGGATAACGGTTCTTGATGGTAATGTCGTTCAAACCTCTGTAGTCGATGCACGGCCGCAGACCACCATCTTTCTTTTTTACAAAAAAGAAGCCTGCGCCGGCTGGAGAAGAAGAAGGTCGAATGAACCCCTTTGCTAGGTTCTCTTTAATATATTCCTCCATAGAATGCGTCTCAGGCAGAGACAACGGATAAGTTCGGCCTCGAGGTGGAACCTTCCCTGGAACGAGATCAATCGGACAGTCCCATTCTCTATGAGGAGGAAGGATATCAGCAGAAGCTTTACTGAACACATCCGTGAAATCTTGATATGGAGGAGGTGGAACATCAGACGACCTGGGGGAGGAAGAACAGACAGGCAATACTTTAAACAAACATGTCTCAGCACAGGAGGAACCCCATGCCAGGATTTGCATAGTCGTCCAATCAATTGTAGGATTGTGAAGACGGAGCCATGGAAGGCCCAGGACCACAGGATGTGTGGCTCTTGGAATCACTAAAAAAGAAATAAGTTCGGAATGAAGAACTCCCACTCTCAAACGAACTGGTAGAGTCCTTAAAGAAATAACTGCATCAAAAATTTTGCTGCCATCCACGGCAGTTAAAGAAATGGACGAAGGAAGTCTCTCGGTGGGTAGGGACCACCGTTTAACATAGGCTTCGGTAATAAAGTTCCCAGCTGCTCCGGAATCAAGGAGGGCAATGACGTTCCGATAACGTTGAGCAACTTGAAGCGAGACTGGGAGATTACAATCTTGAGGAGATGGAGAGGAGATCATTACTCCTAGCCGGCCCTCTCCTTGGCGAGCTAGGATTTGGAGTTTCCCGGACGTTTGGGACAGGCATTAATGGTGTGAGACGGAGCTGCACAATAGAGACAGAGAAACTCGGAGAGACATCTTCGGCGCTCAGCAGGAGTTAAACGGGAACGGCCAAGTTGCATGGGCTCATCTTTAGATGGTGACAGTTGACGAGGAGGAGGAGCAGAAGATTTTGGAGCAGATGATCTTCCACGCTCAGTTGCTCTCTCTCTGAAACGTAAATCAACTTTCGTGCAGAGTGAGATTAGCTCATCTAACTTAGAAGGTAAGTCTCTGGTAGCTAACTCATCTTTAATACGCTCAGATAAGCCATGCCAGAATGCAGCATACAGGGCCTCGTCGTTCCATGCCAGTTCGGATGCCAGGATCTGGAACTGTATCAGATATTGTCCTACAGTACGTGACCCCTGGCGTAAACGGAGAATCTCGGATGAAGCTGAGGTTACCCGGCCTGGCTCGTCGAAGATGCGCCTGAATGTTGACACGAAGGCAGTGTAGGAAGATAGCAGGGTGTCGGACCTCTCCCATAACGGTGATGCCCAATCAAGGGCTGAGCCACTGAGAAGAGAAATAATGTAGGCAATTTTTGTACGGTCACTGGGAAAATTGCCAGGTTGTAGCTCAAACTGAATCTCACACTGGTTGAGAAATCCCCTGCAGAATCTTGGAGATCCGTCAAATTTTGCTGGCGTTGGAAGATGAAGACGTGGAGCAGAAATGGGTAAGGTGGGTGGGGTTATAGCTGGAGTCACTGTGGTTGACGCACCAGACGCGCCTGATCCACGGAGAGTTGTCTGAATCCCATCCAGCCGAGTAGAGAGATCCTGGAGACAGCGGATGATGTGGCCCTGTGCAGCCTTCTGATGTTCTAGTCGGGCTGCCAGTTCTTGCATCGGCCTGGCCGCTTGATCCTGGTCTCCGGCTGGATTCATTAGGTCAGTGCTTACTGTCACAACTGAGGGCCTGAGCTGACGGGAGGCAGCCTCAGTTGTAGGGGCTGAGATGTACCGGAACCTGGGAGGTTGTATCAGACCCCTGGACATGTAAGTAACATGGATAATAACTGCCCGAAGGCGTGACCACGACAACTTGGATAAAAGTCAATGATGTTTATTATGACAACTCCGCAATACAGCAGCAGTAAAAGAAAACGTAAAAGTCAGCAAAGAATAAATACAGTTCCTGGGTACTACAGGATGGCAGGAGCCACAGGGCACTGGTAGTGTGAGATAGTTCTTATGATCTTCTAGATGGAAAGTCCTTACCAGGCCCGACTGTAGCAATGGAGATAACCCAGGATTGTGCCAGCTGGTGTTCCAGGAAAAGCTGGGTTGCTGAAGATAAAACAGCTGCTGTGGATACTGGCTGGAACCAGACTGTTGTTAGCACGGAGTGGATACTGGCTGGAACCAGTTAAATAATAAATGAACTTGGGAGCGATGAAATATGAACTGAAATGTAGAACTTGAGAGCGGAGAAATAATAATACCGGTGGAGAGTGGTAAAGTGTAGAAAGGACACCGGCCCTTTAAGGGAAGCTGTACTCTGCTGGAAGCTGAGCTGGAAGCAGGTAATGTTGTAGCTGGAAACAGATGAATCCACAATGGATTGGAGAGTCAGGCTACACCGCAGGTGGAATGCTGGTGCGGGTCTCTATGGTGGAAGTCTTGAGACAGGAGCTGGAACCTGGAAGACAATCACAGGAGAGAGACAAACAGGAACTAGGTTTGACAACCAAAGCACTGACGCCTTCCTTGCTCAGGCACAGTGTATTTATACCTGCAGCAAGGAAGGGATTGGCTAGGCAATTATGCAGATTATCAATACTGAGAACAGATTGGTGGAAATGATCAGCTGACAGAATCCAAGATGGCTGCGCCCATGCAGACACTTGGAGGGAAGTTTGGTTTGTAATCCATGTGGTAATGAAAACAGTAATGGCGGCGCCGGCCACCGGAGACAGGAGGCGCCAGGCTGACAGATGCACATCCAACCACGCGGACACAGCGGAGGCCGCGGCTGACGTAATCGCCACTCAGACACTCTGCATGCAGAAGTTCAGGGACGGCGGCGGAGGCCGCGGGAGATGCCATGCCAGGTGTAATATGGCGTTTACTGTGACAGCGTCCCAGAGTGACAGGAGAGGATACAGGAATGTACACATCAGGATAACAGATGGGATCCGGTCCTGGAGCGCTGAGCCAGCCTTAGGAGGCATCTGATGGGTAAGAAATGGCGTCCAGATACCCGGATCGTGACAATCCCTTTATCAGCAGAACGTCCAGATATGGAATTATGTTCACTCCCTGTCTGCGGAGGAGAACCATCATATCCGCCATCACCTTGGTGAAGACCCTCGGTGCTGTGGAGAGGCCGAATGGCAGTGACTGAAACTGATAGTGACTGTCTAGCAGTGCGAATCTGAGAAAAGCTTGATCCGGTGGCCAAATTGGAATGTGGAGGTATGCAATCTTGATATTCAGGGATACCAGGAATTTCCCTTCTTCCAGACCTGATATCACCGCCCTCAGAGACTCTATTTTGAACTTGAACTCCCTTAGAAAGGGGTTTAGCGATTTTAAGTTCAGAATGGGCCTGACCGTACCATCCGGTTTTGGAACCACGAAAAGGTTCGAATAGTAACCTTTGTTTTGAAAATGGGGTGGAACTGGTACAATGACCTGTGACTCCACCAACTTCTGGATGGCTTCCTGTTGGATAGCAAAGCTGTGAAGTCTGATTTGAAGAAACGGTGAGGAGGGAGATCTTGAAACTGCAGCCTGTACCCCTGGGACACAATATCTTGAACTCAGGGATCCAGGCCGGGCGACACCAAGATGTGACTGAAATGCCTGAGTCTTGTCCCCACCGGCCCCACCTCCAGGCCGCATGGACCACCGTCATTCTGAGGACTTTGGCGTACCTAAAGCAGGCTTCCGTTCCTGGGAACCCGCAGCAGCAGGTTTCTTGGATTTAGGCCGACCTCCTCTAAAGAAAGTGTTGGACGGCTTGGCCTTTCTTGGTTTAGCAGTCCGAAAGGACTGAGATGCAGCTGAAGAAAAAGGTTTCTTCGTAGCAGGTGCAGCTAGGGATGAAAAGGTGATTTACCCGCTGTAGCCGTGGAAATCCACGCATCCAGCGCTTCCCCAAACAGAGCCTGACCTGTGTAGGGTAGGGTCTCCACACCTCTCCTGGATTCCGCGTCGGCAGACCACTGGCGCAGCCAAAGTCCTCTACAAGCTGAGACAGACATGGAAGATATCACTGTAGCCATGGAACCCAGGTCTTTCAAGGATTCCACCATAAATCCTGCAGAATCCTGAATGTTACGTAAAAAAAAATTCAACGTCACTTTTATCCATTGTATCCAAATCTTCAAGTAACGTGCCTGACTACTTTACTATAGCTTTGGAAATTCATGCACAGGCAATAGTAGGACGGAGCATCACCCCTGAAGCCGTGTATATGGATTTGAGCGTAGTGTAAATTTTTCGATCAGCCGGTTCATTTAACGCGGTAGATCCTGGAACAGGTAAAATCACCTTCTTTGAGAGTCTGGGAACAGACGCATAAACTATGGGTGGGTTTTCCCATTTTTTCCTATCCTCCTCAGGGAAAGCAACCAGAAACTTTCTAGGAATCTAAAAAATGTTATCCGGGTTTTTCCAGGCTTTCTCAAATATAGCATTTAATTCCTTAGATGCAGGGAAGGTTAGCGAGACTTTCTTATTGTCAGTGAAGTAAGCCTCCTCAACCTGCTCAGGTGTTGTATCAGCAATATTCAACACATCTCTAATGGCCTCTATCATCAACTGCACCCCTTTTGCAAGAGATGCTGCCCCGCGCAGCACATACCCATCACCGTCTGCCGTGTCAGAATCGGTATCCGTGTCATCTTGCATAATCTGTGCAAGAGCACGTTTGTGGAAACATACAGTAGGGGGCCCTGAGGTAACAGAACCGGACCAAACTGCCATAGAGTTCTGTAAAGCCTGAGTTGCAGACTCATTCTGTGCAACCCTAGTAGAAATCTGAGAAAACGAGATTTATGGTAAGAACTTACCGTTGTTAAATCTCTTTCTGCGAGGTACACTGGGCACCACAAGGAATAAGTGTAGAGTAGGATCTTGATCCGAGGCACCAACAGGCTCAAAGCTTTGACTGTTCCCAAGATGCATAGCGCCGCCTCTTCTATAACCCCGCCTCCGTGCACAAAAGCTCAGTTTTCGTTAATCAGTAACAGGTAACAGAGACGACACTCGTTAGTAGACACACACACCACACACTCACGACAGGAGAGGGTGTCAATGGCTAATGCCATACCAACCTAAAGAAGCTAAGTGCGTCAGGGTGGGCACCTTGTGGAGCCCAGTCTACCTCGCAGAAAGAGATTTAACAACGGTAAGTTCTTACCATAAATCTAATTTTCTGCTGCGGGGTACACTGGGCTCCACAAGGAATAAAATCGGGGATGTCCTAACGCTGTTCCTTATGGGAGGGGACGGATTGCAGCGGGCACAAGAACCCGGCGTCCAAAGGAAGCATCCTGGGAGGCGGACGTATCAAAGGCATAGAACCTTATGAACGTGTTCACTGAAGACCACGTAGCCGCCTTGCACAATTGTTCAAGGGTCACACCACGGCGGGCCGCCCAAGAAGGTCCAACTGACCGAGTAGAATGGGCTTTGATGGTAGCAGGAGCTGGAAGACCAGCCTGTACGGTACATAATCATGTGCAATTACCATTCTAATCCATCTGGCCAAGGTCTGCTTGTTAGCAGGCCAGCCACGTTTGTGAAAACCAAACAGTACAAAAAGAGAATCCGACTTCCTAAAGGATGCAGTTCTCTTCACATAGATACGGAGAGCCCGTACCACTACAAAGACCACTCTTTGGAGGACAACTTGGGAGAACTAAAGACCGGTACCACAATCTCCAGGTTAAGGTGGAAGGAAGATACCCCTTTAGGCAAATAACCAAAGCGCGTTCAAAGAACCGCCAGGTCACGATGAAAAATCAGATAGGGGGACTTACAGGATAATGCAACTAAGTCCGAGACCCTTCTAGCAGAGGCAATAGCCAGCAAAAATAAAACCTTAAGGGAAAGCCACTTAAGGCCTGCAGACACAAGAGGTTCAAACAGAAACTCTTACAAGGCCTCCAGAACCACCGATAAATCCCAAGGGGCCAGAGGTGGCACATAAGGAGGCTGAACCCGTAACACCCCCTGAGTGAAAGTATAAAGATCAGGCAGGGTAGCAATCTTTCTCTGAAACCATACCGACAAGGCAGAAATGTGAACCTTGAGGGAGGCCAGACGAAAGTTCCATGGAATTGCCAGTGCATCCATGAACGCTGCTTGAGGATTCCTTGAGCTTGCTCCTAAGACCGGAAACTTGTGACTGTGTCGAGACGCCATCGGGTCCACATTTGGGAGGCCCCACTTGCCCACTAGGAGTTGAAATACATCTGGATGGAGGAGGCTCCACTCTCCGGCGTGTACGTCCTGACGACTGAGGAAGTCCGCTTCCCAGTTTAGGACCCCCGGAATGAACACTGCCGATATTGCCGGTATATGGCGTTCTGCCCACTGAAGAATCCTTGATACTTCCCTCATTGCCATGCGGCTTCAAGTGCCGCCTTGATGATTTATGTACGCCACTGTGGTGGCGCTGTCCGACTGTACTTGAACAGGTCTGTTCTGTACTAAATGCTGGGCCAAGCACAGTGCATTGAACACTGCCCGCAGGTCCAGAATGTTTATCGGGAGGAGAGACTCCTCCCTGGTCCACTGACCCTGAAGGGGGTGTTGCTCCAAAACCGCACCCCAACCTCTCAGACTGGCATCCGTCGTCAGAAGGACCCAGATGGAGATCCAGAAAGGACGACCCATGCTCAAACGTTGGTCTTGCAGCCACCAACTCAGTGACAGACGGACCTCCGGAGATATGGAGATCATGTGAGACCTGATCCGTTGAGGCAGGCCATCCCATTTGGCAAGAATCAGTGTTTGCAGAGGGCGGGAATGGAATAGAGCGTACTCAACCATGTCGAAAGCAGATACCATGAGACCTAGCACTTGCATTGCCGAGTGTATCGACACTTGCGGACGAGATAGGAAGCATCGAATCCTGTCCTGAAGCTTCAGGACCTTCTCCTGAGACAAGAACAACCGCTGGTTGTGAGTGTCCAACAATGCCCCCAGGTGCACCATGCTCTGAGCAGGGACCAGGGAAAATTTCTTCCAGTTGATGAGCCACCCGTGGGCTTGCAGAACTGGAGCGTCATATCCAGATGTCGTAGGAGAATTTCTGGAAAATTGGCCAGGATCAACAAGTTGGCCAGATACGGGAGGATCCCGACCCCTTGACGGCTGAGCACAGCCGTCATTACCGCCATGACCTTGGTGAAGACTCACGGAGCCATGGTCAATCCAAAAGGTAAAGCCCGAAACTGATAATGGAGGTTGCCCACAGCAAACCTCAGGTAATGCTGATGCAACATTGCAATAGGAATATGCAGGTAAGCATCCTGTATGTCCAGGGAGACCATATAATCCACGGGCTCCAAGGCCAGAACAATAGAGCGAAGAGTTTCCATACGAAACTTGGAGACTCTCACAGATTTGTTCAAGGACTTGAGGTTGAGAATGGGCCGAGAGGACCCATTCGGATTCGGGACTAGGAACAGCGGTGAATATTACCGCTTGCCTCTCTGAGGCAAAGGCACCTGTACTACCACTCCTGTGTCTAGGAGGGACTGTACCACTGAATGAAGAGTTATTGCCTTCACCTGATCCGAAGGAACGTCTGTCAGGCAAAATCGATGAGGGGGGCGATTCTTGAAGGATATGGCGTAACCTCGAGTGACGACTTCCCGTACCCAGGCGTCGGAAGTGGTCTTCAACCATTCCTGGGTAAACCCTAGAAGTCGGCCTCCCACCATGGGATCCGCCAGAGGAAGGCCTGCCCCGTCATGCAGCAGGCTTGTCATTTTTGGAAGCTGGCTGACGGGCAGCCCAGGCACGTTTAGGTTTGGGCTTAGTGGTTTTGGAAGTGCAAGCCTGTTTCAGGTACGCCTGACCTTTTGCTTTACATGAAGGACGAAAGGAGCAAAAGGAAATACTCTTAACCTTCGGCACCGAAGGAGCTGTACTAGGTAGACACGCTGTTTTAGCAGAAGCTAAGTCAGCCACTATTTTGTTGAGGTCCTCTCCAAAAAGAATGTCTCTCTTAAAAGGCAGCACCTCCAGGGTTTTCTTAGAGTCCAGATCCACAGACCAGGACCGTAACCATAGAATCCGGCAAGCCAAAATGGACGTAGTAGAAGCCTTGGCCGCCAGAATACCGGCATCAGAAGCCGCCTCTTTAATGTAATGAGAGGCTGTAACAATATACGAGAGACATTGTCTAACACTATCAGAAAAGTTGGAAGGCAGCTCCGCTTCCACCTCCTGAGCCCACGCTTCAATAGCTTCTGCAGTCCAAGTAGCTGCAATAGTGGGCCGATGCACAGCTCCTGCTAGGGTGTAAATCGCCTTTAAGCAACCCTCCACGCGCTTATTCGTCGGTTCTTTCAGAGAAGTGACGGTAGTTACAGGTAGAGCTGAGGAAACCACCAGCCGCGCCACTTGCGAATCCACAGGCGGGGGTGTTTCCCAATTTTTACTTAGCTCCACAACAAGGGGATAGCGAGCCAGCATTTTCTTGTGAGGTGTGAATTTCTTTCCCAGGATTCCTGACGTATGTCAACTAAATGGTTAGAGTGAGGTAAAACTTGTTTAACAACCTTCTGACGTTTAAATCTGTCCGGTTTCTTAAGTGGTAGCATCAGGCTCTTGGTCATCAGTAATTTGAAGAATTAGTCTGACAGCCTCCAATAAGTCAGGAAAATCACCTGTGAGACAGATTCCCTATCAGAAGTATCTGGATCAGTATCTGTGGGATCAGTATACACTCCATCCTCATCAGACGAGGTGTCTGGGGTGTGGGTGGATTGTGAGGAAGTAATGGGCCGCTTAGAGAACCCCTTGGTCTTAGGCGGGCGAGAGTTAGATTTCTGTTTTGTCAGTGAGTGGTTTAATTACTGTAACTGAGTGGACAGGTGATCTGCCCATGGCGGATTAACAACCGGGACAATATGCGGTTGTACCGGCACGTGAGGTCCCATAGGGGGCGTAAGTCTAGTTACCAGCGTACTTAATAACGTGGAGAAAGTAGCCCAAGGTGGGTCATTATGAACCCCCGTTGCTACGGTCCCACTGGGTGGTAGGGAACCCCCCAGAACCTGAACCCTCTGCTGCTATGTTTTCCTCTAACGTGTCCGCAGCATCACCACCACACAATGTGGGATCAGCCACAGCTCCGTCACCCCTTGTAGCTGACATACCTGTAAGCTCAAATCACGGGCAACTCAGTACAATATCAGCAGTCTAATACCTTAACAAGAACCCCCTGTTCAGTGTGTTAGCACCAACAAAGAATTCAAGAGGTATATGGTGACTGAAAATCACAGAGAAAAATACTCAACAAGTATATCCTGTGAAACACCTATATTAAATAATAGCCTTGACGCACTTAGCCCCCTCAGGGTACAGAATATAGGGATAGCAATCTGAGTCAGATACACGGAATGGAAGTTACGCAGCAGTTGTATAGGCACACACACACAGTCATGTACAATGCAGAAATTATGACATGCAATAACACTGCACTGGACTAGCAATACAAAGTAATACAGGTTGAGTATCCCATATCCAAATATTCCGAAATACGGAATATTCCGAAATACAGACTTTTTTGAGTGAGAGTGAGATAGTGAAACCTTTGTTTTTTGATGGCTCAATGTACACAAACTTTGTTTAATACACAAAAATATTAATAATATTGTATTAAATGAACTTCAGGCTGTGTATATAAGGTGTATATGAAACATATATGAATTATGTGAATGTACACACACTTTGTTTAATGCACAAAGTTATAAAAAATATCGTCTAAAATTACCTTCAGGCTGTGTGTATAAGGTGTATATGTAACATAAATGCATTCTGTGCTTAGACTTAGGTCCCATCGCCATGATATCTCATTATGGTATGCAATTATTCCAAAATACGGAAAAATCCGATATCCAAAATACCTCTGGTCCCAAGCATTTTGGATAAGGGATACTCAACCTGTACTAAGTACAGCTATACAATCAATAGATAGATCAATGCACAGTAAATACAGGATGTATATCACAGGGCACTTGTACTACATAACCCTGACTAAATGCATTGTTTCTTAACTAACACTGTCAACAGACATGTAGAATACTTAAGTGTCCTGTAAAATGCACAGCGCTGACATGCAGGCGGCTTTACAGAGGAGGTTTTGCCCACACAGTCCCAGGACCAGATTGTGAAAATGGCGCCCAAATGCTGACAGGGAGTGAGGGAGAGAGAGAGATGCAGCTCCAGGGCGGGAACTTTTACTCTAAATGGCGCCCAGGGGCTGGGGGAGGGGCTACAGGTCAGAGCCTTATCCCCTTGCTGGACTTCACAACCGGGTACTGTGGGCCATATAAAAAAGTTTTTTAGTAAAACCGACCTGTGCCCCTGCCCTGGTGGTCTAGTGGGGTCCCTGTAATGCCATAGATGCCACGCTAACGCGCGCGGCCCGCCTCCCACCTGCCGCGCCGGATCGCGGTTTCCAGTGGGTTCCGCCTGGGGGACCCTCTTACCTCCTCCCTAAGTGTGGCCACACGATCCTGGAGAGCTGCGGTGGTGTGTGTGCCTGGCTGAAGAAAACCGGAGCCTCCGCTGTAAGTACCCGGCAACTAGGACACGGGAGTATACAGCGCCGCTGGGGGAGTTGATGGAGCTGCAGCAGGAGATGTCAGAGTGACATCTAACACTCACAGTGTCTCTGATGCAGCCCTTGAAGTCTTCAAAATTCACTTATAAAAGCTCTTCTGAGGGTTGCTGTAGCAGTCCTGCCTGTTGTATGCCTGCACTGCATGGCACCAACTACAAAACTGAGCTCCTGTGCTCGGAGGCAGGATTATAGAGGAGGCGGCGCTATGCATCCTGGGAACAGTCAAAGTTTTTAGCCTGTTGGTGCCTCGGATCAAGATCCTATTCTACACCCCGATGTTATTCCCTGTGGAACCCAGTGTACCCCGCTGCAGAATTTAGTATTTAAAAACAGTGCCCTAACAGAGTTTTCTTTTCTCTCCTTTGACGTATGTGCACAAGCAGCAAATATAGCACACTGGAAACTATGGAGAGCACCCAGTAATGGAATTGGCTATAGCTTGTGCACAGGTAGGGGGTACAGCGCTCTGGAAACTGTGGAGAGCACCCAGGGGTTTGTGCATAGACAGTTGACAATATACTGAAAACTGTGGAGAGTGCTCTGGGCTTGTGCAAAGGCAGCAGAGGGTACACAGGAAACTGTGGCGAGCGCTCAGGAAGCGTAACTGGCTCTAGGTTGTGCACAGCCAGTGGAGATAGTACTGGACACCAAGGAGAGTACCCAGCTATGATAGCTGGCGCTGGATTTGTACACAGACACAGAAAGAGCACATTGGAACTGAAGTTGCCAACACAGAGAGAATACTCTCTGGGAACCAGGAAAACAGGTTACTAATGAAGTTGTTCTGGCAAGGAGCAATGGCCAGGGAGAGGTTTAAATAAAGCGCTCTAGCTACTGAAGTTATTGCAGAATACTGGTGCAGGATTGGGCAGAAAACAATCAGCTGACTAGAAATAAGATGGCAGCGCCCATGCCTCTGGCAGCAGCAAGATTCGCAGCTGGATGGCAGGTGCAGTTTCTCATCTAACCACGTCCATTACTTTTACGCCACCATCTGACACATTTTTGCATACACTCTGTGTATAATGTATGCTTCGTAGGGGGCTTTCAGACATTTTTCCACATGTGCAGTTGCAAATAGCTGCTCAAATAAGTGAACTTCAGCATTGCGTGTGGCTCAGGACTTCAATCTCACTAGAAAGGTGGTGCATTTTTATGTCACAAGAATGTTTTCTATTGATAGTTGCTAACCCGTCCAGTCATATAACGGTCAATATATTTGTGGAAGTCTACTCATATAAATTCACAAGGATGTACACAAGGGAAGGACTCTGTAGTAGTATTTACGAAAGGTCACAGACACTTGCCAATAGACGCTGCTTCTGGTCCACCTCAAACCCAATCCCACAATTGCAGCATAAATGCACAGAAGAGCAAATTTAGGGTGCATGGCTTTTTTATTACACATACTTTATTTCATACACACTTTCTCTAACTTTCAATTTTATTTAGCTGGTTTTTAATATATTTTAGTTAATTTCAACTATAATACAATCAATAAAAAAAAGTTTTGTTTGTGCACCACAAAAGGACAATTCATTTTGCTTCACTGCTGTTTGGTTTATCCAATTGTCAGTGGTAGCACTACCTAGAAATGTAATATACAACAGCAAGTGTTGCATGCTTAAAACTATTACAGCAGTTCCTAAATTCCTATTTACTCTATTTACACTTTCTCATACGTCCTAGAGGATGGTGGGGTCACCATTAGAACCATGGGGTATAGACGGGATTCGCAGGAGACATGGACACTTTAAGACTTTTAATGGGTGTGAACTGGCTCCTTCCTCTATGCCCCTCCTCCAGACACCAGTTTTAGAATTGTGCCCAGTGAGACTGGACGCACTACAGGGGAGCTCTACTGAGTTTCTCTGAAAAAAGACTTATGTTAGGTTTTTTATTTTCAGGAAGGCTGCTGGCAACGGTCTCTCTGCTTCGTGGGACTTAGGGGAGAGAGGTATGACCCACTTCTAGTGAGTTCAATGGCTCTGCTTCTGGCTGACAGGACACCAGTAGCTCCTGAGGGTGATGATCGCTGGGTACGCCTAGATGCTCACTCCCGCAGCCTGCAGTCACCCCCTTACAGAGCCAGAAGTCAGAAGACAGGTGAGTAGCAGAAGAAAGAAGACTTCTCTTCAGTGACGGATTTATGAGGTACCGGGTGGCGGGTGAGACGCTGCGCGCCATGCACCCACACAAATCACAGGCACTGCAGGGTTCAGGGGGGCTCACTGCTCGGCGCCATTTCCTCACACAAGGCTGCAGAGATGCTGGTCCTCCCTTCCACTGTCTGACTAGTATCAGGGTTCAAAACAGGGGGGGGGGGGGCGCAGTACATTTTTTGGTGCAATATATATTGGCAGAAAAGCGCTACAATTTCGGAGGCATTATTTAGTGTTTTCAGGGTTGTTGTTTGGCGCTGGGTTGTGAGCTGGCAAATCCTCTCTGTGTCCCTCTAACAGACTTTACTGTGGGTCTGTCCCCTTATAAGCAAGGTGTGTCTGTGAGTGTTTGGTACACGTGTGTCGACATGTCTGAGGCTGAGTGCTCTTACCAGGAGGAGACTGTATTGGTGACACAGATAAATGTGGGTGAGACCCTGTCGGCACCGCCGACTCCTGACTGGGTAAATGTCTTGATTGCGAATATGGCTCGTATCAGTAATAAACATATATATTGGTAGATGCTCAATTAGCTTAGTGATATCATTCAGGTGCTCGAAAAGGGAGGGGTATTTCTAAGCAAGAAAAAAAGGCATTTGTTTCCCCCAGCACCCTGAATGATAACCGTAACCAGATATAAATTCCACATAATAATAGAATTCAGAGATCTTCGTTACACATATTTGCGCAAATGTGTGAATAAGCCCCAAAGCCGCATCAAGGCGTCTCTGTATATTTGGGGTCCCTAGCGCTATATCTAGGTGCAGGGTGTGGCACCCCAAAACACCAGCATAAGCCAGAAAGCCCAGCGTAGCATACCAGTGAAAAAACTATAGTGTTAATAAATTAGTATTTAGGAAGCCGAAGCTATAGAGAAAGTGAAACAAAAATGAAATGCAATTAAAATAGAGAAATAGTGTTAAAAAATGAATAAGTGAAAAGTGTTAGTAGAATGTAAAGGTATGCCACACTAAGGCCATCCAGCTCAGCCAGTCCAGAGGCACCACACCTCACACCTCCATTACCCCAATCTAGGTCTAAGATTAACCAGCAAGGAGCCACATGATAATGGCTCCTTACTACAATATGTCTAAGCTAAGAGCTACCTACCTTGGAGCAACCCCATAATGCTCCATGTGGCATGTCAGGGCCTGCACCTCCTCCTAATGCAGGAACCTCTCTGCCTCTCACAACAAACATATATATTGGTAGATGCTCAATTAACTTAGTGATATCATTCAGGTGCTCGGAAGGGAGGGGTATTTCTAAGCAAGAAAAAATAAGAATTTACTTACCGATAATTCTATTTCTCATAGTCCGTAGTGGATGCTGGGGACTTCGTAAGGACCATGGGGAATAGCGGCTCCGCAGGAGACTGGGCACATCTAAAGAAAGCTTTAGGACTAACTGGTGTGCACTGGCTCCTCCCCCTATGACCCTCCTCCAAGCCTCAGTTAGGATACTGTGCCCGGACGAGCGTACACAATAAGGAAGGATTTTGAATCCCGGGTAAGACTCATACAAGCCACACCAATCACACCGTATAACTTGTGATCTGAACCCAGTTAACAGTATGATAACAGAGGAGCCTCTGAAAAGATGGCTCCCAACAATAATAACCCGATTTTTGTAACAATAACTATGTACAAGTATTGCAGACAATCCGCACTTGGGATGGGCGCCCAGCATCCACTACGGACTATGAGAAATAGAATTATCGGTAAGTAAATTCTTATTTTCTCTAACGTCCTAAGTGGATGCTGGGGACTCCGTAAGGACCATGGGGATTATACCAAAGCTCCCAAACGGGCGGGAGAGTGCGGATGACTCTGCAGCACCGAATGAGAGAACTCCAGGTCCTCCTCAGCCAGGGTATCAAATTTGTAGAATTTAGCAAACGTGTTTGCCCCTGACCCAGTAGCTGCTCGGCAAAGTTGTAAAGCCGAGACCCCTCGGGCAGCCGCCCAAGATGAGCCCACTTTCCTTGTGGAACGGGCTTTTACAGATTTTAGCTGTGGCAGGCCTGCCACAGAATGTGCAAGCTGAATTGTACTACAAATCCAACGAGCAATAGTCTGCTTAGAAGCAGGAGCACCCAGCTTGTTGGGTGCATACAGGATAAACAGCGAGTCAGATTTCCTGACTCCAGCCGTCCTGGAAATATTTTCAGGGCCCTGACAACATCCAGCAACTTGGATTCCTCCAAGTCCCTAGTAGCCGCAGGCACCACAATAGGTTGGTTCAGGTGAAAACGCTGGAACCACCTTAGGGAGAAACTGAGGACGAGTCCTCAATTCCGCCCTGTCCGAATGGAAAATCAGATAAGGGCTTTTACAGGATAAAGCCGCCAATTCTGACACGCGCCTGGCCCAGGCCAGGGCCAACAGCATGACCACTTTCCATGTGAGATATTTTAACTCCACAGATTTAAGTGGTTCAAACCAATGTGACTTTTGGAACCCAAACTACATTGAGATCCCAAATTGCCACTGGAGGCACAAAAGGAGGCTGTATATGCAGTACCCCTTTTACAAACGTCTAAACTTCAGGGACTGAAGCCAGCTCTTTTTTGGAAAAAAATTGACAGGGCCGAAATCTGAACCTTAATGGACCCCAATTTCAGGCCCATAGACACTCCTGTTTGCAGGAAATGTAGGAATCGACCCAGTTGAATTTCCTCCGTCGGGCCTTACTGGCCTCGCACTACGCAACATATTTTCGCCAATTGCGGTGATAATGTTTTTGCGGTTACATCCTTCCTGGCTTTAGATCAGGATATGGATGACTTCATCCGGAATGCCTTTTTTCCTTCAGGATCCGGTGTTCAACCGGCATGCCGTCAAACGCAGCCGCGGTAAGTCTTGGAACAGACAGGGTCCTTGCTGGAGCAGGTCCCTTCTTAGAGGTAGAGGCCACGGATCCTCCGTGAGCATCTCTTGAAGTTCCGGTTACCAAGTCCTTTTTGGCCAATCCGGAGCCACGAATATAGTGCTTTCTCCTCTCCATCTTATCAATCTCAGTACCTTGGGTATGAGAGGCAGAGGAGGGAACACATACACTGACTGGTAGACCCACGGTGTTACCAGAGCGTCTACAACTATTGCCTGAGGGTCTCTTGACCTGGCGCAATACCTGTCGAGTTTTTTAATCATGTGGATGACTTCTGGGTGAAGTCCCCACTCTCCCGGGTGGAGGTCGTGCTGAGGAAGTTTGCTTCCCAGTTGTCCACTCCCGGAATGAATACTGTTGACAGTGCTATCACATGATTTTCCGCCCAGCGAAGAATCCCTGCAGCTTCTGCCATTGCCCTCCTGCTTCTTGTGCCACCCTGTCTGTTTACGTGGGTGACTGCCATGATGTTGTCCGACTGGATCAACACCGGCTGACCTTGAAGCAGAGGTCTTGCTAAGCTTAAAGCATTGTAAATGGCCCTTAGCTTCAGGATATTTATGTGAAGTGATGTATCCAGGCTTGACCCTAAGCCCTGGATATTCCTTCCCTGTGTGACTGCTCCCCAGCCTCGCAGGCTGGCATCCGTGGTCACCAGGACCCAGTCCTGAATGCCGAATCTGCGGCCCTCTAGAAGATGAGCACTCTGCAACCACCACAGGATGGATACCCTTGTCCTTGGTGACAGGGTTATCCGCTGATGCATCTGAAAATGCGACCCGGACCATTTGTCCAGTAGGTTCCACTGGAAAGTTCTTGCGTGGAATCTAACGAATGGGATTGCTTCGTAGGAAGCCACCATTTTTTTTCAGAACCCTTGTGCATTGATGCACTGAGAGTTGGTTCGGTTTTAGGAGGTTCCTGACTAGCTCGGATAACTCCCTGGCTTTCTCTTCCGGGAGAAACACCTTTTTTCTGGACTGTGTCCAGGAACATCCCTAGGAAACAGAAGACAAGTCGTCGGAACCAGCTGCGATTTTGGAATATTGAGAATCCAATCGTGCTGCCGCAACACTACCTGAGATAGTGCTACACCGACTTCCAACTGTTCCCTGGATCTTACCCTTATCAGGGAATCGTCCAAGTAAGGGATAACTAAAATTCCCTTCCTTCGAAGGGATATCATTTCGGCCATTACCTTGGTAAAGACCCGGGGTGCCGTGGACCATCCCTACGGCAGCGTCTGAACTGATAGTGACAGTTCTGTACCATAACCTGAGGTACCCTTGGTGAGAAGGGTAAATTTTGACATGAAGGTAAGCATCCTTGATGTCCCGAGACATCATGTAGTCCCCTTCTTCCAGGTTCGCAATCACTGCTCTGAGTGACTCAATCTTGAATTTGAACCTCTGTATGTAAGTGTTCAAAGATTTTAGATTCAGATTTAGAATCGGTCTCACCGAGCCGTCTGGCTTCGGTACCACAATAGTGTGGAATAATACCCCGTTCCCTGTTGCAGGAGGGGTACCTTGATTATCACCTGCTGGGAATACAGCTTGTGAATGGCTTCCAAAACTGCCTCCCTGTCAGAGGGAGACGTCGGTAAAGCCAACTTTTGGAAAGGGCGAGGGGGAGACGTCTCGAATTCCAATAGTGTTCACTCTAGGATTTTTTTAGGGCAGGGTGCTGATCACGGGGAGGGCACATTTTTAATTCGGGAGGGCACATTTTTCATTCGGGAGGGCACATTTTTCATTTAGAAGGGCAAAATTAGGTACATACTATAATGCTTGGTCCTCCCATTCTGAAAGGCCAAAGAATGGACAGTGCCCGGCGAAAAATTTAGGAGCGCTGTTTTTCATGGGGAAGGAGCACGGCCACATAATAGTGGCAATTCACAGTACACCACAGAGTAGTGCAGCTAATACTCACTGCACCAGGTAGAACCTCCTATACACACTGCGACAGGTAGATCACGTTATACATATTGCGCCAGATAGAGCAAATTCTACACTTTGCGCCAGGCAGAGCACGTTATACACAATGCACCAGATACAGAGCACTAAGAAACATTACACCACGTAGAGAGCACTGAGAAACATTGCACCAGGTAGAGAGCACGTTATACACATTGCACCAGGTAGAGAGCACTGAAAAACATTGCACCAGGTAGAGAGCACGTTATACACATTGCACCAGGTAGAAAGCACTGATTAACATTGCACAAGGTAGAGAGCACATTATACGCATTGCACCAGGTAGAGAGCACGTTATACACATTGCACCAGGTAGAGAGCACATTATACACATTGCACCAGGTAGAGAGCACTGAAAAACATAGCACCAGGTAGAGAGCACGTTATACACATTGCACCAGGTAGAAAGCACTGATTAACATTGCACAAGGTAGAGAGCACATTATACGCATTGCACCAGGTAGAGAGCACGTTATACACATTGCACCAGGTAGAGAGCACGTTATACACATTGCACCAGGTAGAGAGCACGTTATACACATTGCACCAGGTAGAGAGCACGTTATACACATTGCACCAGGTAGAGAGCACTGAAAAACATTGCACCAGGTAGAGAGCACGTTATACACATTGCACCAGGTAGAGAGCACTGAAAAACATTGCACCAGGTAGAGAGCACGTTATACACATTGCACCAGGTAGAGAGCACTGAAAAACATTGCACCAGGTAGAGAGCACGTTATACACATTGCACCAGGTAGAAAGCACTGATTAACATTGCACAAGGTAGAGAGCACATTATACGCATTGCACCAGGTAGAGAGCACGTTATACACATTGCACCAGGTAGAGAGCACGTTATACACATTGCACCAGGTAGAGCGCACTTAGAAACATTGCACCAGGTAGAGAGCACTGAGACACACTGCACCAGGTAGAGAGCACTGAGAAACATTGCACCAGGTAGAGAGCACTGAGACACTGCACCAGGTAGAGAGCACTGAGACACACTGCACCAGGTAGAGAGCACTGAGACACACTGCACCAGGTAGAGAGCACTGAGACACACTGCACCAGGTAGAGAGCACTGAGACACACTGCACCAGGTAGGGTACATTTTTGATCTCTGCTTTTTTTGTGCCAATTTTACTTACTGGGGGCTGATGCTGCGGGAGTTGATTGCGCTGGTCCCCCCTCACACACCGCGGAGCTGGTTAAAAATGGCCACCACATTGATCCATGCACACAGAGGAGGGAGGGCTGGGTTTGCCTCGGCGGGAGAAGCAAACCCAGCCCTCCTTAGCTTACCAGATTCCCTTCAGCCAGCGCATCAGCGCGACAAGCCTAAGGCAGCTGCAGGGGGCAGTGACAGCGCGGCGGGACAGAGCGGCGGGGAGGAGCAGGGGGCAGTGACAGCGCTATGTGACAGAGCGGCGGGGAGGAGCAGAGGGCAGTGACAGCGTGATGTGACAGAGCGGTGGGGAGGAGCAGGGGGCAGTGACAGCGCGGCGGGACAGAGCGGCGGGGAGGAGCAGGGGGCAGTGACAGCGCGATGTGACAGAGCGGCGGGGAGGAGCAGAGGGCAGTGACAGCGTGATGTGACAGAGCGGTGGGGAGGAGCAGGAGGCAGTGACAGCGCACCCGGCGCGGCGGTGAGTAGGCAGTCCTTTAGTAATCAGCAGGGCGGCAGGGCGGGCACAAACGGGCAGGGCGCATTCTGCCACTCAGAAAAGGGGCAGGGCGCAGCGCCCCGTGAAAGAAGGCTAGAGTGAACACTATTCCAATATGTACCCTTGAGATATTACCTGAAGGATCCAGGGGTCTACTTGCGAGTGAGCTCACTGCGCACTGAAATTCATTGAGAACGGGCCCCCACCGTGCCTGAGCTTGTAAGGCCCTAGCGTCATACTGAGGGCTTGGCAGAGGCGGGAAAGGGTTTCTGTTCCTGGGAACTGGCTAATCTCTTCAGCCTTTTTCCTCTCCCTCTGTCACGAGCAGAAAAGAGGAACCTTTTGTCCGCTTGCCAACAAAGGACTGCGCCTGATAATACGGCGTCTTATTTTGAGAGGCGACCTGGGGTACAAACGTGGATTTCCCAGTTGTTGCCGTGGCCACCAGGTCTAAAAGACCGACCCCAAATGTCCCTTTTCAAAGGCAATACTTCCAAATGCCGTTTGGAATCCGCATCACCTGACCATTTTACTGGTAGAATTGGACAACGCACTTATACTTGATGCCAGTCGGCAAATATTCCGCTGTGCATCATGCATATATAGAAATGCATCTTTTAAATGCTCTATAGGCAATAATATACTATCCTTATCTAGGATATCAATATTTCCAGTCAGGGAATCCGACCATGCCAACCCAGCACTGCACCTCCAGGCTGAGGCGATTGCTGGTCGCAGTATAACACCAGTATGTGTGTGAATACATTTTTGGATACCCTCCTGCTTTCTATCAGCAGGATCCTTAAGGGCGGCCATCTCATGAGAGGGTAGAGCCCTTGTTCTTACAAGCGTGTGAGCGCCTTATCCCCCCTAGGGGGTGTTTCCCAACGCACCCTAACCTCTGGCGGGAAAGGGTATACACCAATACTTTTTAAGAAATTATCAATTGTTATCGGGGGGAAACCCACGCATCATCACACACCTCATTTTATTTCTCAGATTCAGGAAAACTACAGGTAGTTTTTCCCTCACCGAACATAATACCCCTTTTTGGTGGTACTCGTATTATCAGAAATGTATAAAACATTTTCCATTGTCTCAATCATGTAACGTGTGGCCCTACTGGAAATCACGGTTGTCTCTTCACCGTCGACACAGGAGTCAGTATCCGTGTCGGCGTCTGTATCTGCCATCTGAGGTAACGGGCGCTTTAGAGCCCCTGACGGCCTATGAGACGTCTGGACAGGCACAAGCTGAGTAGCCGGCTGTCTCATGTCAACCACTGTTTTTTTATACAGAGCTGACACTGTCACGTAATTTTCAACAGTACATCCACTCAGGTGTCGACCCCCTAGGTGGTGACATCACTGTTACAGACACTCTGCTCCGTCTCCACATCATTTTTCTCCTCATACATGTCGACACAAACGTACCGACACACAGCACACACACAGGGAATGCTCTGATAGAGGACAGGACCCCACTAGCCCTTTGGGGAGACAGAGGGAGAGTATGCCAGCACACACCAGAGCGCTATATATATATATATACAGGGATAACCTTATATAAGTGTTTTTCCCCTTATAGCTGCTGTATGTTTTAATACTGCGCCTAATTAGTGCCCCCCTCTCTTTTTTTAACCCTTTCTGTAGTGTAGTGACTGCAGGGAAGAGCCAGGGAGCTTCCCTCCAACTGAGCTGTGAGGGAAAATGGCGCCAGTGTGCTGAGGAGATAGGCTCCGCCCCCTTTTCGGCGGCCTTATCTCCCGTTTTTCTGTATATTCTGGCAGGGGTTAAATGCATCCATATAGCCCAGGAGCTATATGTGATGTATTTTTTGCCATGTAAGGTATTTTTATCATGTTTTATTGCGTCTCAGGGCGCCCCCCCCAGCGCCCTGCACCCTCAGTGACCGGAGTATGAAGTGTGCTGAGAGCAATGGCACACAGCTGCGGTGCTGTGCGCTACCTTATTGAAGACAGGAACGTCTTCTGCCGCCGATTTTTCCGGACCTCTTCGCTCTTCTGGCTCTGTAAGGGGGCCGGCGGCGCGGCTCCGGGACCCATCCAGGCTGGGCCTGTGATCGTCCCTCTGGAGCTAATGTCCAGTAGCCAAGAAGCCCAATCCACTCTGCACTCAGGTGAGTTCGCTTCTTCTCCCCTTAGTCCCTCGATGCAGTGAGCCTGTTGCCAGCAGGTCTCACTGAAAATAACAAACCTAAACTAAAACTTTCACTAAGAAGCTCAGGAGAGCCCCTAGTGTGCACCCTTCTCGTCGGGCACAGAAATCTACCTGGGGCTTGGAGGAGGGTCATAGGGGGAGGAGCCAGTGCACACCAGTTAGTCCTAAAGCTTTCTTTAGATGTGCCCAGTCTCCTGCGGAGCCGCTATTCCCCATGGTCCTTACGGAGTCCCCAGCATCCACTTAGGACGTTAGAGAAAAAGGCATTTGTTTCCCCCAGCACCCTGAATGATAACCGTAACCAGATATAAATTCCACATAATAATAGAATTCAGAGATCTTCGTTACACATATTTGTGTAACGAAGATCTCTGAATTCTATTATTATGTGGAATTTATATCTGGTTACGGTTATCATTCAGGGTGCTGGGGGAAATAAATGCCTTTTTTTCGTATCAGTAATAAGTCTGAGTCTCAGACCCAGGCATAAAAAAAAAAAAAAGATCTGTAGAGGATGTGTTATCGCAGGTCCAGGACCCCTCGGGGTCACAAAAAACGTTAGTTTGCCCAGTTGGTTAACACTAATATCGACACGGACACTGATTCCAGTGTCGACTATAGTGATTCCAGATTAGATCCGAAATTGGCAAAGAGCATTCAGTACGTGATTGTGGCTATAAAAGATGTACGGTGTATCACTGAGGACCCTGTTGCTCCTGATAAACGGGTCTGTATGTATAAAGAAAAGAAACCGGAGGTAACGTTCCTCCCTCTCATGAACTGAACGCTCTATTTGAAAAAGTCTGGGACAGCCCTGACAGAAAATTTCAAATAGGATTCCAGTTGCTTATCCTTTCCCACTGAGGACAGGAAAAAGGGGGAGTCAACCCCCATTTTGAACAAGGCCCTGTTCCGGTTATCTAAAAAGGTGGCTCTGCCGGCACCGGGCACGGCGGCCCTTAAGGACCCAGTAGATCGTAAACAAGATATTGTCATCTGCTATAGATACACTGGCTAAGGATAGCATACTCTTGACGGGGTGTAGTACGGGTGACCAGCGGTCTCCTGACCGCCGGTCACCTTACCGACGCCGGGATCCCGGCAGCATACCGACGCCACGGGTTCTATTCCCACTCTATGGGTTTCGTGGACACCCACGAGTGGAAATAGTCCCTGTTGGTCGGCATGCCGACCATCGGGATAGTGAGCCGTCGGGCTCACGGAAGAGGTCATGTGACTGTCGGTCAGCCGACCGGCGGTCACATGACTACCACCCCTCTTGACGCTGGGTTATATCAAGGACGATGCGGTGTACCTCAGGGAATCTGCAAGAGGTATTGGCCTTTTGGGATCAAAGGCCAATGCCATGGCGGTCTCGGCTAGGCGAGCATTGTGGATTCACCAATGGAATGCTGATGCAGACTCCAAGAAAAGAGTCTCTTCCATATAAAGGTGGGGTCTTGTCTGGAGATAACCTCAATGATTTGGTGTCTACGGCTACAGCGGGTAAGTCATCCTGTTTTGCCTTATGTCCCTCAGAAACAAAGGAAAACGCACCACTATCAGATGCAGTCCTTTCGGCCCAATACAAGAGGGCGAGGCTCTTCCTTCTTTGCTAGTAGAGGAAGGGGAAGAGATAAAAGATCACCAGCCTTGTTTGGCTCGCAGGAGCAGAAGTCTTCCCCGGCTTCTGCCAAATCCACCGCAGGACGCTGGGGGCTCTCGTGCGAGAGTCCGCACCAGTGGGGGCGCATTTCAAACTCTTCAGTCAGTTCTGGGTTCGTTCGGGCCTAGAACCGTGAGCTTTTACAAATAGTGTCCCAAGGGTACAATCTGGAGTTCAAGATGTTCCCCCTCACCGATTTTTCAAATCGGCCTTACCAGTTTCTCCTCCGGAAAGGGAGGTAGTATGCGAGGCTATACAAAAGTTGTGTCAGAATCAAGTTATTATCCTGGTTCCCCGGTCACAACAGGGAGAAGGCTTTTATTCCAGATTTTTCGTGGTCACGAAGCCGGACGGCTCGGTTAGACCAATCCTAAACCTGAAATCCCTAAATTTCTACCTGAAGAAATTCAAATTTCAATATGGAATCTCTCAGGGCGGTAATCTCCAGTCTGGAGGAAGGAGATTTCATGTTTTCAGTAGACATAAAGGATGCCTACTTACATGTTCCCATTTTTCTCCGCATCAAGCTTACCTAAGATGTGCAATCCAGGATTGTCATTACCAATGTCAGACGTACCGTTTGGTCTATCCACGGCTCCGAGGATTTTCCCCAAGGTGATGGCGGAAATTATGGTTCTCCTTCGTAAGCAAGGAATCACGATTATCCCGTACTTGGACGATCTCCTGATAAAGGCGAGATCCAGGGACCAGTTGGTGCAAAACATTGCACTCTCTCTGACAGTTCTTCAGCAACATGGTTGGCTCCTAAACTTGCCAAAAATCACAGTTGATTCCGACGACGGACGCGGTTGTCGTTTTTGGGAATGATACTGGACACGGAACTACAGAGAGTTTTTCTTTCAGTGGAAAAGGCTCTGGAACTTCAGAGTTTGGTCAAACAAATTATGAAACCAGCAAGAGTGTCAATCCATCAATGCACTCGGTTGCTGAGGAAGATGGTGGCGGCCGTTCAGTTTGGCAGATTCCATGCCAGAGTGTTTCAGTGGGACCTGTTGGACAAGTGGTCCGGATCCCACCTGCACATGCACCGAAGGATAATCCTGTTTTCCAAGACCGTAATCTCACTCCTGTGGTGGCTGCACAGCTCTCACCTCCTAGAGGGGCGCAGGTTCGGGATCCAGGACTGGATCCTAGTAACCACGGATGCAAGTTTCCGAGGCTAGGGAGCAGTCACACAGGGGGAAAACTTCCAAGGAAGTTGGTCAAGGCAGGAAACTTGTCTCCACGTAAACGTTCTGGAGTTAAGGGCCATTTACAACGGCCTTCTACAAGCGGAACATATTCTTTGCAATCTGCCCGTACTGACCCAGTCAGACAATGTAACAGCAGTAGCATACCTAAACCGCCAGGGCGGAACGAAAAGCAGAGCGGCAATGGCAGAAGCCACAAAGGTTCCCCGCTGGGCAGAAAAGCATACAAGCGCTCTGTCAGCGATCTTCATTCCAGGAGTGGACAACTGGGAAGCAGACTTCCTCAGCAAACACGATCTCCATCCAGGAGAGTGGGGCCTTCATAAAGAGGTCTTCACAGACGTGACAAGTCATTGGGGAATTCCTCAAATAGACATGATGGCATCTCGTCTCAACAAGAAGCTTCAGAGATATTGTTCCAGGTCGAGGGACCCTCAAACAATAGCAGTGGATGCACTGGCGACACCATGGGTGTTTCAGTCGGTGTATGTATTCCCTCCACTTCCTCTCATTCCAAAAGTTCTAAAGAGCATAAGAAGAATAAAGATTCAAGCGATCCTCATTGTCCCAGACTGGCCAAGGAGGGCTTGGTATCCGGATCTTCAGGAATTACTCATAGAAGATCCCTGGCCTCTTCCTCTACGCGTGGACCTGTTACAGCAGGGGCCATGCGTGTATCAAGACTTACCGCGGCTACGTTTGACGGCATGGCGGTTGAACGCCAAATCCTAGCCCGAAAGGGTATTCCCAGTGAAGTCATTCCCACACTTTTTCAGGCCAGGAAAGGAGTGACGTCTAAACATTACCACCGTATTTGGAGAAAATATGTTTCTTGGTGTGAATCCAAGAAGGCTCCTACGGAAGAATTTCAGTTAGGACGTTTTCTCCATTTTCTACAAGCAGGTGTGGATGCGGGCCTAAAGTTGGGCTCAATTAAAGTACAGATTTCAGCCTTATCGGTTTTCTTTCAAAAACAATTGGCCTCCCTTCCAGAAGTTCAGACTTTCGTGAAAGGTGTGTTGCACATCAAACCTCCATTTGTGTCCTCAGTGGCACCATGGGATCTTAACGTGGTGTTGCAGTTCCTTTAATCACATTGGTTTGAACCTTTACAGAAGGTGGAGTTGAAATTCATCACTTGGAAAGTGGTCATTCTGTTGGCCTTGGCATCCGCAAGGCGGGTATCTGAGTTAGTGGCCTTGTCTCACAAGAGCCCTTATTTGATCTTCCATGAAGATAGAGCAGAGTTGAGGACTCGTCAGCAATTTCTGCCGAAGGTGGTTTCATCTTTCCACATGAACCAACCTACTGTGATGCCAGTGGCTACTGACGCCTTAGTTGAGTCAAAGTCTCTGTATGTGGTCAGAGCTTTAAAAGTTTATGTCGCCAGAGCGGCTCAGGTTTGGAAAACGGAGGCTCTGTTTGTCCTGTATGCTCCCAACAAGATTGGGTGTCCTGCTTCCAAGCAGACCCTTGCACGCTGGATCTGTAATACGATTCAGCATGCTCAATCCACGGCTGGATTGCGTTACCGAAATCGGTGAAAGACATTCTACTAGAAAGGTGGGCTCATCCTGGGAGGCTGCCAAGGGGGTCTCGGCATTGCAAATTTGCCAAGCAGCTACTTGGTCGGGTTCAAACACTTTTGCAAAGTTTTACAAGTTTGATATCCTGGCCGATGATGACCTCAAGTTTGGTCAATCGGTGCTGCAGAGTCATCCGCACTCTCCCGCCCGTTCTAGAGCTTTGGTATAACCCCATGGTTCTAATGGTGACCCCAGCATCCTCTAGGACGTATGAGAAAATAGGATTTTAATACCTACCGGTAAATCCTTTTCTCTTAGTCCGTAGAGGATGCTGGGCACCCATCCCAGTGCGTACTGTATCTGCAGTTATTAGTTGTGGTTACACACATGTTGTGTTACGTTAAAAATCAGCCTGTTGCTGACATTGTTCATGCCGTTGGCTTGTGTTCTGTTGAATGCCACGTTGTGCGGCATGCTTGAGGTGTGAGCTGGTTTGAATCTCACCTTAGTTTAACAATAAATCCTTTCCTCGAAATGTCCGTCTCCCTGGGCACAGTTCCTATAACTGGAGTCTGGAGGAGGGGCATAAAGTCTTAAAGTGCCCATGTCTCCCGTGGATAC
The DNA here is from genome assembly GCF_028390025.1 of Pseudophryne corroboree. NCBI lineage: Eukaryota > Metazoa > Chordata > Amphibia > Anura > Myobatrachidae > Pseudophryne > Pseudophryne corroboree. Next base: position 284,897,491 of record NC_086451.1, read on the forward strand.
CGTCTATACCCCATGGTTCTAATGGTGACCCCAGCATCCTCTACGGACTAAGAGAAAAGGATTTACCAGTAGGTATTAAAATCCTATTATTTCCAGTGCTGATGATCCACTTTACACTGTCATCAATAGGATTCTTTATTTTATAAGGTCTATTTAAGGGATTAAGCTGGTAACAATCCTACAGTAAGTGACAGAATGATGAAAGACTTCTGTGTAGGTCCTTGTCGCATGAGTCTTCACAGATGTTTAACATTAATACCTAGCTTTCCAACTAGGTCAAGTCATCGCTTGGTTGTCTCTGACTCATACCTTAATATGGGTTCATTTAAAAGCCTTCTTTAGTGAGGTTGCTTTGATACTTTAGATACTGGACATAACTATATTCACCATATTCATTTTTTTTGCTAGATTTGGGAAAATTGAGGCTTTACATTTAGGCTTACTACTCTCCCATCTCCTCCCTAATCAGTGTAACATATCCTAGTATTCTCCCCTAGACACCTCCATCACCCTGCCTTGAATGACAACACATTGTAATCAGGTAATAGAAGGTGCTTCAAACACTAATTTGGTCATTATAAAACGAAGATCTGAACTACTAGAAAGAGGTCACCTTCCCAAAAGTGTACATCTCCACAAACTTGTTTCTAAATGATATCCTATTGTAGATCCCAAAGGATCTCCCCGTCTAATATACATTATTTGCAGCCAGATTCCACCAGACACAAACTCTTGGTCCAAAATCAGAACAAAAAAAGCCAAATTCTAAATTCTGACTTTGAGATTACATTTCTTTATTACTAAGCAGTATAATTAAATGCCACATTGCAAAGGACCCTCGGACCTTCTTATAGTACTGGCCAAAGTAGAAGATCAACAAGAATGCTGACAAACCAGTCTCCCAGGTCCTAAATACAGGTAAATAATCTTTCAGATCTTCTGTTATAAACTGTAACAAGGCTTGCTTATTCTCAGACAAAAGTCATGCCTCAGACTACCAGTGACTCCTGCTCCCATAATCCCTCTCTTTCCCTACAAACACCCTCACCTATCTACAATCGCTAAACTCATATCCACATTTTTACTAAAGTTTTTATTTACTTAGGTTTACTAAATCCTGATTTATTAACATTTACATTCTGCATATTGTACTGTTCTTTTTCTGTGACATGTAAACATATTTGGCCTGATTCAGATGCAGTCACAACTGCAAAGGTGTTGCAACTAAGAAATTATCAGTATACTGCGCATACATCGCAACTACAGTGTGCATGCGCCAAGGTACCATTGTGATGCCATTCTCAGTAAGGAATCAGTTGCAGAGTGACTGACAGGTAGAGACTGTTTAGGGGAGGTAACGGGGTGTGTCTGCAAAATGCAGGTGTGTTGTGACCGTTTTTGGGGTGTGTAAGCGATCTTGTATGACTAAAACATGGTGCCAGCGTAACAGCTCCCGCACACTATTCTGCACACCCATGGAGGCACTCAGGCAGTCAATGTTCCTTGCATTTGTGTTGCGGTTGTGACAGAGTATGCAGTTGATGAAAATGTTGCGATGGCTTCAATGGGCATCTCTGTTCACTTGTGAGTGGCTACTACACTTGCATTAACTGGAACTGAGGTAAAAACAGTATCCTGCATGCTTTGCTTCAAAGCTAAAGTATGTGATGGAACTCTCACTAAATAGTCTGAACTATCCTGAAAAAACAGTGAAAAGCATTGGTGATGGCTCATGATGGCTATTGTACCAGGACAGGTTATGGCGTCATGCACCAAGTTTATAACAGTCAGCGGTGCAAGTGGGCGGGTACGGGTGGGTACGGCGTACCCTTAAGAATTTAGCCGTGGGTACACCGGGACGTCGATCCCTCCCTCCCTTGCTTACCACGTTGCTGTTGCATGAGGGGAGGAGAGCGCAGCGTGCGCCTCTCCTGCCCCTCAGTGTCTACCTTCAATTTGGCGCCGGCCCATGAGCCAATCAGAGCTCGCAGACCGACAGCCAAGGCTCCTGATTGGCTGCTGGACCACGAGCTTTGATTAGCTCACTGATCGGTGCCTAATTGAAGGTAGAGTGACACCCGCACTGTCGCCGGAGACTGAGGGGTAGAAGAGGCGCACGCTGCGCTCTCCTCCCTTCACACACAGGAACAGGACGACAGCAGCAGCGCGGTAAGCAGCAGAGGGGGGTTTGCATATGAACCTGGCTCTGGGGGCCTATCTGGCCCTGCGGGGGCATCTCTGGCACTGGGGGCATATCTGGCACTGTGGGGGCATTTCTGTATCTGGCACTGGGGGGACGTGTATCTGGCACTGGGGGCATTTCTGGATCTGGAACTAAGGGTATATCTGGCACTGGGGGCATATCTGGCACTGTGGGGGCATTTCTGTATCTGGCACTGGTGGCATATCTGGCACTGTGGGGCATGTGTATCTGGCACTGGGGGCATATATGTATCTGGCACTGTGGAGGCATTTCTGTATCTGGCACTGGGGGGGCAAGGTATATCTGACACAGTGGGGGCATTTGTGTATCTGGCACTGTGGGGCAATGTATATCTGACACAGTGGGGGCATTTGTGTATCTGGCACAGTGGGGCAATGTATATCTGGCACTGTGGGGCAATGTATATCTGGCACTGTGGGGCAACGTGTATTTGGCACTACTGGGGTCATATGTGTATCTGCTCCCACCTTCCCCCCATATGTATATCACGCCCCATGTGGAATTTGGTCACATCCATTATTTGGCGTGCGCGCCGAAGGCGTGTGCATACAGTACGTGTAAGACATTTTTTCTACTTGCACCACTGATAACAGTCATACAGTACATGCAGTTAGACTTCTGCAAAAAGTATAAGTTTCATTTATTTGGAAAATATGCCAAAAGTGTCAGTTAGTGAAAGTGGCAATCAAAGACATTTTTCAAATTCAAGAAACTGCTCTGAGTTGCTTCCTATTTATCATATAATCATAATGAACTTCTGATGTGCTTGGTTTCAACTGTGCGAAGTTTTGAACATTTTACCCCTTTTTAGGCCCCTTAAGACTCAAATGTAGAAAAATGCCTGCTTAGTGGGTAACTGCAAATAATTGTCACAGCTTCCAGACCATGCAGCAGGTCAAACGTTCCATTTCACCCAGCAGGTATACAGGGAGAGTTCATCAACTGCCACATTTTCCAGAGCACAATAGTGATGAATTATAATGGCAGGCGGACATTTTGCCACATAACTCCGAAGCGATGAAACCAATTACAACGCCAATATTTTTTCTGCAAATCTACAGACCAAGACCTAAATATGTCACTCATAAACGTTGTTCTTCTGCTGTTAATACAGTATATACATATATGTGTATTTTCTCCACTTGTGATAGGTTCTTTAAGTTAACTGGCAGGAGCTCTGGAATTCCCCAATCCGACTACAATAGTTAAATCTCCCAACATGTTTCCACATAAGAAGTAGTTGATTTTAGTCACTTACAGGTTTATTTACAAAGCGTTGTGTTGTAAAAACCAGCACTTGTGATCGTTATTGCATGCAATTTAAAAGGGCAATGCTTTTAATAGTCATGTCTTGCTAGCAAAAGAATTGCCCTTTTAAATATCAGGCATAGACATGATCAGATTTGCCAAGTTTTACAACCCAACACTTTGTAAATATACCCCTTAAAAACATATCTGTTTTGTACATGTCGGCCTACTATTTGAGATGGTACACAATGGACACTGGGCCTCATTCAGACCTGGTCGAATGCAGGTTATTTTTTTGCACTGCTGTGACCAGTTAATCGCAGCCTACAGGAGAGGGGGTTAAGGGCTTTGCAGGGGTGCGATGGGCTGTGCAGTGAGCTGCACAAACAAAAGTTTGTGCAGTTTCTGCACAGCCCAGGACTTACTCAGATGCTGCGACGATCTGGGCCGGCTGTGACGTCAGGAACCCTCCTCCGGAACGGTTGGGCACATCTGCGTTTCTCCGGACACTACCAGAAAACTGTGAGTTTCCGCCATGGAACGCCTTCTGCGTGTCAATCTTCTTGCAATCGCCGGTGCAATTGCTTTCTTCGTTAGCTTTGTCGATGCCCGGCAACCCCCGTTGCCGGCTAGCGAAGCGCTTGCGCATTGCGACCAGTGCGCATGCGCAGTACAGACCCGATCGCACGGCTGCAAAAAAAATGCAGCGTGCGATCGGGTCTGAATGACCCCCACTGTATTAGTGCAGTATATGTTTTATTTGTTACTACATGGTTTAGCTTTGTATTGTATAAAATAGGATTTTAATACCTACCGGTAAATCCTTTTCTGTTAGTCCGGAGAGGATGCTGGGAACTCCAAAAGGACCATGGAGTATAGACGGGATCCGTAGGAGACATGGGCACACTATAAGACTTTGAATGGGTGTGAACTGGCTCCTCCCTCTATGCCCCTCCTCCAGACCTCAGTTATAGGAACTGTGCCCAGAGGAGACGGACATTTAGAGGAAAAGGATTTTGTTAAACTAAGGGTGAGATACGTACCAGCTCACACCACAACACACCGTACCACATGGCATTTTACTAAACCCAGTTAACAGTGTGAACCAAAACAGATCAGCAACAGGTTGACCCCTACCAAACACAACCTTTGTATAACACAAGCAATGACTATATACAAGTACTGCAGATAGAGTCCGCACTGGGACGGGCGCCCAGCATCCTCTACTGACTAAGAGAAAAGGATTTACCGGCAGGTACTAAAATCCTATTTTCTCCTTTGTCCTAGAGGATGCTGGGGACTCCAAAAGGACCATAGGGATTATACCAAAGCTCCAAACCAGGCAGGAGAGTGCGGATGACTCTGCAGCACCGACTGAGCAAACATGAGGTCCTCATCAGCCAGGGTATCAAACTTGTAGAACTTTGCAAAAGTGTTTGAACCCGACCAAGTAGCTGCTCGGCAAAGCTGTAATGCCCGAGACGCCTCGGGCATCCGCCCAAGAGGAGCCCACCTTCCTAGTGGAATGGGCCTTCACCGATTTCGGTAATGGCAATCCAGCCATAGAATGAGCCTGCTGAATCGTATTACAGATCCAGCGCGCAATAGTCTGCTTAGAAGCAGGAGCGCCAACCTTGTTGGCCGCGTACAGGATAAACAGCGCCTCTGTTTTCCTAACCCGAGCCGTTCTGGCTACATAAATTTTCAAAGCTCTGACCACATCAAGAGACTTGGAATCACCAAGGCTTCAGTAGCCACAGGCACCACAATAGGTTGGTTCATGTGAAACAAAGAAACCACCTTTGGTAGAAATTGTTGAGTTCTCAACTCCGCTCTATCCTCATGGAAAATCAGATAGGGGCTTTTGTGAGACAGAGCCGCCAATTCGGACACCCGCCTTGCGGACGCCAAGGCCAAAAGCATGACCACTTTCCAAGTGAAAAATTAAATTCAACCTTTTGTAATGGTTCAAACCAATGTGATGTAAGGAACTGTAACACCACGTTAAGGTCCCATGGTGCCACTGGGGGCACAAATGGAAGTTGGATGTGAGGTACGCCTTTTACGAAAGTCTGTACTTCTGGAAACGAGGCTAATTCCTTTTGAAAGAAAATTGATAAAGCTGACACCAGCACTTTAATGGAGCCTAACTTCACGCCCGCATCCACACCTGCTTGCAAAAAATGGAGAAAACTCCCCAGCTGAAATTCTTCCGTAGGAGCCTGCTTGGATTCACACCAAGACACATATTTTCTCCAAATACGGTGATAATGCTTCGCCGTTACCTCCTTTCTAGCTTTAAGTAGAGTGGGGATGACTTCCCCGGGAATACCCTTCCTAGCTAGGATTTGGCGTTCAACCGCCATGCCGTCAAACGGAACCGCGGTAAGTCCTGGAACACGCACGGCCCTTGCTGTAACAGATCCTTTCTCAGAGGAAGAGGCCAGGGATCTCCTGTGAGTAATTCCTGAAGATCCGGATACCAGGCCCTCCGTGGCCAATCTGGAACAACGAGTATCGCCTGAACCCTTGTTCTTCTTATGATCCTTAACACCTTTGGAATGAGTGGAAGTGGAGAGAACACATAGACCGACCGAAATACCCACGGTGTCACTAGTGCATCCACTGCTATTGCTTGAGGGTCCCTCGACCTGGAACAATATGTCTGAAGCTTCCTGTTGAGACGACACGCCATCATGTCTATTTGAGGAAGTCCACAACGACTTGTCAATTCTGCAAAGACCTCTTGATGAAGACCCCACTCTCCTGGATGGAGATCGTGTCTGCTGAGGAAGTCTGCTTCCCAGTTGTCCACTCCTGGAATGAAGACCGCTGACAGAGCGCTTGCATGTTTTTCCGCCCAGCGAAGGATGTTGGTGGCCTTCGCCATCGCCGCTCTGCTCTTTGTTCCGCCCTGGCGGTTTATGTGCGCCACGGCCGTGATGTTGTCCGACTGAATCAGGACGGGCAGGTCGCAAAGAAGATGTTCCGCCTGCCGCAGCTCGTTGTAGATGGCCCTTAACTCCAGCACGTTTATGTGCAGACAAGCTTCCTGGCCTGACCATTTTCCCTGGAAATTTTGTCCTTGTGGGACTTCTCCCCAACCTCGGAGACTCGCGTCCGTGGTCACCAGAATCCAGTCTTGGATCCCGAACCTGCGACCCTCTAGAAGGTGAGAAATTTGGAGCCACCACAGGGCCAGGAGAGAAATCCTGGCCCTGGGGGATAGACTTATCTTCCGGTGCATCTGCAGATGGGATCCTGACCACTTGTCCAGCAGGTCCCACTGAAACGTTCTTGCATGGAACCTGCCAAACGGAATGACCTCGTAGGTCGCCACCATTTTTCCCAGCACTCGAGTGCAGTGATGAATCGACACTCCTGGCGGTTTCAGTAGTTCCTTGACCATTTTCTGGATTTCCTGAGCTTTTTCCAATGGGAGAAAGATCCTCTGCAGTTCGGTGTCCAGAATCATGCCCAAAAATGACAGCCGAGTTGTCGGAATCAGCTGCGACTTTGGTAAATTTAGGAGCCAGCCATGCTGTTGCAGCACTTGCAGGGAAAGCGCAACGTTTTTTAATAACTGCTCCTGTGATCTCGCCTTAATCAGGAGATCGTCCAAGTACGGGATAATTATGACCCCTTGCTTGCGCAGAAGCACCATCATTTCCGCTATTACCTTGGTGAAAATCCTCAGGGCCGTGGGAATACCAAACGGCAACGTCTGAAATTGGAAGTGACAATCCTGAACGGCGAACCTCAGGTACGCCTGATGAGGAGGATAAATGGGGACATGTAGGTAAGCATCATTTATGTCGACTGACACCATAAAATCCCCCCCCCCCCCCCCCTCCTCCAGACTGGAGATCACCGCTCGGAGAGATTTCATCTTGAATTTGAAACTTTTCAAATACACATTGAGGGATTTTAAGTTCAGAACCGGCCTGACCGAGCCATCCGGCTTCGGGACCACAAACAGGCTTGAATAAAAGCTTTCTCCCCGCTGTGACGGGGGTACCTCAACAATGACTCGCTGGTGACACAGCTTCTGTATTGCCGTACACACTACCTCTCTTTCCGGAAGAGAAGCTGGCAAGGCCGATTTAAAAAATTGGTGTGGGGGCACGTCTTGAAACTCCAGCTTGTATCCTTGGGTCACAATTTCCAGCACCCAAGGATCCAGGCCCGAGAAAACCCAGACCTGACTGAAGAGCTGAAGACGCGCCCCCACCGGTGCGGACTCCCGCAGGGGAGCCCCAGCGTCATGCGGTGGATTTGGCAGAAGCCAGGGAGGACTTCTGCTCCTGGGAGCTTGCCACAGCCAGCGATCTTTTTCCTCTTCCCTTACCTCTCGCCGCAAGGAAGGATGACCCACGTCCTTTCCTGAATTTCTGCGACTGAAAGGACTGCATCTGATATGGAGGCGTTTTCTTTTGCTGTGGAGGAACAAAAGGCAGAAAAGAGGACTTACCCGCAGTAGCTGTAGAAACTAGATCCGCGAGGCCTTCACCAAACAAAACTCCACCCTTACAGCGCAGAGCCTCCATAGCCTTCTTAGAATCAGCATCACCATTCCATTGATGCGTCCACAACGCCCTCCTGGCCGAGACTGCCATGGCATTGGCTCTTGATCCCAAAAGGCCAATATCTCTCGCCGTCTCCTTTAGATAGACTGCAGCGTCCCTGATATGACCCAGTGTCAAAAGCACGCTATCCCGATCCAGGGTGTCTATGTCCGATGACAAGTTATCTGCCCACTTTTTAATCGCGTTACTCACCCACGCCGAAGCCACAGCCGGCCTGAGCAGCGTACCTGTCGTGACATAAATAGATTTCAAGGTAGCTTCCTGCCTACGATCAGCAGGATCCTTAAGGGTCGCCATTTCAGGAGACGGTAGTGCTACCTTCTTGGACAATCGCGCTAGAGCTTTGTCTACTGTGGGTGTCGCCTCCAACCCAACCCTATCCTGAGAAGGAAACGGGTATGCCATAGCAATCCTCCTGGGAATGTGCCATCTCTTGTCTGGCGTTTCCCAGGCTTTTTCAAAAAGGGCATTCAGTTCATGAGAGGGAGGAAACGTTACCTCCGGTTTCTTCCCCTTAAACATATAGACCCTCGTCTCAGGGACAGCGGGGTCTTCCGTAATATGTAACACGTCTTTTATCGCCACTATCATGTATTGAATACTCTTAGCCACTTTAGGATGCAACTTCGCATCATTATAGTCAACACTGGAGTCGGAATTCGTGTCGGTATCAGTGTCTGCTACCTGGGTAAATGAACGTTTTTGGGACCCTGAGGGGGTCTGAGTGTGTGGCACCACGTCACCTATGGATTGTCTCCATGCTTGGTTCTGAGACTCAGATTTGTCTAACCTCTTATGCAATAAAGCCACACTGTTATTTAAGACACTCCACATCTCAACCCAATCAGCAGTCGGCGGTGCCGACGGAGTCACTCCTTCATTCTGTTCCGCTCCCATACGCACCTCCTCCTGGGAAGAGCATTCAGTTTCTGCCATGTCGACACACACGTACCGACACCCCCAAACACACTGGGCTAAAGGGGACAGACCCACAACAGTAAGGCCTTTCAGAAAGACAGAGAAGGAGTTTGCCAGCTCACACCCAGCGCCCCACCGGTCTGAAGAAAACAACAATGCCCCAGACCTATAAGCGTTTGTTATATATAAATAAATAACCAACACCAAATTTATGTGCCCCCCCTTGTTTTTAGCACCGTTACTTGTGACAGCAGTGAAGGGCCAGGAGCAGCGTCTCTGCAGCAAGCTGTGGAGAGAAAATGGCGCTGGTCAGAGCTGAAGGACGAAGCCCCGCACCCTACATGGCGCGCTTCGGTCCAGCTATTAATTATACTGGCGGGGGTCTCCTAACAGTGCCTATGCACTGTATATAGCTGCCAGTCCCTATAAATGAGGGTACGCGGTACCTCAGGAAAACTGAAGTCTTCTGCCGCCTTCAGACGTCTTCTTTGCTTCGGTTACTCACCTGTCTTCTATCTTCTGGCTCTGTGAGGGGGACGGCGGTGCGGCTCCGGGAACGAGCAGCTAGGCGACCCAAGAGATCAGACCCTCTGGAGCTAATGGTGTCCAGTAGCCTAAGAAGCAGAGCCTATCAACTCACAGAAGTAGGTCTGTTTCTCTCCCCTCAGTCCTACGAAGCAGGGAGCCTGTTGCCAGCAGTGCTCCCTGAAAATAATAAACCTAACAAAAATCTTTTTAGACAAACTCTGTAGAGCTCCCCTAGTGTGTGACCAGTCTCCTCTGGGCACAGAATGTAACTGAGGTCTGGAGGAGGGGCATAGAGGGAGGAGCCAGTTCACACCCTTTCAAAGTCTTATAGTGTGCCCATGTCTCCTGTAGATCCCGTCAATACCCCATGGTCCTTTTGGAGTCCCCAGCATCCTCTAGGACGAAGGAGAAATAATAGATTCCTGCAATTCTTTGTTTTTCATTTGATACACTTAATTATATTAACAGAATTATGAAGGCATTCTTACCCGTGCATTTTTGTCACCAATAAGACAAACTGCATGAAGAGAAGGAACCCAGCGTTTAAATTCATTCATCCAGTTGTGTAGAGTAGACTTGGGCACCAAAACCATGTGGGGACCTGGAATGTTCCTGTAGTGCTTAAGGTAGCCCAGCAAAGCAATTGTTTGCAGGGTCTTTCCTAAACCCTATCATATAAAGACAAAATGGTATACATATGAAAAATGAATTCTACCAAGTTTTACACTGTAAAATTTAAGTACATAAGTAAACAAATGATACTAATGTGTTAAAACAAATAAACTAAAATAATGTTCACAAAAGTGATCAAACTTATAGTAAATGATAGTGTGCGCATACCTTTATTTAAGGTAGATTTTAGATCAGTGATGGGCAACAGGTGGTTCTAAGGCCACAAAAAGCCTTAACCTGCAGAAGGGTATTGCGTGAAGCTATGGGGGTCATAAAACATAGAATAAGACTGACCTTGATCTATTTATTTTCTATTTTCCTCCAGGAGCAGCAAACGCCCACACCACTAGAATGCCTCAGCACAGTGCATGGTAGACATGCTGCACATCTAAAGTCAAAGGAGACACGGCATGCAGTCTGTCCTACATTGTTGCCCTCCTTTATCCTAGGCACAGAACTGCATGAGTCCTGCTTATCTCAGTACATTAAGAAATTCTTAGGAGGACTCTGTCATGCCCCAATGTGCTGCAAAACTTTTTAAGTCTATATTTGGTTCCACTTATACATGTGACAGACATTAAAAGCAGAAAGAATAAAAGGTTGATAGATGGAAGACTCTGCACAGGGGCATGATGCCTAGCCTATTCCACCTCAGTTTCAAAATTCAGAAATTCAGTCAGCCAAAAGTCACACTGCATTGTCAAAATGACTTGTTGCTCTAGTTTATCTAACATTAAAGAGCTTGATGATCATTTATGTAATTACAGTCTCATGATTATTTGTATTAGATCTTTTTTTATTCAAATTATGCTTATTTCTAGCACTGAGATCTGCACAACAATTAGTGCAACCAGGACTACAAACTTTTTAGTATGTTTCTTGCTGCTTATGCTTCTTCTGTGTCCAGTGGCCAGTACCACGCAAACAAAGGCATGAAAGGAACAAATAACTGGACAGGCATTTATCTTCCCCAGAGGCTAAATAATACACATGATTTACCATTTCATCTGCTAATATGCCGTTAATGCCATTTTCATACAAAGAGATCATCCAGTTGAGGCCTCTGACTTGGTAATCTCTCAGTGTTCCTCCTTTTACGTCTGCAAGACAAATATTTCAAAGTGAATTAAATGTAACTAAAAAATATATAAAGATTATTAGGCTTTTGTGATAGCCTGCGATAAGCAGGCTGTGCGGGGATTCAGGCGAGTATGCCTGCATTTTAAAGCGCAAATCATTTACAAGACAATGGGTCAGTTAGAATAGTGACGCTAGAATCCTGACCACCAGAATGCCGGCAGGAGGGCGAGCGCAATGAAGTTACTTGCTGGCTCAGTGGCTCAACCTGCAATCGCCCCACAGGTTCTATTCCCGCTCCATAGGCGTCGTGGACACCCAGGAGTGGGAATAGCTGTGGCGGAACTGCTTGCATTCTGGCGGTCGGGATAACGGCATCGGTATTCTGACCGCCGGGATCACGACCGCCGGGACCCAGACTACATCCTGCTGCAACTTGTTCTAAACTTCCAGAGAAAACAAAAACATAAAGAAAATTAAATAAATTGAAATAGAAACAAGTGTCTATTAGTATCATTATACAATATTTTAAACCACTTATTTTTATTCGGCTTTTCCTTAAATATATCTTATCTTGGGCACTGAAACTGAAAAAACTGATGAAGTCCAAGCTCCTCCCCCACTACAGTATATCCACCATCCAGGAAGCTTCACTTACTTGATTTATGTGGCCCATACACCAACAATCAATTAGCACAATTTTGCATTGTGCAGATGATCGTCTTAAAAAAATCTGCAAAATCCAACAGGGATTTTTAACATTTGTATTTTTCTAATCACCTGACAACTGACAATCAGTGGAGTTCGGAACGCCCATCAGTGAATTGTGGATTCATCTGACGGATGTATGGGCCATATAACATACAATACAGTAGCTCCACAATAGGAGAAGAAAAAAAGTGAGTGGAGAGAACTATAAAGTAAAACACTGTTAATAAGAACAACATGTCCACAAGAACAGCACACAGCGGAAATGCAGGGAGTCCAGTAATCCCCAATGGATTACAGGAAAAGGGTTTCATACTAGAGCAGAAATCCCATTGTCTCTTACATCCACTGGAGGACACCAGCACAATGGGGTCACATTAATGCATTCTCTATGGGTGGAACCACTTTGAAACAGCACACAGCAAAAATGTTAAGTCCAAAGCAAACCTCTTTGGATGAAAATAGGATTTTAATTACCTACCGGTAAATCCTTTTCTCGTAGTCCGTAGAGGATGCTGGGGTCCACATTAGTACCATTGAGGTATAGACGGGTCCACTAGGAGCCATTTGCACTTTAAGAGTTTGAGAGTGTGGGCTGGCTCCTCCCTCTATGCCCTTCCGCCCGAGGAGACTGTCATCTTCGAGAGAAGGATTTTACACAGATAGTGGCGAGATTCACATCAGCTCACAAACAAGGCAAACCAAGCTAACTAGCTTGAAACATCAGCAACGGCTGAACAATATTACTTACCAAGTAACAAAACAGTACTTAACCAAGAACTAAGCAGTACTGAACTAAGTAACCACTACAGGATCACGAAGCGCTGGGCGGGCGCCCAGCATCCTCTACGGAATACGAGAAAAGGATTAACCGGTAGGTAATTAAAATACAGGTTGAGTATCCCTTATCCAAAATGCTTGGGACCAGAGGTATTTTGGATATCGGATTTTTCCGTATTTTGGAATAATTGCATACCATAATGAGATATCATGGTGATGGGACCTAAGTCTAAGCACAGAATGCATTTGTGTTTCATATACACCTTATACAAACAGCCTGAAGTAAATTTTAGCCAATATTTTTAAGAACTTTGTGCATTAAACAAAGTGTGTCTACATTCACACAATTTATTTATGTTTCATATACACCTTATTCACACAGCCTGAAGGTCATTTAATACAATATTTTTAATAACTGTGTGTATTAAACAAAGTTTGTGTACATTGTGCCATCAAAAAACAAAGGTTTCACTATTTCATTCTCACTCAAAAAAGTCCGTATTTCGGAATATTCCGTATTTCAGAATATTTGGATATGGGATACTCAACCTGTACTATTTTCTATTACGCCCTAGAGGATGCTGGGGTCCACATTACTACCATGGGGATGTACCAAAGCTCCCAGAACGGGAGGGAGAGCGCGGAGGCTCCTGCAGAACTGATTGACCAAACTTCAGGTCCACAGAGTATCGAACTTGTAGAACTTTGCAAACAAGTTCGACCCTGACCAAGTAGCCACTCGGCAAAGCTGTAAAGCTGAGACACCCCGGGCAGCCGCCCAGGAAGAACCCACCTTACGAGTAGAGTGGGCCTTAACAGACGTAGGACAACCGTAGAATACGCATGCTGGATAGTGAACCTGATCCAGCGAGAGATCGTCTGCTTAGAAGCAGGACACCCAAGTTTCTTGGCATCATACAGGACAAACAGAGAGTCTAATTTTCCGTGACGAGCAGTCCTCTTCACATAGATTTTCAGAGCCCTTACAATATTCAAGGACTTTGATGAAAGTGAGGAGTCAGTAGCCACTGGCACCACAATAGGCTGGTTGATATGAAATGCCGACACAACCTTTGGAAGTAACTGCTGACGTGTCCGGAGCTCAGCTCTAAATTCATGGAAAATCAAGTAGGGGCTCTTACAAGACAAAGCCTCCAACTCCGACACACATCTAGCAGAAGCTAAGGCCAACAAAGTGACAGCCTTTCACGTGAGAAACTTGACCTCAACCTCTGGTAAAGGTTCAAATCAATCCGATTGGAGGAACTGTAACACCACGTTAAGATCCCAGGGCGCCGTAGGCGGCACAAAGGGAGGTTAGATGCGCAGAACCCCTTTCAGAAAAGTTTGAACCTCAGGGAGGGAAGCCAACTCTGGAAGAAAATGGATAGGTACGAAATCTGGACCTTTACGGATCCCAACCTCAGGCCCATATCTACACCTGCTTGCAGGAAGAGGAGAAACCGTCCCAGTTAAAACTCCACTGTAGGAAACTTCTTGGACTCACACCAAGATACATATTTTTTCCAAAATACGATGGTAATGTTTAAACGTTACTCCTTTCCTAGCATGTATCAGGGTAGGAATAACCTTGTTCGGAATGCCCTTCCGAGCTAATATCTGGCGTTCAACCTCCATGCCGTCAAACGTAGCCGCGGTAAGTCTTGATAAGCGAACGGCCCCTGCTGCAGCACGTCTTCCCGAAGAGGAAGAGGCCTCGGCTCTTCTAGCAGTAGATCCAGAAGATTTGCATACCACGCCCTTCTTGGCCAGTCCGGAGCAATGAGGATTGCCTGAACTCTTGTTCTCCTTATGAGTTTTAGAACTCTTGGAATGAGTCATTAGGGCGTCCACCGCCATGGCTTGCGGGACCCTTGACCTGGAACAATACCGCTGAAGCTTCTTGTTGAGACGATAGGCCATCATGTCTAGTTGAGGTACACCACAAAGATCTGTTACCTCCGTGAACACCTTCCCCGTTGTCTACTCCCGGAATGAAGATTGCTGACAGCCCCAACACGTGTTTTTCTGCCCAGAGGATGATTCTCGTTACCTCTGTTAGCTCTGCTCTTCATTCCGTCGGTTTATGTAAGCCACTGTCGTTACATTGTCCAACTGCACTTGAATGGCTCGATCTCGCAGAAGATGGGCCGCTTGGAGAAGACCGTTGTAGACGGCTCTTAGTTCCAGAATGTTTATTGGAAGACTGGATTCCAGGCTTGAATACTTCCTTGGAAGGTTTCCCCCTGAGTGACTGCGCCCCAGTCTTGGAGACTTGCATCCGTGGTTAGAAGGATCCAGTCCTGAATCCCGAACCTGCGGCCCTCCAGATGGTGAGGTAATTGTAGCCACCAGAGGAGTGAAATCCTGGCTTTTGGCAACAGACGTATTCTCTGGTGCATGTGTAGATGAGATCCCGACCAATTGTCCAGGAGATCCAGTTGGAAGGGGCGAGCATGAAAGCTTCCGTACTGCAGAGCCTCGTAAGAGGCCACTATCTTCCTCAGAAGGCGAATGCACTGATGATCCGAAACCCAGGCTGGCTTCAGGACATCACGGACCATTGTTTGTATCACCAACGCTTGTTCCTCCGGAAGACACACCCTCTGCACTTCTGTGTCGAGGATCATTCCCAGAAAAGACAACCTCCTGGTCGGCTCCAAATGCGAATTTGGAAAAAATCAGGATCCAACCGTGTTCCCTAAGCAGATGAGTTGTGAGAACAATGGACAGCAAAAACCTCTCCCTGGACAATGCCTTTATCAGCAGATCTTCCAGATATGGGATCATGTTCATCCCCTGTTTGCAGAGGAGAACCACCATCTCTGCCATCACCTTGGTGAACACCCTCGGTGCTGTGGAGAGACCGAATGGTAGTGCCTGGAATTGATAGTGACTATCCAACAGTGCAAATCTGAGATAAGCCTGGTGAGGTACCCAAATCGGAATGTGGAGGTACTGCGCTCCATGGTATGGTACTGCGCTCCATACGCTGTTGCCGCCATCTTCACACCGGCTCCCCGCTTGCCAGGGGGGCCGGTGACTAACTCGCCGCTAAAGTCTTCTGGCTCTGTAAGGGGGTGGCGGCATGCTGCTGGGGTGAGCAATCCCCTGTGGCGGCGAACGCTCGATCCCCTCAGGAGCTCAGTGTCCTGTCAGCGGAGATAGTGGCTCAGACCCCGCAGGGCGGACACTACTCCCCCCCCTTAGTCCCTTGAAGAAGGGAGGCTGTTACCAGCAGCCTCCCTGTGCCTAAACTGTAAAAAACAAAAAATAAATAAAAGAACTCCTATGGAGCTCCCCTAGCTGTGACTGGCTCCTCCGGGCACATTTTCTAAACTAAGTCTGGTAGGAGAGGCATAGAGGGAGGAGCCAGCCCACACTCTCAAACTCTTAAAGTGCCAGTGGTTCCTAGTGGACCCGTCTATACCCCATGGTACTAATGTGGACCCCAGCATCCTCTAGGACGTAAGAGAAATCAAGATAAATAAGTCACCTGGTCCCGACGGAATTCACCCAAGGTTTCTAATGGAGCTTCACTCTTAACTAGTAAGACCGCTATTGTCGATCTTCAATGACTCAATTACATCAGGCATGGTTCCTAGAGACTGGCGTATAGCGGAAGTAGTGCCGATACTCAAAAAAGGAAGTAAAGCTGAACCGGGTAATTATAGACCAGTTAGTCTTACATCAATAGTGGGGAAAGTACTGGAAAGTATTCTAAGGGATAGTATACAGAAGTTCACTGAAGCCAATAAGGTTATTAATAGGAACCAAAATGGATTTGTGAAGGATATTTCATGTCACACAAACTCACTAGGCTTTTACGAAACAGTTAGTACGAACACTGATCAGGGTAAGGAGGTGGATGTAATCTTTTTAGACTTTGCTAAAGCTTTCGACACAGTACTGCACATGAGACTTATCTATAAGTTACAAAAACTAGGACTGGGGAGTACAATATGCACTTGGGTCAGAAATTGGTTAGATAATAGGGATCAGCGCATTGTGGTAAATGGATTTTTTTCAAATTGGACTGAAGTACTGAGTGGTGTGCCACAAGGGTCTGTACTTGGACCACTATTGTTCAACATTTCCATTAACAATGTAGTAGCAGTTCTAGAGAGCATGGTGTCAATTTTTGCAGACATTACTAAATTGTGTAAGGTTATAAATACAGAGGGGATGCTGAGTCTCTTCAGAACGACTTAGTTAAACTGGAAGCATGGGCAGCAAAATGGAGAATGAGCTTCAATACAGACAAGTGTAAGGTAATGGTAGCACTTTGGTAGCAGGAACAAAAATAACACCTACATACTAAACGGGGTAAAATTAGGGGATTCTGTACTGGAAAAAGACTTAGGTGTTCACATAGATAGCAAACTAAGCAGCAGTACCCAAAGTAGGACTGCAGCAAAGAAGGCTAACAAGGTATTAGAATGCATAAAGCGGGGAATTGATGCAAGGGATGAGAGTGTTATAGTCCCAATATATAAATCACTAGTGAGGCAACATCTTGAAAACTGTGCACAATTTTGGCCATCATACTACAAAAAGGATATCTTGGAACTAGAAAAGGTTCAGAGGCGGGCGACCAAACTAATTAAGGGGATGGAGATGCTGGAATACGAGGATAGGCTTGCAAGGCTAGGCATGTTTACACTGGCAAAGAGGAGACTAAGAGGGGACATGATTAACATTTACAAATATATAAGGGGCCAATACACAGAGCTTGCGGGGGATCTATTTTTGGTAAGATCAACACAGAGGACACGTGGACATCCACTAAGATTAGAAGAGAGGAGATTTCGCACACAGAGACAAAAAGGTTTATTCACAGTAAGGACAATACATGTTTGGAATTCCCTGCCTGAGAGAGTAGTAATCGCGAACTCGGTCAACACTTTTAAGAAAGGGATAGATAAATGTCTAATGGATAAGGATATACAGGGTTATGGTGAGTAGTCACACACTATAGTTATAAAAATAATGAGGAATAAACACAGCGGCCGACATTAGCAACAAACACAATTAGTCCTAAAAATAATACAGCATAGGAGAACACAAATAGGTTGAACAAATTGTCTTTTTTCAACCTCAGAAACTATGTTACTATGTAAGACCAATGTCATAGGTAAGCTATACCATAATGACACACAGCTAATATAATACAGACCCCTATTACACATTGCAGGGTTTAGACTAAGGGGTCTATTTACTAAGCCTTGGATGGAGATAAAGTTGCTGGAGATAAAGTACCAGCCAATCGGCTCCTAACTGTTACTTTCCAAACACAGCCTGTGGCATAGCAGTTAGGAGCCGATTGGCTGGTCCTTTATCTCCAGCGACTTTATTTTCATCCAAGGCTTAGTAAATAGACCCCTTAATCCTTTAAAGTGGGGATAAGGGCTGTGGGGGAGGAATTCTCTCAATGGGAGAGGTAGCTCAAATCCACTACCACCAGATTACATGTGACATAACCACACCAGAAGATATCATCTGAAAAAGATTAATGCGATAAAGAGCAAAGTGTACAAGGAAAGTAAAAACCAGCTGTGAGTGAGCTGCTGAGTTATCATTCTTAAACAGGTCCGGTATATTATGTCTCCGTTCATCATGTCGTCATGTTCATAATTGTCGATAGTGACTATGCTGATATTCAGCAAGCCTAAGCTGATGTGATATTGACATGTTCATAATGTCGGCACTATCTGTTTTATGGCAATCTATCCCTAATGCTAACCCTAACAGTACACCTAACATTAATGCAAATGTCAACATTTTCTAGATGTCGATATTTATGATGTCAACATTTTAACCATGTCAACATCACTGACGACATTCTGGTGATATTATGAATGTCAACAATGTCAGTGCGGACTTCCTGACTGCATCCCTTCTTAAGCAGGGCTTCTTTCTTAAAATGTTGTCCTTCTTTAAGAGGAGGAGACAGCCCACATACTAACTTCAAATGGGAAACCCAGCCATTTGCCAATAAATAAGATTTTACTTACCGGTAAATCTATTTCTCGTAGTCCGTAGAGGATGCTGGGACTCCGTAAGGACCATGGGGAATAGACGGGCTCCGCAGGAGATATGGCACTTTAAGAAAGCTTTGGATTCTGGGTGTGCACTGGCTCCTCCCTCTATGCCCCTCCTCCAGACCTCAGTTAGGGAAACTGTGCCCAGAGAAGATGGACAGTACGAGGAAGGATTTTTGTAAATCTAAGGGCGAGATCCATACCAGCCACACCAATCACACCGTATAACTTGTGATAAACTACCCAGTTAACAGTATGAACAACAACATAGCCTCGGTTCAACCGATAAACTATAACATGACCCTTATGTAAGCAATAACTATATACAAGTCTTGCAGAAGAAGTCCGCACTTGGGACGGGCGCCCAGCATCCTCTACGGACTACGAGAAATAGATTTACCGGTAAGTAAAATCTTATTTTCTCTAACGTCCTTGAGGATGCTGGGACTCCGTAAGGACCATGGGGATTATACCAAAGCTCCCAAACGGGCGGGAGAGTGCAGATGACTCTGCAGCACCGAATTGAGCAAACAGGAGGTCCTCCTCAGCCAGGGTATCAAACTTACAGAACTTTGCAAAGGTATTTGACCCCGACCAAGTAGCAGCTCGGCACAGCTGTAGTGCCGAGACCCCTCGGGCAGCCGACCAAGAAGAGCCCACCTTCCTAGTGGAATGGGCCTAAACCGATTTAGGTAACGGCAATCCTGCCATAGAATGCGCTAGCTGAATCGTGTTACAGATCCAGCGAGCAATAGTCTGCTTTGAAGCAGGGCCGCCAACCTTGTTGGCTGTATACAGGACAAACAGTGCTTCTGTTTTGCAGATCCTAGCCGTTCTGGCCACGTAAATTTTCAAAGCCCTGACCACATCAAGGGACTCGGAATCCTCCAAGTCACGCGTAGCCACAGGCACGACAATAGGTTGGTTCATATGAAAGGATGAGCCCACCTTTGGCAGGAATTGAGGACGGGTCCGCAATTTCGCTCTATCCATATGGACAATCAGATAGGGCTTTTAGTGATAAAAGCCTCCAATTCCGAAACTCGCCTAGCCGAAGCCAAGGCTAACAACATGACCACCTTCCAGGTGAAATATTTCAACACCACTGACTTAAGTGGTTCAAACCAGTGAGACTTAAGGAACCGTAACACCACGTTAAGGTCCCAAGGCGCCACCGGCGGTACAAAAGGAGGCTAAAAATGCAGTACTCCCTACACAAACGTTTGTACTTCAGGAAGAGAAGCCAATTCTTTTTGGAAGAAAATGGATAAGGCCGAAATTTGAACCTTTATCGATCCTAATTTCAGGCCCAAGTTCACTCCAGTTTGAAGGAAGTGAAGCAGACGGCCCAAAAGTAATTCCTCCGTAGGAGCATTCCTGGCCTCACATCAGTAAACATGTTTTCGCCATATTCGGTGATGTTTCAATGTCACTTCCTTCCTAGCCTTAATTAGGGTAGGAATGACCTCCTCCGAAATACCCATTACCGCTAGGATCCTGCGTTGAACCGCCATGCCGTTAAACGCAGCCCCGGTAAGTCTGGGAACAGACAGGGCCCCTGCTGCAGCAGGTCCTGTCTTAGAGGAAGAGGCCATGGATTCTCTGTGAGCATTTCCTGCAGATCTGGATACCAGGTCCTCCGTGACCAATCTGGAACAATGAGAATTGGTCTCAATCCTCTTTTTCTTATTATCCTCAACACCATGGGTATGAGAGGAAGAGGAGTAAACACAGAGACCGACCGGAACACCCACGGTGTCACTAGGGCGTCCACAGCTTTCTGCCTAAGGGTCTCCTGACCTGGCGCAATAACTCTGCGGCTTTGTGTTGAGGCGGGACGCCATCATGTCTATCAGTGGCAGTCTCCACCGAATTGCAATCTGTGCTAAGACTTCCTGATGAAGTTCCCACTCTCCAGGACGTAGGTCGTGTCCGCTGAGGAAGTCTGCTTCCCAGTCGTCCACTCCCGGAATGAACACTGCTGACAGTGCGCTTACATGATTCTCCGCCCAGCGAAGAATTCTGGTGGCTTCCACCATTGCCACTCTGCTCCTTGTGCCGCCTTGGCGGTTTACATGAGCTACTGCGGTGACGTTGTCTGACTGGATCAGAACCGGTTGGTCGCGAAGTAGGGTCTCCGCCTGACGTAGGGCGTTGTATATGGCCCTTAGTTCCAAGAAGTGAAGACAAGTCTCTTGACATTTTATTTTTCCCTGTGTGACTGCTCCCCAACCTCGGAGGATCGCGTCCGTGGTCACCAGGATCCAGTCCTGAATGCCGTACCTGCGGCCCTATAGAAGGTGAGCATCCTGCAGCCACCACAGGAGAGATACCCTGTCCCTGGGGGAGAGGGTGATCAACTGATGAATCTGTAGATGTGACCCGGACCACTTGTCCAGTAGGTCCCATTTGAAAGACCTCGCATGGAACCTGCCGAAGGGAATGATTTTCCCCGGACTCGGGTGCAGCGATGCCGACACCTGTCTTGGTTTCAAAAAGTTCCTGACCAGAGTCATGAGTTCCTGGGCATTCTCTATCTGAAGGTAAACCCCTTTCTGGTCTGTATCCAGAATCATACCCAAGAAGGGCAGACTAGTCATAGGAACCAACTGGGACTTCGGGATATTGAGAAACTAGCAGTGTTGCTGTGACACCTTCAGCGAAAGTGACACGCTGTTCAACAACTGCTTTTTTGATCTCGCCTTATAGGAGATCGTCCAAGTATGGGATAACTGTGACTCCTTGCTTGCGTAGGAGCACCATCATTTCCGCCAATTACCCTGAAATTGGTAATGACAATACTGTACCGCAATTCTCAGGTACGCCTGATGGGGTGGATAAATGGGAACATGAAGGTATGCAGCCTTTATGTCTAGATACACCATCAAATCCCCCCTTTCCAGGCTGGCCATGATCGCTCTGAGCGATTCCACTTTAATTTTGAACCTTTTCTAGTATAGGTTCAGAGGTTTTAATTTTAAATAGGTCTGACCGAACCGTACGTATTCGGGACTACAGCCAAGGTTGAGTAATAGCCCCTTCCTTGTTGCAGGAGGAGAACCTTGAGCACCACCTGTTGGAGATACAATGTGTGAATTGTATTTAATATAACTCCCCTTCTGGGGGAGAAGCCGGTAGGTCCGATAAGGAAAAACCGGCGAGGAGGCACCTTTCGAATTCCTTTGTAACCCTGAGAACAATTTTTATTGCCCCGGGATCCACCTGTGAGTGAACTCAGATGTGGCTGAAGAGTCGAAGACGTGCTCCCCCTGGGACGGAGTCCCTTAGCGGAGTTCCCGCATCCTGCGGTGGATGTAGTAGAGGCCGGGGAGGACTTTTGTTCCTGGGAACTAGCTGTGCCCCGTGCCCTACCTCTTTTAAGAAAGGACGCTCCTCATACTTTCTTGTTATTCTGCGACCGAAAGGACTGCATTTGATAATGTCGTGCTTTCTTAGTCTGTGAGAGAATATAAGGCAAAAGATCAGAATTACCAGCTATAGCTGTGGAGACCAGGTCCGAGAGCCCTTCTCCACACAATTCCTCAGCCTTGTGAGGTAAACCCTCCATATGCCTCTTTTAGTCGGCATCACCTGTCCATTGCATGTTCCACAGGACAAGTCTAGCAGAAATCGACATAGCGTTGACTCTAGAACCCAGTAGACTAACGTCTCTTTGGGCATGTCTTATATATATATATATACATAAGGCAACATCTTTTACATATAAATATATATATATATATACTAGGGACAATAACATGGCATCCTTATCTAGGGTTTCAACCTCCGCTGATAAGGTATCTGACTACGCTGCTACAGCGCTATAAACCCGTGCCAACACAATCGCCGGTCTGAGTAGTGTACCAGAATGTGTGTAAATGGACTTCAAAGTACTTTTACTGCATGCTATCTGCAGGATCCCTGAGGATAGCTGTTAAGTCAGCTCTACCTTTTTGGGTAAACGTGTCAATGCCTTGTACACCCTAGGGGAAGATTCCCATCTTATCCTGGCCCCATTAGGGAAAGGATACTCCCTGAGAATTCTTATTGGGAAGCTGCAGCTTCTTGTCTGGAGATTCCCGCTCTTTTCCTTCATGAGAGGGGGGAAATTTACCTCAGCTTTCTTCCCCTTAAACATGTGTACCCTTGTGTCAGGGACAGATGAGTCATCAGTGATATGCAAAACATCTTTTATTACAATAATCATATATTGAATACTTTTCTGCCAGTCTTGGCTGTACTTTGCATTAACGTAGTCGACACTGGAGTCAGACTCCGTGTCGATAACAGTGTCTATTATTTTGGATAGTGAGCGTTGTGAGACTCTGAAGATCTCTGTGACATAGGAGCAGACATGGATAGATTCCCTGTCTGTTCTCTAATCTTTTGTAATAAGTTCATCTTAGCACTTAATTTCACATATCCAATCAGGTGTCGGCGTTGTCGACGGAGACACCACGCACCCACACAGATTTGCTCCATCTCTTCCTTAGGAGAGCCTTTTACCGCAGACATGTCGACACACGTACCGACACACTCCACACACACAGGGAATCTCTTATCTGAAGACAGGTTTCCCCCTAGGCCCTTTGGAGAGACAGAGAGAGAGAATGCCAGCACACACCCCAGCGCTATATAAGGGTTCACTACGGCTGGCCGGCGGTCGGGCTCCCGGCGACCAGCATACCGGCGCCGGGAGCCCGACCGCCGGCTTACCGACAGTGTGGCGAGGGCAAATGAGCCCCTTGCGGGCTCGCTGCGCTCGCCACGCTACGGGCACGGTGGCGCGCTACGCGCGCCACACTATTTTATTCTCCCTCTATGGGGGTCGTGGACCCCCACGAGGGAAAATAAGTGTCGGTATGCCGGCTGTCGGGCTCCCGGCGCCGGTATACTGAGCACCGGGAGCCCGACCGCCGGTATACAGAAGACCACCCCTATATAACCCAGGAAAATACACAGAATGTTTACCCAGTAGCGCTGCTGTAATGTATAATCGCCAAATATGTGCCCCCCCTCTACTTTAAAACCCTCTTCACCGTGTGTCAAGCAGGGGAGAGTCCGGGGAGCTTCCTCTCAGCGGTGCTGTGGAGAGAAAATGGCGCTGGTGAGTGCTGAGGGAGAAGCCCCGCCCCCACGGCTGCAGGCTTCTGTCCCGCTCAAACTTACTAAAATATGGCGGGGGCTCTTTTATATACATGTACAGTGCCCACCTGTACATGTATATATACTTTTTGCCATAAGAGAGGTGTTACATTGCTGCCCAGGGCGCCCCCCCCCCCTGCGCCCTGCACCCTTACAGTGACCGAAGTATGTGAGGGGTATGGGAGCAATGACGCACAGCTGCGGTGCTGTGCGTTACCTCAGTGAAGCTCTGAAGGCTTCTGCCGCCTGAGACGTCTTCTGACTTTGTTTCTTCTGGCTCTGTGAGGAGAACGGCGGCGTGGCTCTGGGGGTGGACGCCCAGTAAGAACTTGTGTTCACCCCCTCTGGAGCTAATGGTGTCCAGTAGCCGAGGAAGCAGAGCCTATCTTAGACAAGAAGGTCTGCCCCTCTCTACTCAGTCCCTCGATGCAGGGAGCCTGTTGCCAGCAGTGCTCCCTGTAAAAATGTAGAAAAAATCCAAACAAAAATGCTTTCTAGGCAGAGAACTCAGGGAGCTCCCTGCAGTGCACCCATCTCGCTCTGGGCACAGTGTAAAACTGAGGTCTGGAGGAGGGGCATAGAG